>NC_092787.1:8480365-8810008 GCF_047496795.1 Chiloscyllium punctatum | reverse complement strand
TCTAATTGATGGTCCACACAACTGCTACTGAGTATCAATGGAGGGAGTGAATATTTGTGGACGTAGTGCCAATCAAGTGGCTCCTTGTCTTGGATTATGTCAAGCTTGACAGTTGTTGGACTACACTCCTCCAGGCAAGTCAGATATGCCTTATCAACAGTGGAAGTCAGGAGGTGAGTTACTCACTACAGGATTTCTAGGCTCTGACCTGATCTTATAGCTACAGTATTTACAATGACTTGGACAGTTGAAAAAATATCAAGGGGAGATGTTTTGTCTCTCTCTTGTCAGAGGTGATCATTGCCTAGTGTTTGTGTGGCATGGATGTTACTTGCTATTTGTGTGTTCAAATAATTTTTTTTTTGTCACTGCATTGCTACATTTGGATTGTTTCAGTACTGGAAGAGTTATGAGTGGTGTTGAACATTGAGCAATCATCAGCAAATCTTTCCACTTCTCACCTTATTATTGTCCAAGATCGTTGAAGTAGCTGAATACAGATGGGCAGGAATTCTACCTTGAGGAACTTCTGCAGGGATCTTCTGGAGCTGAGATGACTGACCTCTAAGAACTACAACCTTTGTGCTGGGTTGGATTCCAATCACCCAAGAGTTTTTAATTCTGATTCCCATTGACTGTAGTTTTGTTAGGGTTCCTTGATGCTATACTCTATCAAGGACGATGTAACATTGTAATATTAAAGAAAACCTAGTTCAAAAATAGGCAGGATTCGTTGGAGCCCCTCTTTCACAGCAACACGTCAGCTAGCTGGTTGCCATCGGTGAGGAGGCATGGCAGCTCTGACGGCCTGAGCAGCTGACCTGATTCACAAACCCATGCTCCTGTTGTGTCTATCAGTTATTGCTTCTTAAGAATTTAATACTTTCCTAGCATTAGTTTTAATTAAAACTTCTTATCCTCTGAAAAATATATTTTCCCACTTTCAACTAGACTAAATTAATGCTCGGAGGAGAACTGTACAATTTGTGCTGTCTTTTTCCAGACTGAATCATGTAATAAATAGGAAAGAAGCTCTCCCTGCACCTTCTATACCCTTCCATTATACTCAATGTAACAAATGAAGAAGTGATTCCTTCTTAGGTTCCATTTAATTTTTTTCCAATTAATTAATTTGTTAAATCATCTTCATATCTCTTAGGGGACGTCAGGTTCTAATAGTGTCAAGGACTGGGTTCTCCCCTCTTAGTGAATCTCCTACATGTGATAATTTAAAACAGTCTTGCGAAGATGAGAAACATGCCTGGGATCAGGCCGTCAGGGCTGCGATTGTATTCCAGAGAAAGATACAATGGGGCGAAGGATGAAGTGGATGAGGAGATGATCACTGACTTGCACATCAAGTTTGTTCATAGTGGTTCCCTCAGATGGCACCTTCCCATTGATTTGGAGAGAACGACTGAACAATAAGCAGAGTAAAGGCCAGACTCGTTGAGTGAACTTTGCTGATGTGGTCAGTCTCCGAGGAGGGGACCACATGTGACTCTTGAAGAAATCTACTGACCCAATAGTATTGCTGCAGAATTCTCACTACTACGTATTTACATTAAATGAAAATGGTAACCAGTCCTTTTCTAATTTTTCTAACATACTGTATTGATCTGGAACTGGGAGAACGGAACAAAAAAATAGTGAAAACTCTTAGTTCTCTGTATTAAGAGGATTCTGAACATTAAACTCTGAACCAAAAACACAATGTTGACTCAAAATTGCTCATGTTGATAGATATCAAGGTCATTGCAATACTTGATTAATGATACAGAAATACTGAGCAGTTAATGGGTCTGTGCCATTTTCCTAGGAGTTCTAGTGGTCCCCTTAAAGAATTATAGTAGGAGACAAGTGGAATTGTTTTAATCCTGCAGTTTTCTACATCAATAGCTTAAACTTGTCAATGTCGTGTTAACCTTTTGTGAATTTTGCTGCACAAATTTCACTTTGCAGTGTTTAAAATTAACACTAAAAATATGATGGATAAATATGATGTAACGCATGTAGAGAATGGCAACCCAAAATGTCATCAAAACCCCTTCAGAATTCATGTCTTCCAGAAAATAACTCAACATTACACAACATACATATGCATACACCAAACTTCACTTTTTTAAAGGGGGTATTTAGCCCTCAAAATGGTTAAAGGGCTAGGAACAGGTAGGAAGTTAATGTTAAATTAAATTTGGGAGATTAACTATAGAGTACACCATAATTTGATCACATCCTTAAGTAGAGAAGATTTTAAAATGTGCATCACCATCTTAACCCACCATCTTCAAGTTTTAGTGAAGGTGGGGGATGGCAGTAAAAATTTAAGAATTGCACTGCAGGTCCCAGATTATCCAAAAACAATGTGATGAGAAATCAACTAATCATAAAAAAATAGTATTAAAACGTTGTTAATATTTGTTTCATTAATATTCTAAGACATTGAAGACCAGACTAATGGAAATCATAATTTTCTTTAAAATATGTTATTTTCCTCTCTCTTGCCTATGAGTATGAAGAATACCAAATGATATGTAACAGTGACCTTTCATCAACAGTCTTGATTTCTCCCTTTTCCTCTTTCATCATTTCAAAGAGGAAATCAGTCTCTATTAGGCATCCCCACACAACAGACGGAATTTCACCAGGTTGTGGATAACCTTCCTTCTCTGGACTTTAATCCATGGTACACAACATGTTGTATTATCATATTGTTCTGCAATTTTGAATTTCTTGAGCCTTTTACTTCTGTGAAATACTCTTGAAGTTTTCAAACTGTTTTAAAGGGCCATTTTCTTTGAGGTCTTTCTGTTTCCTGGTTAAATTACAGCAGAATCCCTGCGGAATTTTAGCCTTCAAGAATTACATATTCTACATCAAATAATTCATTGCAATCTCAAATGACCTGAGAAAATTCTGAATTTTCTTTCAAATACTAGAAATGTATTGACTTCTCATCCTTAAATGATTCTTTAGTTTGTTTTTGGGCAGGACTCTAATTAGTATTTTTGTGTACTATTTGCCTCCTCACTGATGCAGCTGAATCTTCTGATTGTTTCTGATTTTATTTCAGATTTCCAGAAGCCACTATTTTGCTTTTGAATGAATATTTTACACATTATATAATTTGGAGAAAAATCATGCTTGTTAAAGCGTTGCACAACCATTGAGGCAGTAGGTATATCAAGAGAGATGATAGAGAATTGGGTGTCATCAGCACACTAGTGTAGTTATTTTAATTAAACTCTTTGGTCACGTGGGGCAGGTGAGACTTGAACCTGTATTTTTTGATGAAGAGATAGGGACATTACAACTGTGCCACAAGGTCCTCAAAGCATTCATCTATAGATATTTGCTAATCATACTTTTCAGAAATGTTACAACACTTCTGGTGGCAAGTGGGATTTGAACTGGAATCTTTGGTCCCAGAGGTAGAGATGCAATCACTGTAGCACGAGGTCCCAATCATATGTGCATAACCTACCCTGAATGGTGGCTCTGCTTAAAATGACCCAATGAACTCAGCCTGATGCTTAGCATTCAGATGTTGCTACCACCAATGATGGCATCTAATTCTAAATGTATACCAGCATTCTGATACAAAATTTGTAAAGTAGCACAATCAAGCCTAAATTTAGTGTAGTAAGATCAACTGAGGCAGATATGACATTGGAAGCTTGATATTACCAATAGTGAAAGGCAGTGGACACAAAGGATTGAGCCCTAACAGCATTCTGGAATTGATACTAAAGATTTTGGCTGCAGAACTAATGGTGTCCCTTGCCAACCTGTTCCAATGTAGCTATAGCATTAATATCATATTCCTGACAATCTGGAAACTTGTCCAATTCTATCTTATTGAAAGTGTCATTGACAGTTCTATCACCTGGTAGGTGTCCAACATTAACTTGCAAACCAATGTAGGGTCACTCTTTTCCAGCCTTGACCTAAACATGGACAGAAGAACTGGATTCAACAAGTAATATGAGAGTTATTGTCTTGACTTTATTGCAGCATTTGACAACATGCGGAATCAAGCCCTTGTAAAACTGAAGTCAATTAGAATCAGAGGAAAAACGTTTGATGGTTGGAGTTGTCAATTTAAACATTGAATATTAATACCATTTGAGAAAATGGTCAGTGTAACGGTTTTCTTACTTTGTCTGACTTTATAAAGTCATGAAGGAATTTACTGCACTGGCTAGCCATGTATAGATAATTTAATTGTCACACTGCCCATTCCCCCTACCATTTATTCATATATAACATTTCATGCTAAAAAGCTTGGTCTTCTATTTATATTCTGTAACAACCTTTCTATTTGAAATCTTGAGTGCTTGTTAATCTCCATTCAAACTATAAGACATAAGACCGTAAGATATAGGAGCAGAAGTAGGCCATGCACCACCATTCAGTGAGTTCATGGCTGATGTGATAAACTATAACTTCACTTTCCTGCCTTTTCCACATAACATGATTCCCTTACTGCTTAAAAATCTGTCTCTCCCAGCCTTGAATGTCCTGAATGACCTATCCCTTAAAAATGCTCTGTGATAAAGAATTCCACAGATTCAAACACCTTTCAGAGAAGAAATTCTTCCTCCTATCTATCTTAAATATGTCAGCCTTTATTCTGAGATGATGCCATCTGGTCTAGACTCTTCCGTAAGGGAGAGCAGCTTTTCTGCATCCACCCTGTCAAGTCTTCTAAGAATCTTGTATGTTTCAAAAAGGTCACTTCTCACTTTTCTAAATTCCAGGAAGTACAGCTCAATCTATTCAAACCTTCACCATAACAATGCCCCTCCATATCTGGTATCAGCCCAGTGAACCTTCTCTGTATTGGCTTCAATGTCATAGAGTCATAGAAATGTACAGCACGGAAACAGACCCTTCGGTTCAACTCATCCATGCCACCCAGATATCCCAACCCAATCCAGTCCCACCTGCCAGCACCCGTCCCATATCCCTCTAAACCCTTCCTGTTCAAATACCCATCTTAAATGTCCTTTAAATGTTGCAATTGTACCAGCCTTCACCACATCCTCTGGCAGCTCATTCCATACACGAACCACCCTCTGTGTGAAAATGTTGCCCCTTAGGTCTCTTTTATATCTTTTCCCTCTCACCCTAAATCGATGCCCTCTAGTTCTGGACTCCCCCTACCCCAGGGAAAAGATGTTGTCTATTTACCCTATCCATCCCCCTCGTAATTTAGTAAACCTCTATAAGGTCACCCCTTAGCCTCTGATACTCCAGGGAATTCAGCCCCAGCCTATTCAACCTCTCCCTATAGCTCAAATCTGGCAAAATCTTTTCTGAACCCTTTCAAATTTCACAACATCCTTCCAATAGGAAGGAGACCGGAATTGCATCCAATATTCCAAAAGTGGCCGAACCAATGTCCTGTACAGCTGCAATATAACCTACCAACTTCTGTACTTAATACTCTGACCAATAAAGGAAAGCATACCAAACGCCTTCCTCACTATCCATTCTACCTGTGATTCTACTTTGAAGGAGTTATGAACCTGCACTCCAAGATCACTTTGTTCAGCAACACTCCCTAGGACCTTATCATTAAGTGCATAAGTCCTGCTAAGGTTTGCTTTCCCAAAATGCAGCGTCTTGCATTTATCTAAATTAACCTCCATTTGCCATTCCTCAGCCAATTGGCTCATCTGATCAGGATCCCATTGGAATACGAGGTAACCTACTTCGCTGTCCACTACACCTCCAATTTTGGTGTCATCTGCAAACTCGCTAACTATTCCTCTTTTATGCTCACATCCAAATCATTTTTATAAATGATAAAAAGTAATGGACCAGCACTGATCCTTGTGGCACTTCACTGGTCATGGGCCCCCACTCTGAAAAACAACCTTCCATCACCACCCTCTGTCTTCTAAGTTTGAGCCAGTTCTGTATCCAAATGGCTAGTTCTCCCTGTATTCCATGAAATCCAAGCTTTCTAACCAGTCTCCCATGGGGAACCTTGCCGAACGCCTCACTAAAGTCCATATAGATCATGTCTACCGCTCTGCCCTCATCAATCCTGTTTGTTACATTTTCAAAAAACTCAATCAAGTTTATGAGACATGATTTCCCATGCACAAAGCCATGTTGACTATCTTAAATCAGTCCTTGCCTTTCCAAATACCTGTCCATCCTGTCCCTCAGGATTCCCTCCAACAACTTTCTCACCATAGACATCAGGCTCATTGGCTTGTCCTTACCACCCTTCTTAAATAGTGGCATCACGTTTTCCAACCTCCAGTCTTCTGGCACCTCACCTGTGATTATCGATGATACAAATATCTCAGGAAGAGGTCCAGCAAACACTTCCCTAGCTTCCCACAGTGTTCTAGGGTACCCCTGCTCAGGTCCTGGTGATATATCTAATTTTATGCATTACAAGACATCCAGCACTTCCTCTTCTGTAATATGGATATTTTTCAAGCTGTCACCAGCTATTTCCCTACATTCTATATACAGTCATAGAGATGTACAGCATGGAAACAGACCCTTCGGTCCAACCCGTCCATGCCGACCAGATATCCCAACCCAATCTCGTCCCACCAGCCAGCACCTGGCCTATATTCATCCAAACCCTTCCTATTCATATACCCAAATGCCTCTTAAATGTTGCAATTGTACCAACCTCCACCACTTCCTCTGGCAGCTCATTCCATACATGTACCACCCTCTGCATGAAAAAGTTGCCCCTTAGGTCTCTTTTATATCTTTCCTCTCTCACCCTAAACCTATGCCCTCTAGTTCTGGGCTCCCCAACCCCAGGGAAAAGGCTTTGCCTATTTACCCTATCCATGCCCCTCATAATTTTGTAAACCTCTATAAGGTCACCCCTCAGCCTCCGACACTCCAGGGAAAATAGCCTCTCCCTAGAGCTCAAATCTTCCAACCCTGGCAACCTCCTTGTAAATCTTTTCTGAACCCTTTCAAGTTTCACAACATCTTTCCGATAGGAAGGAGACCAGAATTGCATGCAATATTCCAACAGTGGCCTAACCAATGTCCTGTATAGCCGCAATGTGACCCCCCAATTCCTGGACTCAATACTCTGACCAATAAAGGAAAGCATACCAAACGCTGCCTTCACTATCCTATCTACCTGCAACTTCACTTTCAAGGAGCTATGAACCTGCACTCCAAGGTCTCTTTGTTCAGCAACACTCTCTAGGACCTTACCATTAAGTGTATAAGTCCTGCTAAGACTTGCTTTTCCAAAATGCAGCACCTTGCATTTATCTGAATTAAACTCCACCTGCTACTTCTCAGCCCATTGGCCCATCTGGTCAAGATCCTGTTGTAATCTGAGGTAACCCTCTTCGCTGTCCACTACACCTCCAATTTTGATGTCATCTGCAAACTTACTAACTGTACCTCATATACTCGCTCCAAATCATTTACGTGAATGACAAAATGTAGAGGATCCAGCACTGATCCTTGTGGCACTCCACTGGTCACAGGGTTCTAGTCTGAAAAACAACCCTCCACCACCAATCTCTGTCTTCTACCTTTTGAGTCAGTTCTGTATCCAAATGGCTAGTTCTCTCTGTGTTTCGTGTGATCTAACCTTGCTAATCAGTCTCCCATGGGGAACCTTGTCGATCGCCTTACTGAAGTCCACATAGATCACATCTACTGCTCTGCCCTCATCAATCCTTTTTGTTACTTCTTCAAAAAACTCAATCAATTTTGTGAGACATGATTTCCCACGCACAAAGCCATGTTGCTTATCCCTAATCCCAGAGACCCGGGTTCAATTCCCGCCTCCGGCGACTAACTGTGTGGAGTTTGCACGTTCTCCCCTTGTCTGCGTGGGTTTCCTCCCACAGTCTAAAGATGTGCAGGTCAGGTGAATTGGCCATGCTAAATTGCCCATAGTGTTAGGTAAGGGGTAAATGTAGGGGTATGGGTGGGTTGCGCTTCGGCGGGGCGGTGTGGACTTGTTGGGCCAAAGGGCCTGTTTCCACACTGTTAGTAATCTAATCTAATCTAATCAGTCCTTGCCTTTCCAAATACATGTACATCCTGTCCCTCAGGATTCCCTCCAGTAACTTGCCCACCACCAAGGTCAGGTTCACCGGTCTATAGTTTCCTGGCTTGTCCTTACTGCCCTTCTTAAAGAGTGGCACCATGTTAGCCAACCTCCAGTCTTCTGTTACCTCACCTGTGACTATCGATATAAATATCTCGGCAAGAGGCCCAGCAATCACTTCTCTAGCTTCCCACAGAGTTCTCGGGTACACCTGATCAGGGCCTGGGGATTTATCTGCCTTTACCCATTTCAAAGCATCCAGCACTTCCTCCTCTATAATCTGGACATTTTGCAAGATGTCACCATCAATTTCCCTATAGTCTATATCTTCCATGTTCTTTTCCACAGTAAACACTGATGCAAAATACTCATTTTTAGTTTCTTCCCTCTCTCCTGCAGCTCCACACAAAGGCCACCTTGCTGATCTTTGAGGGGTCCTATTCTCTCCCTAGTTACCCTTTTGTCCTTGATGTATTTGTAAAAACCTTTTGGATTCTCCTTAACTCTATTTGTCAAAGCTATCTCATGTCCCCTTTTTGCCCTCCCAATTTCCCTCTTAAGAATACTCCTACTGCCTTTATACTCTTCAAAGGATTCACTTGATCTATCCTGTCTGTACCTGACATATGCTTCCTTCTTTTTCGTAATCAAACCCTCAATCTCTTTAGTCATCCAGCATTCTCTATATCTACCAGCCTTCCCTTTCACCCTAACAAGAATATACTGTCTCTGGATTCTCATTATCTCATTTTTGACGGCTTCCCATTTTCCAGCCATCCTTTTACCTGCGAACATCTGCCCCCAATCAGATTTTGAAAGTTCTTGCCTAATGCCTTCAAAATTGGCCTTTCTCCAATTTAGAACTTCATCTTTTAGATCTGGTCCATATTTTCCATCACTACTTTAAATATAACAGAATTATGGTTGCTGGCCCCAAAGTGCTCCCCCACTGACACCTCAGTCACCTGCCCTGCCTTATTTCCCAAAAGTAGGTCAAGGTTTGCACCTTCTCTAGTAAGTACATCCACATACTGAATCAGAACATTTTCTTGTACACATTAACAAATTCTTCTCCATCTAAACCCTTAACCCTATGGCAGTCCCAGTCTCTGTCTGGAAAGTTAAAATCCCGTACCATAACCACCCTATTATTTTTACAGATAACAGATCTCCTTACAAGTTTGTTTCTCTCCCAATAAGGTGATCATCCCTTTTTTATTTCTCAGTTCCACCTAAATAACTTCTCTGGATGTATTTTTGGGAATATCCTCCCTAAGTACGCCACTCTCCCTCCTCTCTGACCTCCCTTTCCTCCCTTTCTATCCTTCCCATCGCATTTGTATCCTGGAACATTAAGCTGCCAGTCCTGTCCATCCCTGAGCCATGTTTCTGTAATTGCTATGATATCCCAGTCCCATGTTCCTAACCATGCCCTGAGTTCATCTGCCTTCCCTGTTAGGCCTCTTGCATTGAAATAAATGCAGTTTAATTTATCAGTCCTACCTTGTCCTCTGCTTTGTCCCTGTCTACCATGACTGTTTGACTCCTTTCTTTTCTCAACTGTACCAATCTCCGATTGATCTCTTTCCTCACTATCTCCCTGGGTCCCAACCCTCTTCCCCCCCCCCCCCCCCCCCCCCCCCCCCACCACCACCACCACCAAATTACTCGTTTAAATCCTCCTGAGCAGTTCTGGCAAATCTCCCTGCCAGTATATTAGTCACCTTCCAATTTAGGTGCAATCTGTCCTTCTCTTACAGGCTACTTCTTTCCCAGAAGAGATTCCAATGATCCAAACATGTGAATCCTTCTCCTATACACCAGCTCCTCAGCCATCAATTCATCTGCTCTATTCTCCTATTCCTGCTCACTGGGAGTACCCCAGATATTATTACTCTCGAGGACCTCCTTTTTAAATTACAGCCTAACTCTCTGTAACCTCCCTTTAGAATCTCGTCCTTTTCCCTTCCTATGTCATTTGTTCCAATGTGTACATTGGAATGTGTACCTCCTGCTGGGCCCTCTTTCCCCCGTGAGAACATTCTGCACCCTCTCTGAGAGTCCTTGATCCTGGCACCAGGGAGGCAACACTCATTGTGATTTTTCACTGATGTCCACAAAAACGTCTGTCTGTACCTCTGATTAGAGAGTCCCCTAACACAATCAATCTCTTGGAACCCGATGTACCCTTAATTGCATTAGAACCAGTCTCAATACCAGAAACGTAGCTGTTCATGGTACATTCTCCTGAAAATCCATCACCCCCTACAGCATCCTTGTTTGAAATAGGGATAACCGCAGAAGAATCCTAAACTACCTGCCTGCCTTTCTTACCTTTCATAGAGTCATAGAAATGTACAGCATGGAAACAGACCCTTCGGTCCAACCCGTCCATCCCGACCAGATATCGCAAACAAAACTAGTCCCACCTACCAGTACCCGGCCCATATCCCTCCAAACCCTTCCTATTCATATACCCATCCAAATGCCTCTTAAATGTTGCAATTATACCAGCCTCCACCACTTCCTCTGGCAGCTCATTCCATACACTTACCACCCTCTGTGGCAAAGTTGCTTCTTAGGTCTCTTTTATATCTTTCCCCTCTCACCTTAAACCTATGCCCTCTAGTTCTGGACTCCCTGACCCCAGGGAAAAGACTTTGCCTATTTATCCTATCCATGCCCCTCATAATTTTGTAAACCTCTATAAGGTCACCCCTCAGCCTCCGATGCTCCAGGGAAAACAGCCCTAGCCTGTTCAGCCTCTCCCTGTAGCTCAGATCCTCCAACCCCGGCAACATCCTTGTAAATCTTTCTGAACCCTTTCAAGTTTCACAACATCTTTCCGATAGGGAGGAGACCAGAATTACATGTAATATTCCAACCAATGTCCTGTACAGCCGCAACATGACCTCCCAACTCCTGTACTCAATACTCTGATCAATTAAGGAAAGCCTACCAAACTATCCTATCTACCTGCGACTCCACTTTCAAGGAGCTAAGAACCTGCACTCCATGGTCTCTTTATTTAACAGCACTCCTAGGAACTTACCATTAAGTGTATAAGTCCTGCAAGAATTTGCTTTCCCAAAATGCAGCAGCTCGTATTTTTGTGAATCAAACTCCATCTGCCACTTCTCAGCCCATTGGCCCATCTGGTCAAGATCCTGTTTTAATCTGAGGTAACCCTCTTCGCTGTCCACTACACCTCCAATTTTGGTATCATCTGCAAACTTACTAACTGTACCTCTTATGCTCGCATCCAAATCATTTATGCAAATGACAAAAAGTAGAGGGTCCAGCATCGATCCTTGTGGCACTCCACTGGTCACAGGCCTCCAGTCTGAAAAACAACCCTCCTCCACCACCCTCTGTCTTCTACCTTTTTAAGCCAGTTCTGTATCCAAATGGCTAGTTCTCCCTGTATTCCGTGAGATCTAACCTTGCTCATCAGTCTCCCATGGGGAACAGTTAACTCATCTATGTGACTGTATCAGTGGCTTTTCTCCCTTCCTATAACTGCCATCCATCATACCCCCTTGCTCTTGTAAGTTCCTCATTGCCTCTAAGTGTCACTCCCACCGTTCCATTTGATCTGATAGGATCCACAACCATTGGCAGATATAATCCTCAGTAACACGTAAACTCTCCCTAGACTCCCACATCTGACAAGAAGAGCATATCACTCTACTAAGGGCCATTTCTGCTTCTTCCAATCTGCAGACCCAAAAAAAGCACCATCTTATTCGTCTACAAAACACTGCTCCAGGCTATCTTTCCTTGGATAAGGGGCTCGAAATTGTTCCAGCTGTGGTCTGACTAACACCTTGTATTGTTTTAGCAAAACCTCCATACTTTTGTATTCCATTCCCTTTGAAATAAAGGCCAAAATTCCATTTACCTTCACCATTATCTGCTAGACTTGGATGATCGTTTTCCTTATCGTTCATGGATGAGGACTTCCAAATCTCTCAGTTCTACAGTTTTCTACAGTCTTTCTCCATTTAAAAGATACTCAGCAACTCTTCTTCCTGCCTAACCTCACATTTCTCCATATTATATTCCGCCCCATCAAGTGTTTTCCTCTCTTGTTCAACCTGTCTATATCCCTCTAGAGACTGTCATCATCATAAGACCGTAAGACATAGGAACAGGGGTAGGCTATTCTACATGATTATGGCTGGTCTTACATTCCTCAGGTCCATTTCCTGCCTTTTCTTCTTAACACTTGATTGGCCTACAGATCAAGAATCTGTTTATCTCCACCTTAAAAGTACAAAAGGACTCTGCCCTACAGCTCTGTGTGGCAAGGAGTTCCAAGGACATCCGACCCCCTGAGAGAATAAATTCTTCCATCTCAATTTTAAATTGGTGCCCCTTTATTCTGAGACTATACCCTCTGGTCCTAGAACCTCCTATAAGGGAAATCATCATCTCAGCATTTACCCTGTCAAGCTCCTTGAGAATCCTATGTGTTTGAATGAGATCACTTGTCATTCTTCTGAATGCCAGTGAGTAGAGTCCCAACTTCTTTTACTTTTGCTCACAAGACAATCTCTCCATACCAGGAACCATCCCAGTGAACTCGTACTAGGGACTAGGTAATAGTGGATCACTTGCCTTCCCACTTACTTTTGTGTCCAAACTTGGCTATAGTACATTAGTACAAAAATCTGGAATTCAGAGTCTGATGTTGACCATGAATCCATTATCAAACACCCACCTGATTCATTAATGTCCTTTAGCGAGGGAAACTGCCATCCTTATCTGGTCCTGCATACATGTGACTTGAGCTCTTAACTGCCACTTAGGGATGGGCAATAAATTCTGGCCCAGCTAGTGACATCCTCATCCCAATAATGAATTTTTAAAAAAAACCACTTTCCTTGTTCAAGTCAAGAATATACGTTGTAAATAATTGTGGTACTAACACTGATCATAATGGCATTCCACTAGTTATAGATCGCCATTCTAAAAATACCCCCATGTCAACTCTTCACCTTCTATTAGTTAGCCAGTTCTCTCCCAGACCATGGGCTCTTATTTATTAAGTAGTCTAACATTATCAAATACTTCCTGAAAATCCAACTATATTACATCTGCTGCTTCCCTTTAATCTATCCTGCTTGTCAGCTCTTCAGAGAATTCTAGTAAATTTGTCAGGTGTGAAAACTCCTTCATGAAGCCCTGCTGGCTTTGTTTGATAATATTAAATATGTTTAAAGTATTACATCCTTTATAATGGACTTTAATGTTTTATTAATAATATACCTTTTTGTCTCCTTTACTTTTTAAATAAAAGTGTTACATTTGCAGATTTCCACTCCTTTAGGACTTTCCCAGAATCTAAGGATTCCTGGAAGATTACTACCAGTGCAACTGCTTCCTTTAATGTCCTAGAATACATCCCATTAGGCCCAGGAACATAGCAATTTTTAGCACCATTAGTTTCCCGAGCACGTCTTTTCTCTTGTGATAGTTATTGTATTAATTTCCCCCCCTCCTTTTGCTCCTTGAATAATTAGTAATTTTGGAATGTTAGTAGTGTCTTCTACTGTGAAGATTGATGCAAAGTATTTAGCTACACTCATCTGCCAATTCCTGTTTCTCCATTATTATTTCTCCAGCCTTAGACTCTATGGACATATTGTTCACTTTGGCTTCTCTGTTCCATTTTACTTATTTAAAGAAGCTCTTGCTATTACTTGCAAGTCTACCCTCAAAGCTTATTTTCTCCTTTATTATGGTCTATCTTGTTTTGCCCTACTTTCAGAAATCCTATAGCAATATTGTGGTATCAGGTATTGTATCTCCTTACAATCTTCTGCAAAATTGACTTGCATTATTATATTTTTGAAAATATGGAAAACTTTGACAATAGTGTGAATTAAAATACAAAGTTTAGTAAATCAAAATAATTGAACATTGTTCAGAATATGTGCTCTCGGTCAATCAGAGTACATTTTCAAAATAATTGCACATTTTTACATTTGACCAGTAAAGTGGATTCCCTGCAATATACCCTCAATTTCTTAAGCAGTGATTTTAACAGTTCTCTTTCATAATGACTCAAATTGTTTAAAAAAAAAACTGCTTTCAAAGTTTGGAAGCAATATGCAGCCATTATCTATTACTTCATAAATGCAAAATACTGCAGATGCTGGAAATCTGAAGTGAAAAGTATTTAAACAGATCTGATGGCATCTATGAGGGGAGAAGCAGAGGGTAAAATATTGCTTGCCCCACCAGATGTGATTTCAGCACACGGCAGGTAAAATAGGCTTGGGCTACTCCACCTTGCCTTGGGCTCACTCCATAATATGGAGAGTGGGTTGGCACTGAAATTGGCAGTCTGCCCATCATGTGTAAATAAATAATGGTAACTGTAACTTGCTAAAAGATAAATTGACCTCTTAAAATGTTTGAGCCAATTGGCACGGGATGACCGCAGGCAAGCTGTTTCTGAACAAAGGCAGAATGAAAGGGGGCACCTCATTCAATGAGGAAGGTGGGTATAATGGCCTGTGTATATCAAGGCACCCCCAATATACCATCTGACCTTTTCATGCCACCTTCCAACAGAAGCTGGTGCTTAGGAGCCTTGATGAATTTCTACATTGCTTCTTGTCAATTCAACTGAATGTCCATGGTAGAAGGAGTGGACGTTTGTTTGATGTGATGCTAATCTTGCAGGCTGGTTTGTCTTGGATCGTATTAAGATCCTTGAGAGATACTAGAAGTGCACTCATCCAGGCAATTAGAGCATATTTAATCACATTCCAAACTTGTGATCTTGTAGTTGGGTGGATAGGCTTTGGAAAGTCAGAAGGCAAGTTACTCATTCCAGGATTCCTTGTCTCTGACTTTCTCTCGTAGCCACAATATTTATGTGGCTAGCCCAGTTCAATTCCTGGTCAATGGTAAACTCCAGCATGTTTATAGTAGGGGGTTCAATGATTGTTCTTCCATTGGATGTCAAGGGACAATTGTTACATTTTCTTTTATTGGCAGTGTCTTCCCCTAGTATAGTAGGAGTTGTTGCTATTTGTCACCCCAAATGTGGATGTTATTCTGGGGGCATTTGGATATGAACTGTTTCATTGCCTGGGGAGTCACAAATGGTGTGAACATTAATGATTGTGCAATGAACATCCCCACTTCTGACTTTATGATGGAGGGAAGGTCGTTAATGAAGGCCCTGAAGTTAGCTGTTTGGGACATGACCCCAAGGAACTCTTTCAAAGATGTCCTGGGGATCTACCAACTGATCTCCAACAACCACAACCATCTTCTTTTGTGCCAGGCATGATTCCGAGAGATAGCAAAGAGTTATCTCTGATTCCCATTCATTCCAGTTTTGTTGGGGCTCCTTAATGCCACACTCCGATCAAGTGCAACATTGACATTAAGGGCAGTCACTCTTGCCTAACCTCTGAACAAGAGTTGTAACGAGGTCAGGCACGGAGTTGCCCTGGCAGAATCCAAACTGAACATCAGTGAGCAGGTTATTGCTAAGTAGGCGCTGCTTGATAGCATTGTTGATGACCCCTTCCATCACTTTACTGGGGCATATTATGATGTATTGTGTAACTTGGTAAAACTCCATCGACAGCACCTTCCAAAGCTGCAACCTCTACTATCTGGAAGGATATGGGCAGCTGATGTATGGGAACACCACCATCCATGCCTCACATCATCCTGACCTGGAACTATATTGGCATTTTTTCACTGTCACTGGGTCAAAATCCTGGAATCCCTTTCTCATACGTCTGTAGTTGTTCATATACCTCAAAACCTCCAGCAATTCAAGAAGGCAACTCATGAGTATCTTTATCCAGGGCATTTGGGGTTAAGCAACAGTGACACCCACACGCCATAATCACTTTTAAACAATCATGGACCAGAATGTGAAGGGCTTGGTTATGGTTGTCTATGGAGAAAAAGCATTTGTTTGCTGTGTAAATAGCAGAAAAGTGAACAGCCCTGAACAAAAGCTGAAGGGAGCTGACCAAGCTGCTTGGTCAATCGCAGACCTCAACAGTGAAGTTCTACTTTGCCAGGAGGCACCGGCCCATCATGGGCTTACAGCTGCTGGGCCCTCAGTATCATTGGTTGAGGCCCATTTTCAGGGAATTCAATGGCAAGAAGACAAGTCTTTTTTCATTTGTTTCTCATTGGGTGGAGATCATGAGAAGAGGGGACAACAGGATGTTTAAATGCAAGGTCAGGAGTGGATTTCAGCAATCGTCTGCTCTAGCCCCATCTCAGACAAGTTGCCCAGGTTTCCTAGTCAGGAAAGCCTCTCCTCCAGCCTGTAGGAAGTCAGGTAATTGGGCCCATGATGTGTTGAAGTTCTTTAATTGATCCTTAATTGACTCCTTAAGGATCTTTAATTACTGGCAAGTTATAAGTCCCCAGTGGATGTCTTTGCCCACCCCTTTATTGCTGAGGAGGTGAGTTGGGGCAGGTGTCTCTCCAGGATTATCTCACAAAATTATTTTCCTTTCTAACCACTTCCAGGAAGGGGAATATTGTGTCTATTTGACCATTAATGAAGTTGAAATTATAATGCACAAATAAAGTCACAAAACAACTGATAAAATTTGATCCTCACAGTCATGTTTCTTAATCTATCTGCAGTTCTTCAAACAAGCGTAATGAGATTGTTTTCAATGGAAAGGAGGGAATTAGTTAAGTGTTCATGTTTATTGGTTAAATCATTACCATTTAATTGCAAGGTTGATATGGACGTTGGACCGAAAGGTCTGTTTCCATGCTGTACATCTCTATGACTGTGATTATGACTCTACTACAATGTTATTTTACACTTCATCTTTAAATTAGTAGTGACACCTTGATTCATACAGTAAATTATAATAGAACTTGAATATGCCCATATATTTAGTGACTAGTAAAAACATTATTCCACTAAAATTTTAATGTTCGTGTTTTACTTAATTAGTTAACCTTGTATAATGTCTACTAGCCACTGATATGCAACATCTGATCATACTATCATTTACATATTTTACTTGCAAATTGTGTTTCTCTTAGCTGGTATCTTTACATTTCACAAGGAATTCATAGATCTTGATTGCAGCCTGTAAATTGAAAATTCATACTTGTCTGTATAACTACTGAATTGTGGAGGAGAAAGTGAGGACTGCGGATGCTGGAGATCAGAGCTGAAAATGTGTTGCTGGAAAAGTGCAGCAGGTCAGGCAGCATCCAAGGAGCAGGAGAATCGACGTTTCAGGTATAAGCCTGAAACGTCGATTCTGTTCCTTGGATGCTACCTGACCTGCTGCGCTTTTCCAGCAACACATTTTCAGCTAACTACTGATTTGTGTAAATTACATTCCATTTTATGTGACTTGAGGTGGCCTTTAATGTGACATGAAATGTAACGTTTTTTTAAAAACATTCATGGAATGTGAGCATTGTTGGCTCGTCAGCATTTCTGGCAATTACCAGTTATCTTTAAGAAGGTGATGGTGAGTTGCCTTCTTGAACTGCTGTAGCCCATGTGCTGTAAGTTGACCCACAATAGCATGAGGGAGGGAATTTCAGCATTTTGATCCAGCAACATTTAAGGAAAGACAATATATTTCCAAGTTAGGTTGGTGAGTGGCTTGGAGGGGGACCTGCAAGTGGTGGTGTTCACATGTATCTGCTGTTCTTGTCCTTTTAGATGTTGGTCATGGGCTTGAAAGTTTCTGTCTAAGGACGAATATCTGCACTGCATCTTGTAGATGATGTACTTTATGACTACTGAGTGGTGGTGGAGAGAGTGGATATTTGTGGATGCAGTCCCAATCAAGCAGCCTGCTTTGTCCTGGATGTTTTCAGGATTCTTGTGTTGTTGGAGCTGCACATCCAGATTCACTGATCCATTTCCTGACATGTATCTTGTAGATGGTGGACAGACTTTGGGAAGTTGGGAATTGAATTACTTGTGGCATGATTCCTAGCCTCTGACCTGCTCTTGTAGCCACTGTATTTCTGCTCAATTTCTAGTTAGTGGTATGGTGATGATGGAGGATTCAGTTATGGTGATACTATTGAATATCAAAGGACAATGGTTAGATTCTCCATTGTTGAAGGTGGTCATTACCTGGTATTTGTGTGGTACAAATATTACTTGCTAATTTTCAGCCAAAACCTGGATATTGTCCAGGTCCAACTGCATTTAGATAGTGCCTGCTTCAGAATCTGAGAAGTCACCAATGGTACTGCACATTGTGCAATCATTGGTGAACATCTCCACATCTGGACCTTATGTAGCACCAGAAAATGGCTGGATTTCGAATGAACAAATCCATGCTTAATTTAACATCAGGTTTGAAACCCAAGCATTTATTTACCAATATTAAATAGATAAGCATGCGTTCCAAATGTATCCCTATTAGCTTTTCAATTATATAAACAGGGAGGTTTGTTACTAGATTTGTTTTAGAAAACAACAAATGCAAATTTACAGTGATTCTGGGGCTCTTGTCATGCAATGGTTTGAGCAGTTAGATAGTCCCATGTCAAGTTCTACCTGTCACAATGTAACATAATGAAACAGTTTGATTTTTTAAAAAAAAGTGATTCTCATAACTTCGGGATGTCCTTAAAGCATCAATATGTCTTTACTGTTAGCAAGTTGCCATTTGTGTTTTTCTTACAGCAACAAAATAAATCATCAATTAAACTGATTTAGTGGTGATTGTTGAGCAATAGATATTGGCCATGACGTTAGATAAAATATTCTGCTATTATTTGAAAAGTACCATAGAATCATTTATCTGCATCCAATGAGCAGATAGTTCCTCCGTTTAACAATTCAGCTGAAAGTTGGCACCTCTGGTGGTAAAATACTTCAGCATTACAGTACTAACATCAAAAACTGAGATTATCTGTTTGTGTTGTTGTCTTGAAGACTGGTTTATGTTAATTAACTCGGTGAGAATCCTTCCATGTCAATATTTCTGACTCCCTTTGACCCTCTTAAATATACTTAACTGTTTCCAATCTATTAATATTCTCAGTGTTAATCATTTCTTCAAAATTGTAATTGTGCCTCAAGTCTCTGTTGCCTAAATATCCCAGATTGTTGTTCATCCATTCAAAAAAACTTTGTTTTTCAGTGACTCTAGGCTTCCTTGCCAATGTTAAAATCCTGGCACACATGTATCTGGTTTACTATCTCCTGTTCATCTTCATACTTAATTTATTAGACCTTTAGTATTTCAGCAGACCCCTCCGTACCTGCACTCTTGCTGTTCTTGAAAATGTTTGGTACTTTATTTTGCATTTGCTACTACCCTGTATATGATTTTCCAAATATCTTTTTTGACTTTTATGAATGATCATACTGTACATACAGTCTGTCTGCCTGCTGTATAATCTCATGCGAGAATTTTCAATTCCTCTTTTTCAAAATCTTGACTTTTACTTATCTATTGATTCCTAGCAGAACATTTTTGCTTTTTAGGACTGAAATAAGCAGAAGTTTCTTCACCCAGAAAATTCTTCACACCTGTGGAATTCTCTGCCGTAGAAAGTGTTGAGGTCAAAACATTGAATGTTTATAAGAAAGTTAATATAGTCCTTGAGGCTAAAGAGATCAAAGCGTATGGGAGAAAGTGGGAACAGGATGCTGAGTTGGATGCAGGAGCAGAATTGAAGGCCCAAATAGCCTACTCTTGCTCCAATATTCTCTTTTTATGTTTTGTTCTGTTACATCCAGTGTAAGTATGCACTTAACCTGCCTAATGTTTGTGAAGAATATTCTCTTGTGTGAGGTAGGTATATCCTTTTAAATAATATCCCTCAACTATGCCATTTAAGCTCTGCCTTTGAAGATTTATAGCCTAACTTTTTCCATTAGTGCTGGCTGCATTCCTCTACACTTCCTAAGTCAGTTTTATGTTTATTGTGCGGTCGTCACTGTCAACATCCAATTCAGTCACTTCTACTTCCCGAAGTGTCTGAGTCAGTAATAAGAGCCAGGTTTAGCAAAAAGTTGTCACTCGTGGCTCCTTGATATGTGAATTGCATTTATGTCATTACTTTTCATTTTGCAATAAACAGTAAGATCTTTACATGTGATTACATTAACTGGAATACTTAAAAAATAGGTGGTTGATTGAGTGCATTATTTTGAAATGCAAGAATGACTTAATTTATTGGTTGTGTTCGTGTATTGTAAACAAAAAAAAGTAAAGTATAGAGAAGTCTTCCAATAGCTTAAAAATGTTTGTATTTATAAAGAGTGTATAACATCTTCAATGTCATTGTGTTTCACAATCAATTCATTCATTTTGTATTTTAGTTTTGCTTATTATGGAGAGTTAACTGCAAAGTTCTAAATCTCCAGGTTCGTTTGTTGGTCTGTACTAGACAGTAGTAAGTTCCATGCAATTGTTTTATGTCCACAGGCAAAGGAATAGTTTTTAATCTGTAAAACTGCTGAATAATATAGAATTATAGAATTGAATAACACATAGAAGTCCATTTGACCAATCATATTTTTCCCTGTTTTCTGTTATCCAGTTTGACTCACTCCGCTGAAAACATTTATATCCAGTATACGTACAGTTCCTTTTTCTCAAGATACTACTTGCTCCCACCATTGCATTTCAGACCATGGGAACTGAAATCTTTAAGGAAAATTGTCCTCAAGTTTCCTTTTCTTCGTTTTCCAATTAGTTCAAATCATGTGTCGTCTTGCATCTCTCGCACCTCTTGTGACAGCATTTTTATCAGATTATCTCTGATTAACACCTTCATAACCTTGAACATTTCTGTTAAATAAATTCTGAACAATCTCTCCTGGAAGGATACTAAATCCAGCTTCTCTTGTATCTCTACATAATCCTGTAATCAAGGCTCCAATACCAACAGCTTCCAAACCCATAAGGACAACAATTACATAAGAACACCACACCTTTAAGTTCCCCTCCAAGCAACATACTTTTCTAACTTGGAATTGTACCACTGTTCCTTTGCTGTTGTTGAGTCGAAAATCTGTAATCTCTTTTCTAACAACAGTGTTGATTTGCCCAACCAAGTGGGCAGCAGCAGTTCACGAAAGTAGCTCACGCTGCCTTTCACAAGAATGACTAGAATGCTGGCCTAGCCACTAGCTTCCCATGAAGGAACAAATAAAAGATGTAAGTTCCATATTTGTAAGTAAACTTGCCTAAATTTTGGATTAGGGTACCCATTGACTCAGACTATGATGCCGCAGCCCCCACCTCCCCAACAAAAGAGAGAACTTATTGAGATTCACTATTGATGACCATACATGAAAAATAGCTCCTTTTCTGCTGAAGAGCTGCTACAACTGCTGAAAAAAAGTATTGTAGTATGAGTCAGTATATTGGGGTTGGAAAACCTTGGGGAGAGGGAATTAAATTGCAGCATTTTTTTTTGTTTTTTAACGTGGAGTCTTAATAACGTTCAGCGGAGTTAGAAGCTTGATGTAGGAATAACAGTATTCTTTTTTTCTCTCTAGTCAGTCTTCCTTTAAAATATTTAATGCAGTGCCTGTGGGCAATAGGGTAAATGGCCATATGGGCTCTATAGTTTTATGTACTGTACTATGTATATTTTCTTAAAATGACATCTAAGTTACCTTTCTTAAAAAAAAAAGTAACAGCTCTTAGGTTTCCCAGAAACATTAGTAGGATAGTTGTTGTTTTGTAACAGAGCTGCATCAAAGGCTATCATTTCCTGTTCATTGCAGGCCCCTCTGCATGCGCTTAGTAACCTGTTTCAACCTTTGTGTTCCCGTGCTTGTAATTGTGTGCTAACAAACTGCCTTTGTCCACCAAATCAAATGGTGGCTGGGTCTGGCAAATTGCTGTCTGGTTTGTATTCAAATCCAGGTAAGGAGTCAGAGAAGTGGAAAGATGTGGGGCAGTCCAGCAAATAAATTTGATTATTTTTATGGAACCTTGATACAATATCCTTAACTCTTTAGAATTGGTCAGTCCAACATTTCATCTGAAGCATATTTAGAACATTGATATACACTGTATTCACAATCTGCAAAAATGTCTTTCAAAATAGATAGTAATAAATATTTACTGTATTTTGAAAACATTCAAGTCATTGAAAATCACTGTAATTATTTTTAACTTACATTACCAAAGGCAGTACTGATCAAAAAAATCCAATCTAAGCATTTTATTAAATATTTCAGTTTTTAAATTTTTAATGATGGCTGATTTTCTGAATATGTTAGTATGCAAGAATGTCAATTTCCAAAATCTGTTTAGAATGTCATTATTGATGGGATAGAGGACATGCAGCAAATTCTTCACGACAGCTCACTGTTTAAACCAGCTGTCAAAAAATTTGAAAATTGGTACAATCCATAAAATTATTTTGCATCTTTTATTTTTAAATGATAAGAGTAAAAATTATACACTATTTTGTCTATCTTGATCGAACGATTGCCATGTTAGGAATTTCTAACTGAGGATCAAGAATTTAATATTTAAAAGTTCTTCTCCAGTTTTTTTTTGGTTAAAGCTTCAGTTGTTAAGTTCATAATTTTGAATACAAATGACTGTAATGTAAGTTCCTTTAAAACATTATAAGTCTCAGTCACGGATCAAAATTCTATTAATTAACCCTTTGAAACTAAATGTTAATTCCTTAGGAGTTTTAAGTATGGGCACCATTACCATTTCTGAGATGAGGTTTATAGTCAACATATTTACTGTCTCAAAATAAGACCGTAACTGACTACACTGCAGCAATTAAGTTAATGTGTTTACGTGAGAAATATTCAGTTTATCCACAGTTACCTTTTGGAGAATTTTAGCTCTGTCAGAAGATTGTGCTAATGCTTAATAAAGCACATATCATTACTTCATTTAATTTGGGAAATCTTAACATTTGTGAATTTTAAAAAAATCTCAGTTTCTGAATTTCTGTTTATGTGTACGGTATATGCATGGCACTTTTATACTTTTACTGAATAATAAATTGGTAGCAGCTTAGCAATCTCAAACTTTGCAGTTTCTTAATACTTCACAATCTATACTTAAACAGCAGCTTGATGCAGCTTCTATGTTCTCTTTTTGTTTCAAACTCAGACAGCTTTTGTGAGTGGCAGTGTGCGGATTAAAAGCTTTTAGACAAAAGCAGGCGCGACTTAGAGGGGAAAAATGCATGGAGTATTTCCTGTCTCCTAACATATTCCTCATTTAACTGCTCATAAAAAACATTTAGCTCTATATCCTGTGTTATAGAAATTTTATTTATATGTTCAGTTTTTGCTGATTTTTAATTTAAAGTTTTTTTTAAAAGGAACAGAAGAATGAAACTGGCAATCTTTTACAAGGCAAGTCATGCTCACGCATGAGCACCTCACACATCCATTTTTTCTGCACAGCAGCTGGCTGACCTGTCTCGTCCACTGATGGCCTATTGAGCGACCTGGACTGTCTGGTTTTGGCTCATGCCTTTGTCCATGTCTGGCTGAGTTCCTCTCTGTCTATATTTGTTTCACTACGCCTTAGGCAATAGAAGTGTTTAGTTACTTTTACATGAGAGTTAGAAACAATACTTGGTTGGTGGAATAAATTGAGTATCTAAAACAAACTCTGTAAAAGTTATAATTTGGTAGCACAAAAGTCAAACACTTGCAGAGCAAGAAATCATGATTCTTAATCCGTTCCATATGAATTTTTTTCAAAAAGTCGTATGAAGAATTTTTCAGTTCAGAACAAAAGAGCACGTGCTGAAGCAGGAATTCTGATCCAGCAACAATATCCGACCACAATAATCTTAAAATCCACTTTTCTTAGTGTAATCATTAACATCATCCTTTTGCTCGTTATTAAGAACAGAATTAAAATCTTACCCAACAATAGAAAGGGAGATCTTTCCAGGAATAGCTTGTATTACGTGAGGCGCAAGGTTGGATCTTTGTCAAAAAATGTTGCAGCTATCGTAGGAAGGAAGACGACTTCCCATAATTGAAACTGTAAGTTTTTTTTTACAAAATAGAATTATTGTTGTAAGCCAGCCTGCTCTGTGGCTTGAGGTGGGAGTTGAGCCATGAGTTTTGCTAACATATATCAGCAGCTTGAGACACCCAGACAAGGCATTGATCAGCTCCAGATTTCCTTACAGACCCCTGTCTGCTGCACTGAATTGAACTATATATGACCCAAATGATGGACAGGAGCAAATTTAGTCATGTGCAATGCTGGGACTCCGACTATTTGCTGAGCTCTGCCAGTTTGGAGGTTGGCTTCTGATTGGGCCTGAACTTAACCATTCAAACCCTGTTATGTAGGAGTGGCTCTTTGAATGTCTAGCTGCCAGCAATTATCATAGAAAGCTCTTAAGAAATTATTTTCTCTCTTGCTGGAATAGTACTGCTTGAGTCAGAAGAAATTTCACTTTGCTGCATCCCTTCAACCACGTACAGTGTGAATTTAATAAAATACATATTTCCATGAAGAAAGACAGAAATCGCTCTTCACAGATTACAAATTATACTGTCTTTTGAATGTATTTTGTTTTAAAGATACTAGCTGCGCTTCATGGTAAGCCTTTGTTTAGCGCAGTATCTTTTTAAGTTTGTGCAAGATCAAGCTTGTCTCAATATTTTAAAAATGCTGTCTTTGTTTCTGAAGACAAAGCCTACTTTGTGGGAATTTTAAGCTTTAATAATTAAAATGTCTTTAAAACATTTTGTAGACCAGTTTAGCTTTAATACCATTGGTACATTTTCTGTTTTTGAGATGTTTTGTCTGTTTAGTTTCCCCTGGATATAACTAATTTCATAGCAAGAAACATTGCATTATTAAACACTTATTTTAAAAACTATCCAACAGGTTTAACTGTTTTATTTACCATATGAAACAAACTTAAAAATAACCTGGGTTGGATTTTATGTTTCCCAGTGGGTGAATTTGAAGACAAAGAGATGTATAAAATCCAGTGCATGGGCTTTCCACATCTCATCTGATCTGTGTGAAATTTTACCAGCATGAAATTAATAGCCACTCGAGGGCTGCATACTCCCCCTTTCTCTATCATGTCTCTAACAGGAGGAGATCCGAGCCAAGTGGATTTCGGGCAAGGAGACCATCAGACCTAATCCCTGTCACATTGCCCCCTTTCTGTTATGTTATCTGAGTCTGGTCTCTCAAATCTGGTGGCCGACAGCCCCTCACCCCAATTACTAAGCCAGCCAGCTTGACCCCCATTGAAATTCCCCCTATTTGCCTTGATGCCAAGTTCCAGCAGTGACCTAACATAGAATGCCATGTAGTCCCAGCAAGTGGCAGTTGTCTCCTGGTGCTGGTGAGACTACATATATGGCAACCATCCATTTGAGTGGCAGCTCAAAAGTGAGGTTTTCTCTCCTTGAGTGACTGGGATCCCACCACCAGCATGTTACTGGCCCGTTGGCTATTAAACATCTGTAGGGCAATTAATTCCTCCCCTGAATGGGCTTCCCACTTCTTTTGAGTTGGAGAGAAATCAGAAGAGAAAATCCAGCCCTGCTTATCTTGATTAAAAAGTTTAATCTTTTTTTGTCTCCTGTCATCCAACACATAGACCAAATTGAATTCGCAACAATAAATGTCAGAATTAATAGTAAAAAATGTTCCTAAAAGTATGGGAGAATCTGTTCTGAAAGCCCAGGTTTTTTTTTGGGGGGGCGGGGGTGTGGGGGGTGGGGTGGGTGTGTGGGGTTGTGTGGAGTACTTAATAAGAGCATTATACATTATTCTTCAAATACTTTTATATTTTCCAGAACTGTGCAAAACCCATTGAAAATCTCACACAAATAATTTTTAAGTTGATATGAGATAAATTTACTAGCATACTGGTGTCCAAAATATATTTTTCAAACTTTGCAGTAGATTCAAAAGTGCTTTATTTTTCTGGTACTTGGGGGTAATCTGTGATGTACAGTTTACCATGCAATCTTTGTTCAGTTAAAATACTTAACATCAAGACTTTTTTTTCACCTTTTGACATCTCTTGAGCTAACAAATCATGTAGTTAATTCTTTTCCTTAGTGTAAAGTAAGCAAAGTTGGAAGTCACATGACACCAGGTTAAAGTCAAACGGGTTTATTTGAAATTGCAAGCTTTTGGAATGCTACTCCATCATCTGCTGAATTGGACTTCACCTGATGAAGGAGCTGTGCACCAAAAGCTTATGATGTCAAATAAACCTGTTGGACTATCTCCTGGTGTCATGTAACTTCCAATTTTGTCAACCTCATTCCAATCCCAGTACTTCTACATTGTGGCTACTAAAGTAAACAAAGCCATAAGTCTTTCCAAAACATAGGGCTGCTCTCTCATTAGAGAAAGATGACTGTGGTTTAACCTTTGGATCTCAGTGGTGAGTGACTACAGGTGTATTTGTGAGTTCATTCACAATTAGGACTTTGATCTCATTTTGATCTGAGGGTCACCACACCTCAGGTGAGAGGAGAGATTCATGGTAACTTCAAAATGCTGGAATTGAACCTAAAGTCACTCTGTATGGCAAACTAGCCATCTAGCCAACTGAGTTATTCTGCTCCCATTTACTTTGGTGTGTTTAAACCTAGAACCTAGATGTGTCAGGAATTACTGTGCTGTCTTGTGTGCTTTGCACTTGGTGTGCACTTTATGCCATCCTGTGTATGATTGTGTAGTTTGTGCTGTTCATGCCATTCCTGATGAAGGGCTTATGCCCAAAACCTCAATTCTCCTCCTCAGATGCTGCCTAACCTGCTGTACTTTTCCAGCACCACAAACTCAACGCTGTTCATATAGCACATTGGTCCTGGAGGAATGCTGCCTTGTTTTTACTGTGTCATTTCTACCATCTACAACTGATAAATAAAGCTACTCTTGGCTTGACTCTTGAACACTGGCTGTGTGCATAAAGCTGAATCCAAGATAGGTTAGATGTAGTTCCTGAACTTCAATAATTATTTTTAAATCACTTCACACAGGCATTCTCAGTGTCATGACAGTATCTTGCACATAGTAACTTGAAAAGCCTAGTCTCTAATGAAATGTAACAAAGTCTTCCATCATGCAAGGCAGTTGAATATTGCTCTCATGCCTTGTCTGAATCAACGGACTTAGAGGTTTACTTCTAGTCTTTTTCAGATACTGGGAGAATAGAAAGAAAGAAATTGTGACTTTCAGAACCTCCACTCATCCAAAAGTGCCTTGCAACCAATAAAGTACTTTTTAAAAAATATGTTCATTACTTTACTTTATTGTAGGAAATGCAGCATATAATTTGCATTGAACAAGCTTTTTAAATTCGCTGATGGGATGTGGGTATCACTGACTGGGCCATTATTTATTGTCCATCCCTAATTCCTGTTGAGAACGTGGTAGCCTATTTGAACCACTGCAGTCCTTGATGGACCAGCAATGACATGAGGATGGAAGCACCAGGAATTTGACCAGGTAACAGTGAACGCATGACAATATTATTCCAAGTCAGAATGGCGTGTAACTTGAAGGAGAGCTCGCAAGCAGTGAAGCTCCCATACATTTACTATCTATGTGCTAGCATTTACTGGTTTGGCGTGTCAAAGGAGCTTTGGTGAGTTGATGTGCATTTGTACATAATACTACAAATCTGTCACTGTATGTCAGTGGTGGATGGAATGAATATTGAGGTTGTGAGTGAGTGCTTGTCAAGGGCATTGCTTTGTCTTGGTTGGTGGTGGTGTTGTTGGTGCTGCACTAATTGAGGCATTTGAAGAGTAGTCCTTCATAACCCTGATATTTACCTTGTGGATGGTAGACAGATTGGGAGAGTTAGGAGATGAGTGTCTGACTTGGTCATGTAGGTGCCGTACTTATAGAATTAATTGAAATTTAGCAGGGCCTCTAGCAGATCCAAAGCTATGAATGAGGTGCCGGAGAACAATGTGCTAATGTTCCTTTATTTAAGAAAGGCTGTACAGAGAAGCCTGGGAACTATAGGCCAGTGAATATGTCATCAGTGGTGGGAAAGTTGTTGGAGTGGATTCTGAGAGGTAGGATTTACATGTATTTGGAGAGGCAAGGACTAATTAAAGATAGTTAGTATGGCTTTGTCTGTGAGAAATTGTATCTCACAAACTTGATTGAGTTTTTTTGAGGATGTAACCAAAAAGATTGATGAGGGCAGGGTGGTAGATGTTATCAACATGGACTTTAGTAAAGCCTTTGACAAGGTTCTACATGGAGAAAGTGAGGACTGCAGATGTTGGAGATCAGAGTCGAGAGTGTAATGGTGGAAAAATAGGCAGTATCCGAGGAGCAGGAGAATCGACGTTTTGGACATAAGCCCTACATCAGGAAATGTTCTATGTGGTAGACTGATTAGTAATGTTAGATCATATGGAAATCGGGGAGAGGTTGTCAAACGGATACAAAATTGGCTTGACAGCAGGAGACAGAAGGTGTTGGTGGAGCATTGTTTTTCAGACTGGAAGCCCGTGACCAGCAGCACTCTGCAGGGATTGGTGCTGGGTCCACTGTTGTTTGTAAACGATTTGGTTGAGAATTTAGCAAGCTTGGTTAGTAAGTTTATCGATGTCACCGAAATTAGTGGTATAGTCGACAGTGAAGAAGGTTACTAAGAGTACGACAGGATCTTGATCAGCTGGGCCAAAGGGCTGAGGAATGACTGGTGGAGTTTAATTTGGTTAAATGCAGGTATTGTGTTTTGGTAAAGCAAACAAGGACAGGACTTATACAGCTAATGTGGAGTGTTGTCGAACAAAGGGACCTAGGGGTTCAGGCACATAATTTTTTGAAAGTTGCATTACAGGTTGATAGGGTGGTTAAGAAGGTGTTTAGCACACTTGCCTTCTTTGTTCAGACCATTGAGTATAGGAGTTGGGATGTCCTGTTTTGAGATTGGACAGGACATTGAGGCCACTTTTGGAGTAGTGTGTACAGTTTTGGTTGCCCTGCCATAGCAAGGATATTATTAAATTGCAGAGGGTTCAAGAAACACTTACCAGGCTGTTGCTGGCACTGGAGTGTTTGAGTATTAGTGAGAAGCTGGACAGGCAGGAACTTTTTTCCCTGGAGTGTAGGAGGTTGAAGACCTTAGAGGTTTATAAAGTAATGAGAGACATAAATAAGGTAAACAGCAAAGATCTTTTCCCTGAGGTGGACACATTCAAAACTTGGGGGCATATTTTTAAGATGAGAGGACACAGATTTAAAATAGAGACCGGTGAAGCAACTTTTTCACACACAGGATGGTTCAAATATGGAAAGAACTGTCGGAGGAAGTGGTAGATCCATGTACAGTTACAGCATTTGAAAGATCTTTGGACAGGTACATGAATAGGAAAGATTGAGAGAGATTTGGGACACATGCAGGCAAGTAGGGTTAGTTTAGTTTGGTTTGAGAAATTTGGTCAGCATGAACAAATTGGACTGAAGGGTTTGTTTCCATGCTGCATGACTCTGAATCTAATTCTGTTTCTGGTCAGTAGAAACCCTAACTATGTTGATAGTTAGGGATTCGTTAATGGTGATGACATTGAACGTTGAGGATAATGATTTGATTCTCTTAAAATAGTCATTGCCTTGTACTTATGTAATACAAACATTGCTTGTCACTTATCAGTCCAAACACTGGTGTTGTTTTGATCTTGCAGCATCTGGATACAAGCTGCTTCAGTATCTGAGTCATTGAAAATCTTGCTGACCATAGTGCAATCATCTGCAATCGTCCCCATTTCTGACCTTATAATGGAAGCAAGGTTATTGATAAAGCAGCTGAAGGTGAGATTAGATTAGATTACTTACAGTGTGGAAACAGGCCCTTCGGCCCAACAAGTCCACACCGACCCGCCGATACGCAACCCACCCATACCCCTCCATGTACCCCTTTTTACTTAACACTACGGGCAATTTAGTATGGCCAATTCACCTGGCCTGCACATCTTTGGACTGTGGGAGGAAACCCACGCAGACACGGAGAGAACGTGCAAACTCCACACAGACAGTCGCCGGAGTCGGGAATTGAACCCAGGTCTCTGGCGCTGTGAGGCAGCAGTGCTAACCACTGTGCCACCCACAGTGGTTGGGCATAGGACACTACGCTAAGGATCACCTGTAGTCATGTCCGGGGACTGAGATCGTAAAAACCATAAACATCTTTCTTGTGCTAGATGTGATGCCAACTAGTGGCAAGTTTTCTCTGATTCCTGTTGACTTCAGTTTTGCGAGGGCTTCTTGATGTCAAACTTGGTCAAATGCTGCATCAATATCAAGGCCAGAAACTCTCACCTTGCATCTTGAGTATAATTCTTTTGTCCATATTTGGATCAAGGATGTATTGGGTCAGGAATGGAGTAGCCTTGATAGAATCCAAACTTGGAAATCATTTGCGGAACAACTTTCTCCTCATGATACAGCCTCCATCACTTAAATGATTAAGACTAGACTGATGGAGCAGTAGTTGTCTTTGTTGGATTTGTCTTTTATTCTGTGTTCAAGATCTGCCTAGGCAATTTTCCATTTGTTGGCTAGGTCCCAGTGTTATAGCTATAGCAACCGAACAAAAAGTGCAGCTAATTCTGAGGCGCAGATCTTCAGTAATATTGTCAGAGGTTGCTAGGGCCCATCACCTTTTTAATGCCATATGATTTCAGCTGTTTATTGATTAGCATATGGAGCAAATTGAATTATTAGAAGGCTGGATAGGCTGGAACTGTTTTCCCTGGAGCGTAGGATGATATTGTAAAGGTTTCTAAAAAACATGAGGGACATAGATAATGTGAATAGGCAAAGTCTTTTCCCTGCAAGAGGGGAGTCCAAAACTAGAGGGCACAGGTTTAAGGTGAGCGGGGAAAGATTTCAAAGGGATCTGAGAGCAATTTTTTCTTAGAGGGTAGTGTGTAAATGGAACAAGCTGCCAAAGGAAGTGGTAGAGGCAAGTACAATTTCAACATTTCAAAGTCATTCGGACAGGTACATGAAGAGGATCGGTTTCGAGGGCTATGGGCCAAACGTAGGCAAATGGGACTTGTTCAGTTGAGGAGTCCTGGCCAGTATGAATGAGTTGAGCCTAGAGGCCTGTTTCCATGCTGTATGACTCTGACTCTATAAATCATTTTGGCTGAATAATGGCATCAGTGATACTGTGGCTCTCCAGAGGACACCAAAATAGATCACCCACTTTATACATTTGGGTGAAGGTACTTGCAAATACTTCCACTATTTCTTTTGCATTTTTGTGTTGGGCATCTCCTTCATTGAAAATAGTGTGATGACATGTGCCTTTAAGAGGGAGTTGTTTAGATGTGTTTCTCATGAAGAGGAGTGTTGTAAACCCGGTGATTAGGTCTCTGCTCTATGAAAAGCTGAGTAAATAACTTTGTTTTTTAAATTAGACAAATGATGGCTGGAGTCAGGTTCATGCACACCCTGAGTTTTAGTCTTGCTTTCAGTTGTTTGAAGTTGGGGTTTTGGAGTTGAAGCTGCTGGACACAACTCTCTCTCTCTCTCTCTCTCTCTCTCTCTCTGCAGCTGGATAAGTTTGAGTTCTTTCTCTCTCTCTCTCTCTCTCTCTCTCTCTCTCTCTCTCTCTCTCTCTCTGCAGCTGGATAAGTTTGAGTTCTTTCTCTGCTGCTAGATTCATTCTGCTGAGGTTCTTTTTCCTGGACTGGAGGAGATAGTAAGTGAGGGAGATCTGTTTTGTTGAATTTGCCTTTTCCAAGGGTGTGTTTATCGGATGCTGTTATATTGGAACAGTTGATGAGTAGTAGTTAAATAATATTATTTTGTTAAATATTTCAATAGAGTTAAGGTTATGCCAATTCCTTTTTTTTTGTTTGTATTTTAACAGTGATGTAAGAATAAAATGTGTTTTGCTTAAAACCTAGTAATTTGACTAATCAAATGACATCTGGAATGCAATGCCTCTCATTTGTCCAGAAGATAAAAGTTAGAGTATAGGCTGTCTCCTCGCAATGTTTTGAGGGGGTTCGGTCTAGTCCATAACAATGGAAATATTTATGGAGCCATCTCCTCCTCCTGTTAATCCATTTAATTGTCCATCACTAATCAAGCTTGGATGCGGCAAGATTGCAAAACTTTGATCTGATCCATTGGTTGTGAAATCATTTGGCTCGATCATATGCTACTTACCCTTTTGGCACACAAGTAGGCCTGTGTTGTTGCTTCACCAGGTTGACATCTCATCTTTAGGCATAAAGAGGAACCTCGATTATCGAAGGACTCAGGCGGGGAGTATTTTGTTCAGTTAATCGAATGCTGGATAACCGAGGTTCCTCTGTACTTAATGCTGCTCTGGGAATGCCAATCTGCATTCTTTATTTAGTACCAGGGTTGATCTCCCAGCTTGACAGTAATGGCAAGAGTGGGATATACTGGGTCACGGGGCCACATGTTGTGGCTGAATACAATGCTGCTGCTGATGGCTCACAGCACCTCAGATGCCTTGAAATAAAACAAAGAGCTGCGGATACTGGAGATCTACAACAAAAGATTTTTCTGGCAAAATTCAGCAGTCTGGCATCATCTGTGGAATGAAAGCAGTGTTAACATTTAGAGTCTGGTGACTTTTCATCAGAACTGTTAGCAATTAGGAAAAATAAATAATTACACTGCAAATGAGGTTGTGGGGGTGTGGAGAGGTGATTGGATAGGAAAAATTGGAGCCCAGAAAGAAAGAGGTAGGTAAACAAGCAGATCATGTATTGCAAGACTGGACAGAAGTAAAGCGGAATAGATTATAATTAGAGCTCAGAGTAGGTAAGAATGGGTGACTGTGTGAAAAACAACCCATAATCATAACAGGGCCAGGTGTGAAGTGGGTAAAAAACATGAAAGAATGAAATCAAGCTCTAAAGTTATTTGACTTGGTGTTGAGTCCTAGAAGCTACAAGGTCACCAAGTGGAAAATGAGATGAGGTTCTCTATTTTCTGTCCTTAAACCAGGTTTTCACTGCAAGCTGTCACTTATCTTCCAACTGCTCAAGGCTTAATTTTGGAAACCAGTCTTTTAATAAAATGTTTGATTAAGTACCAATAAAATTCATGTAGACAGTTTGCATTAAATTCAGTTCAACAGCTTTCTCTGTTGTGCCATCAAAACAAAATGCAATTAGCTTATTCCATCATAATCTGTCTTGTTAAGCCCACCACTTTGTAAGCAATGTTATTTGGTTTGCTACAACATGCTGTTTCCACATGATTGTTTGTGCTTTCAGCTCACAAACTTTATTTATAACATGTTTTTGTGTGTTTACATAGACACAGGTTAGGATTGTCTTAAGTTCCTTGTTGGCCTTAGCCTGCTACTTCCTTCTTTAATCTAGTGCTAGTCAATAATTTCACTCCTTTATACATCTTTTCTATTTCTATATGTTGGAACCCACTCCCTTCCAATTTTGATTACATCTTTTTTAACCATGCTGTGAACTTCCCTGCAAAGGCATTGATCCCAATGATTTTAGCATGCAAAAGTTTAAATAACCATCTCCTGTCCTGGAAATGATTCTGATATCCAACAACTCTGAAGTTCAAGCTGCACTTTGATCCTTTCTATCTTCTGATCTCTGTTCACACTAGTATGTGGCAGTAAGGGTAATCTAGAGAATACTATATTCAAGAACCTTCTGCTTACCAGCATGCCTGACTCCTGATGATCTAACTATGGCCCTCTTTGTTATTGGCCTGACTCAGATGCAAAGGAAATTTGTCACCGTGTTTTTCATGCTTGCCTTTCATTCAGAATGTTAAGAGATTATGACATCTGTCTTATGCTTATTTAATTTTCCTGGTTATGAACTACAAGATTTTAATTTTATATTATTTTCTGTATTTTATTAAATTTATTTCTTTTATGCACTTATCTACAGCAATTTGAAATGAATGGCTTTGGTAACATCATCCAAAAGCACTGTCTTATGTTATACGTTTATACTGGTGGCATCCACTCAACCTCTCACTGCTTTTCCACTACTTCAGGTTTGTCATGTTGCTTGTTTATTCCTACACTGGATGTGTAGAAATGTTGTCCAATTAAATAAAGGACATATTAAAGACATTGTCATTGGGTCCTGCCACAAGATCCCCTCCCTATTCAACAATTTTATCTTTCTTCTTAGTCCATGTCTGTGGTTGAACCAAACTGACTGCAACTTCTCTTTCAGATGTATGAGATCTACTGCAAGATCAGTCAAAGCACTGGGTTGATGACAGAAGGCGAGTCAGCAGATGAATATCTCATACTTGATTATTTTAAACACAAAATAATTTACTCATCCAATTAATTTAACCTCAGTTTTAGGCCAGATACAAAGTAAAATTAGGCAGCTGAAACATTTTGAGGATATAGCTGAAAAGATTGGATGATATTTTATTCTCAGTCTCCTACAGTCTCTCATCTTCTGAATGTCAAACTCCAGGCCTGCTATCAGTGGCGTCATTGCAATGACTATAATGGGTGACCTGATAAATACCTTTAAGACAAGAAGTGAATTTGATAGAACATTTGTGGAGAAAGTGTTTCCATTTGTGGGGGTGGCGATTGGATGGAGTACGTGTGGCATGCTTTTCTGGATCAACACATTGAGAAGCCAACTAGAAAACAGTACATCCTAGACTGAATATTGTGTAATCAGAAAGAAATAGTTGACAATCCAGCAATGTGAGGCCCTTTGGGTGTAAGTGACAACAATGTAATAGAATTCTTCATTTAGCCAGAGTGTGACATCATTCAATCTGAAACTAGGGTCCTGAATCTAAATAAAGGAAACTACAATGACGTGATGCATGAGCTGGCTATAACTAGGGGAGCATTACTTAAAGGGATAATGGTGGTTAGGCAAGGGCAGATATTGAATGAGAACATTGAAGAACTGGTTCTATTTTTGAAAAGGAGGGCACAAGTAATATCACAAAATTGTTAGCGAATGCAGGGTCTAGTGAAAGGGAAGTACTGAAGGAAATCAGTATAAGTAGGGAACTGGTTTTGGGGAAATTGAGATTAATGGCGAATAAATTCTTTGTGCTAATAATTTACATCCTCGAGAATTTGAGGCAATGGCCACAGAAGTAGTGGATACATTGGTGGTCATCTTTCAAGATTCTGTAGACTCTGGAACAGTTCCCATGGATTGGAAAGTAGCTGATGTAACCCCACTATTTGTACTTTTTAACCGTTTAATTTTATTTTTACTTAACAACAGGAAAGCCAAGTGTTATCTGAATGGCAACTAATTGGGGAACAGGAGATGCAGTGAGACCCGATTGTCCTTGTGCAGTAGTCATTGAAAGTCAGCATGTAGGTGCAGCAGGCAATAAAGAAGATAAATGGTATGTTGGCATATATAGTAAAAGGATTTGACCATAGGAGCAGAGATCTAACTGCAGTTGGCCTTCGTGAGATTACATCTGGACTAGTGTGTGCAGTTTTGGTCTCCTAACCTGAGGGAGGATGTTCTGGCTATGGAGGGAATGCAACAAAGGTTACCAGAATGCTTCTGGGTGGCAGACTGACGTATGAAATAATACTGAACTGGTTATTACAATATTCATTGGAGTTGAGAAGAATGTTGGGAGGTCTCTTGGAATTTTTAAACTTCTAACATGACTTGATAGGGGAATTATAGGAAGGATGTTCCTGATTACTGGGGAGATCAGATCCCGAAGTCAGTTTTAGGATATAGGATGGGCTCTTTAGGACTGAGAAAAGGAGACATTTCTTCACCTATTGAGTGATGAGCCTGTAGAATTCTCGATCATGAAAAGCAGTTGACTCCAGAACATCAGAACATTTTCAAGAAGGCTGGAGATGTAGTTATATAAATGAAACAAGAATTGCAGATGCTGGAAATCTAGAACAAAAGCAACTTGCTGGAGAATCTCTGCAGTTATGGTAGCCTTGCAGAGAGGAAACGAAGTTAATGTTTCAAGTCAGTGACTCTTCTTCAGAAGTTTAGAAGCTGCCAGATTTGCTGAGTTTTTCCAGCAATTTCTATTTTTATTGTGATATAATTCTTGGGGCTAACAGCGTGCTAAGTTACATGATCAACCATGATCATATTGAATGTTAGAACATGCTTCAGGGCTGAATGTTCTACTCTTGCACCTGTTTTCTACATTTCTATATTTCATAAGATAGTCATGAATAAATCCAATAGGATATTAACCCCACAAGTGCTTAGCATGTGGAATTCATTATCACATGGAGTCATTTAGATGAATGGCATAGATGCATTTAAGGGGAAGTCAGATAAACACATGAGAGGAATAGATAGGCAATTGTGCTGATTGGTAAATAAAATTGGTGTGGAGTACAAATACAGGCATAACTGACCACAAAAAGCCTTTTGAACTGTACATTCTATGTAATCCTCCTGAATAAAGTTGTCAACTCATTGAATGCAAAGTGCTCAAGTATCAGGCAGAACCCTTCTACCTATCCATACCAGTATAGATCTATAATGTGTATATGTGATCAATGATAGCTATCTTGTACAAAGAAACCTGCACATTTTGACTTAAACTATCCTTTCACAGATGCTGACAGTCCTTTGATACATTTTTTGTCATCAGGATTCTTGTTTGTGAAATGGCTTAGTAGATCTTTTAATTCGAGAACAGATTTGGATGACATGGACTGTAATTAATGTGTAGTATCCAACATAGAAATGGGAATTTAAAGGGAGCAGATAGCCTGGCTGAGCTACTGACTGAAACATTTTTGATCCCTCTTTACTAAAAAAGAGGATGCTGCCAAAGTGTGGGAAAATGGGTTTATGCACTTTGTCATAAAGAATAGAGGAGATGGAGACCATTTAGATGGAGAAGACTGCAAAAAGCTACAGTACTGAAGGAGTTTGGAGTCTTCATGCCATAAGATACAAAAAGCATACATATGATACAAGTTCAAGAAGGTACATGGAATGTAAGCTTTTATTTCAAATGTAATGGAGTATAAAAATACGCAGACTTGCTAAAAATTATACAAGGCACTGGTTAGACCAAAACTGGAATACTGTGAACAGTTTTCTTCTGCTATCAAAAGAAAACTTTACTGATTTTGGAGTCAGTCCAGAGAGAGTTTTACAGGTTGATCCCAGACATGGAGGGATTGTCTTATGAGGAGAGTCATAGTCATAGATTCATAGATACAGCATGGAAACAGACCCTTTGGTCCAATCCAATCTAGTCCCACCTGCCAGCACCCGGCCCATATCACTCCAAACCCTTCTTATTCATATACCCATCCAAATGCCTTTTAAATGCTGCAGTTGTACCAGCCTCCACCACTTCCTCTGGCAGCTCATACCATACACATACCACCCTCTGTGTGAAAAAGTTGCCCCTTCGGACTCTTTCCCCTCTCACCCTAAACCTATGCCCTCTAGTTCTGGACTCCCTGACCCCAGGGAAGAGACTTTGTCTATTTATCCTAACCATGCCCCTCATGATTTTGTAACCCTTTATAAGGTCACCTCTCAGCCCCCAATGCTCCAGGGAAAACAGCCCCAGCCTGTTCAACCTCTCCCTATAGCTCAAATCCTCCAACCCTGGCAACATCTTTGTAAATCTTTTCTGAACCCTTTCAAGTTTCGCAACATCTTTCCGAAAGGAAGGAGACCAGAATTGCATGCAATATTCCAACAGTGACCTAACCAATGTCCTGTACATGAGCCAGGACTCATTGGAGTTTAGAAGAATGAGTGTTGATCATATTGAAATATATAATAGAAGTATTATCAAAATTAGGACCTATAGAACTAAAGAGAGTGACAGCGTTTAGTATAGAATTGGCCAATTGATGATATTAGATCACTATTATTTTTGCTATTTCCAGCAGTGTTCTGGACCTAGCTTTGAAGTTTGCAGGTGATGTGTTATGATCTCATTTGTTGGCATATTGAACAACTCTAAACCAAGAGTGAAACCTAGCTTGATAGACCTTAAGTTCTAATTTTTAAATTTGGTTACCATGGTGGTCAGTCACTGAAAAAGTTCACAGGAGTCTGCAAATGTTACAAGAGGAATTGAGTATAGGAGCAATGAGGTCCTTCTGCAGCTGTTCTGGGCCCTGGTGAGACCGCAACTGGAGTATTGTGTGCAGTTTTGGTCTCCATATTTGAGGAACAACATTCTGGCTATTGAGGGAGTGCAGGGTAGGTTCACGAGGTCAATTCCCGGAATAGCGGGACTGTCATATGTTGAAAGCTTGGAGCAACTGGGCTTGTATACACTTGAGTTTAGAAGGATGAGAGGGGATCTGATTGAGACGTATAAGATTGTTAAAGGATTGGACACTCTGGAGGCAGGAAGCATGTTTTCGCTGATGGGTGAGTCCAGAACCGGAGGGCTCAGTTTAAAAATAAGGGGTAGGCCATTTAGAACAGAGTTGAGAAGAAACTTCTTCATCCAGAGTGTGATGAATGTATGGAATGCTCTGTCCCAGAAGGCAGTGGAGGCCAAGTCTCTGGATACTTTCAAGAAAGAGATGGATAGAGCTCTTAAGGATAGTGGAATCAAGGGTTATGGGGATAAGGCAGGATTGTGGATGATCAGCCATGATCATAATGAATGGTGGTACTGGCTCGAAGAGCCAAATGACCTACTCCTGCACCTATTGTCTAATGTCTATTAACCAAAAAAAGAAGCAAAGACCCATGAGCTGGCATATTATTAAGGCAGTTACTGAGAAGCATCAGGAATAAGCAAGTCAGAGAATAAAAGGAAGAAATTAGAGTTAAGGTAAAGGAGTATCTTGAAGATTAAATAATTATAAAAGTTAACAAGTGAGACAAAGTACATTCAAGTTTCAGTCATGGCAAATGAATTCAGCTGAGTAAAATGTGTGACAGTCATATGTGGAAGTTACGGATCCTACTGGTGTCCTAGGTGACCATGTGTGCAGAAAGTGCTCCCAACTTGCGCTCGGTGTTTCAGCAGCTGGAAATACTGTGGCACATCTGTGAGGCTGAGAGTTATGTGGATAGCACTGCAGCTCAACACACAAGTGGAAAGAAGAGAATGAATGACCACCAAGCAATCAAAGAGAATCAGGGAGATCATGCAGGAGTCCTTGAAGTCCTGCTCACAAATTGGTTTTCTGTTTTTGAAACCGGTTGAAATTTGGGATTGCAAGTCAAAGCCAGGTTTCTGGCACCTCAAGCTGCCTGACTTTACAGGAGGTGGGGAAGAAAGCAATAATAATAGTGATAGGGATTTATTAGTTAGAGGATTAGACAGGCGTTTCTGCGACTGCAGATGTGACTCCAGGGTGGTATGTTGTCTCCCTGGTGCCAAGGTCCAGGATGTCACTGAGTAGCTGTTGGACATCCGAAGGGGAAGGCTAATAAAACAGAGTTTGTGGTAAGCAATGGTACCAGTGATAAAGTAGAATGAGAGATCAGGTCTTACATCAAGAATTTAGAGAACTAAGTAAAGAGCAAGACCTTAAATTGAATTGATTTATTGTCACTTGTACTGAGGCACCGTGAAAAGCTTTGTCTTGCAAGCAATACAGGCAGATCAGAGTTAAATAGCATAGATAAGTAAATGATTGGTAAATAGCGGCAAAAACAAAAACACCGGTACAGGCGAATGTTAAGAGTTTGAGTCCATTCTGTATTCTAACAACAACAAAAACTGTTTCAAAACCAGCTAGTGCATAATGGCAGGGGTTGTAGAAGAACATTGCCAGGGTGGGTTGGATCTTTGAGAATGCTGGCGTCTTTCCTTGACAGCGGGCCTAGTAGATGGATTTTATTGAAGGGAGGTTGGCCTTTGTGATTGTCTGGGCCGAGTTCATCAGTCTCTGTAACCGTCTTCGATCTTGAATGGTACAGTTACCATACTAGGTAGTGATACATCCAGACAAAATGCTCTCGATGGTGCACCTATATGAGTTGGCAAAGGTGTTCACCGTCATGCCAAATTTCCTCAGCTGCCTGAGGAAGAAGAGACGTTGTTCTGCCTTTGTAACCAGTGCGACCACATGAAGGGTCCAAGAAAGTTTGTTGTTGATGACCACTCCCAGGAGCTTGACACTCTCCACTCGTCTACCTCTGTGCTGTTAATATGTAGGGGGCCATGAGTAACATCCCGCCGAAAGTCAATAATGCATTCCTTGGTTTTGCTGGCATTGAGAGCTAGGTTGTTCTCGGTGCACCACTTTTCCAGGTCTTCCACCTCCCATCTGTAGTCTGTTTCGTTGCCATCTGAGATTCGACCGACTATGGTAGTGTCATCAGCGAACTTGTAAATGGCATTCGTCTGGTATTTGACGATGCAGTCATGAGTATACAGTTAGTACTATGGGGCACCCCTGGGGGGGCTCCAATGTTGAGTTAGTGAGGATGAAATATTGTCCCCAGTCTTTACTGAAGGGACACACTGCATAGAGTCATTGAGCTGCGCAGCACGGAAACTGAGACCCTTTGGTTCAACATATCCATGCCAACCAGATATTCTAAACTAATCTAGTCCCGTTTACCAGCATTTGACCCATATCTCTCTTAAACCCTTCCTCCTTCATGTACTCATCCAGAAGCCTTTTAAATGTTGTTATTGTACCAGCCTCCACCACTTCCTTTGGTAGCTCGTTCCATACATGTACCACCCTTTGCATAAAAAAGTTGCCCTTTAGGTCCCTTTAAATCTTTCTCCTCTCACCTTAAACCTGTGCCATTTAGTTTTGGAATCACCCGCCTTCCAGGAAAAGACCTTGGCTGTTCACCCTATCCATGACCCTCATGATTTTATAAACATCTATAAGGTCATCCCTCAGCTTCTGGCGCTTCAAGAAAAACAGCCCCAGCCTATTCTGCCTCTCCCTATAGCTCAAACCCTCCAAGCCTGGCAACATCCTTGTAAATCTTTTCTGAACCCTTTTGAGTTTCACAACCTCCTTCCTACAGTAGGGGGACAAGAATTACATGCAGTATTCCAAAAGTAGCCAGCTAATGTCCTGTATAGCAGCAACTTGCTCTCACATCTCCTGTGCTCAATGCACTGAACAATAAAGTTAAAAATGACACAATACCAGGTTATAATCGAACAGGTTTATTTGGAAGTACTAGCTTTTGGAGCACTGCTCCTTCATCAGGCAGCTGTGGAGCAGGATCTTAAGTCACAGAATTTATAGCAAAAGATCACAGGGTCATGCAACTGATATGATATATTGAACAAACATAGATTCTTTCATCTTTTAGAATGGGTTGCAGGTTTTGGTTCATTACTATTTCCAAATAAACCTGTTGGACTGTAATTTGATGTTGTGTGATTTTTAACTTCGTCCACCCCAGTCCAACACCGGCACCTCCACATCCTGACCAATACAGGTAAGCATACCAAATGCCTTCTTCACTATCCTATCTACCTGTGACTCCATTTTCAAGGAACTATCAACCTGCACTCCAAGGCCTTTTTGTTCAGCAACACTCTCCAGGACCTTGCCATTAAGTGTATAAGTCCTGTTCTGATTTGCCTTTCCAAAGTACAGCACTTCACCTTAAACTAAATTAAATTTCATCAGCCACTCCTTGGCCCATTGCCCCATCTGATCAGGATCTCATTGTACTTTGAAGTAACCTCCTTCACATCCACTACACCTCCAATTTTGGTGTCATTTGCAAACTTACTAAACATATCTCCTATGTTCACATCCAAATTCATTATATAAATGACGAAAAGCAGTGGACAAAGCACTGATCCTTGTGGCACTCTGCTGGTCATAAGTCTTCAGTATAAAAAAATCAGGCCTCCACTACCACCCTCTGTGTTCTACCTGTGAGCCAGATCTCTATACTTTAGGAAAGGGAGCAAGTCAGAGAGAATTCAGCAATGTTGTAATCCAAGGTAGTAAGATGAAGCTGAATAGCCTCTACTTTATTGCTAAGAGTATTATAGGTAAGACAGATGAGTTAAGGGTGTGGATTGACTCACGGAATTGAATTGTTGTTGACATCACGTGGTTACGGAGGCGCAGGACTGGAAACTCAACATTCTAGGGTATCTTCAACCAGGACATGGATGATGGAAAAGAGGAGATGGTGTCACATTACTAATTAAGGAGTCAAATATTGCAATACTGAGGGACAATATTTTGGAAGGGTCTTCTGTTAGGGTACAGATTGGAAATGTGATGGGGTAGTCACACTGCTTGGAGTATATCATAGACTCCTAAACAGTCAGCTGGCAATAGAGGAGTAGATATCTAGACAATTCACTGAGGTGTGTAAAACTAATAATTGGGGATTGGGGATTTCATCTTCCTCGACATTAGTTGGAATAGTTGTGGTGTAATAGATTTAGAAGAGACAGATTTCTTGAAATGTATTCAGAAGAGTTTTTTATGTGAAACATGTAAAAGGCCCAACAAGGGACTGTGCAGTGCTGGACTTAATTCTGGAGATTGAAGCCAGATGTGTTTGAGGTAGCAGAAGGAGAGCATTTTAGTGATAGCGACCACAGCTCCATACATCTTATGTTTGTTATGGAAGTGAAAAAAGATGGTCTTCAAAAAAAGATTTTGTATTGGGAAGGCAGACCTTATTAAAATAAGGCAGGATTTAGACTGGGGTGAAAATGTGTTGCTGGAAAAGCGAAGCAGGTCCGGCAGCATCCAAGGAACAGGAGAATCGACGTTTCGGGCATCAGCCCTTAGACTGGGAGCATCTCGGTAAATTTACAGTAGAATAGTGGGATATGTTCAAAATGAAATGGCAAGAATATAAGCCCAACATGTTTCCTTGAGGATGAGAGGCGGGAGCAGCAAGCCCAGAGAACACTGGGTATCCAGGGGTATTCAGGACTGGATAAGAGAAAAAAAGAGATGCTTTTAACAAAGGGAATAAATCGATAGAGCTCTAGTGGAGTGTAGAAAACACAGGTGAGGATGTTAAGAATAAAATGAAGGGAGCAAAGTGGGGGAGAAAGAAAGGTACTGGCTAATAAGATTAGAGAGAATCCCAAGATATTATTTAAGTATATCAAGAGGAAGAGGATAACCAAGGAAGGAACAGGGCCTGTTAGCAACCAGGAGGACAATCTGCATGTGGAGCCAGAGGACATTGGTGGTTTGTTAAATGAGTGCTTTATATTTGTCTTCACTTTGGAGTAGGAGGATGTTGGTATAGAATTTGGGAAGAGGGACTGTGCGGTTCTTGAGTAGTTTCACATTGGCAGTGAAGAGGTCTTGAACCTTCTGACAGACTTAGAAATAGCCATATCCCAGGTCTGATCAAACAGTGAGTTTCACATCAGTGGTAGGGAAAATTCGAAAGGAAGATTAATCTCCACCTGGAGAGGCAAGGTTTAATCAGAGATAGTTAGCATAGCTATGTCAGAGGGAGATCATGCCTAACAAATTTGATTGAATTTTTCAAGGCGCAACCAGTTGTGTAGGTGAGAGTTGTGCATTGGATATATGGATTTCAGCAAAGCCGTTGATGACAAAGTCCCGCATGGGAGACTAAAAAAGAAGATGAAAGCATGTGGGATCCTGGGTAACTTGCCAAATTGGATCTAAAATTGGCTTAATGATAGGAGACAAAAATTGGATGTAGAAGGCTATTTGTATAATTGCAGGCAGGTGTCCCCAGTGCAGTGCCACAGGGGTCAGTGCTGGATCCTTTATTGTTTTTGATATACATAGAACTGATAAAGTTTGGAGCTGGAAAAAGCACAGCAGGTCAACCAGCATCCGAGGGGTCAGCGTCAACTCCCCCTGCTCCTCTGATGCTCCTTGACCTGCTATGTTTTTTCCAGCTTCACACTTTATCGACTCTGACTTTCCAGCATCTGCAGTCCTCACTGTCTATACGATACATATGAAAAATATAGAAGAAAATGTGAGGGTGATGATAAGTGAGTTGCGGGTAATAAGATTGACCAAGTGGTTGACAGTGAGGAAGAAGGTCTTGGGTTACAAGAGGTTGTAGATAGATTGGTCAGACAGGCAGATCAGTAGCAGATGGACTCCAACCCTGAAAGTGAGAGATGGTGAACTTTAGAAGAAGTAACAAGACAAGGGAGTACTCAATGAATCAAAGAATGCTATGAAGCTCAGAGGAACAGGTAGCAGGACAGGTTAATAGGGTAGTTAAGAAAGTATCTGGGATATGTCCTTATCAGTTGTGGCCTACATATAAGAGCATAAGGTTATGTTGGAGCTGTACAGATTAGATCACAGTTGGAATACTGTGTGCAGTTTTGGTCACTACACTGTAGGAAGGATGTGATTGTAGTGGAGATTCACTGGGATGGAGCAGTTTAGTTATGAAGAGAGGCTTGATAAGCTCGCGTTGGTTCTGTAGGGCAGAGAAATCTGAGAGGAAGCCTGCCTGACATGTATAAGATTTAACGGGTATGAATGGGATGGATAGAAAGCAGTTGTTTTCCTTAGTTGGAGGGTCAGTCACAAGGGGGCTTAATTTTAATGTGAAAGCAAACGGTTTAGAGGAGATTTGACGAAAAGATTTTTTTTATCCATAGTGGGAATCTGGACACCTGCCCATTTACTTCCTCCCTCCTCCGTGTTCAAGAGCCCAAACATACCTTCAAAGTGAAGCAGCACTTTACCTGCACTTCACTCAATCTAGCCTACTGCATTCGCTGCTCACAATGTAGTCTCCTCTACATTGGGATAATGAAGTATAGACTGGGTGACAGCTTCACATAACATCCATGCTCTGTCCGCAAAGAAGACGCTGAGCTTCCAGTTGCCTGCCGTTTCAATACTTTGTTCCCTGGCCAAACATCTCTATCTCAGGCTTGCTGTAGTGTTCCAATGAAGCTAATCGCAAGTTGGAAGAACAGCGCCTCATTTTCCGCTTGGGAGCTGTACAGCCTTCTGGTCTCAATATTGAGTTCAACAATTTTAAGATTTGAGGCACCTTCTCCCATGTCTTTACCCCAACCCCACATACTAGGCTTTGTTATTGTATCGTCTACTATTACACACAGGTTCCATAGTCTCCATTAGTAGCTATTCATTGTCCTACGCTGATCATTATCCTTTATCCAACTGTTCTTCTTCCTGTTCATGCTCTATCTCCACCTATCATTTCCATCTTATCTCCCCACTCCCCACCTCCCCCCCCCCCCCCCCCCCCCCACCCCCCCACTTCCATCTTCGGCATTAAAAATCAACTATAGTGCTAACATTTCTGAGAAAGAGTCACTGGACTCGAAACAGTAACTCTGATTTCTCTGCATGGATGCTGCCAGACCTGCTGAGCTTTTCTAGCAATTTTCATTTTTGTTTCTATATTCCTTGCTGGTTTGCCCTTGTAGTTTATTTTCTCCCTCTTTATCATCTCTTTAGATCTCCTTTGCTGAATTCTGAAATTTTCCCAGTAATTCCAAATAAAATTACAATTTTATTTCCTCCTTATATTCTTTCTTTCAATTTTATTCTCGACTTAATTTCCTTGGTTAGACATGGTTTGTTTATCCTTCTCTTGGAATCTTTCCTCTTTATTGGGATATGTTTTTGCTGCAAATGACATTTAAGACTATGGGCCACATGCTGGAAAGTGGGACTACTGTAGATTTAGAGTAATTTTTTGCCAGTGTAGACTTGATGGTCTGAATGGCCTCTTCTGTACTGAATGATGCAATGATTCCCCACAACTCTGTGCTCATGTAATTCTGGCTTTTTGAGCATTTGCAATTTGAATGCTCCAACCACGATGGTTGTGCTTTCATGTGCCTGGGCCCTTAAGATCTGGAATGCCCTCTGAAGCCTGTCTGAAATTCCACGTTTTCATATTAAGATTGTCTTAAAAGCTACATTTATTGGTCAAATGTTTTGGCCATCTATCCTGATACTGCCTGATTCAACTTGGTACCTAATTTTACTTTATAACACTCCTGTGAAACACCTTGGAGTGTTTTATTACATGGAAGACATTTTCTAAATTCGAATTACTATTATGAATTAATGAACATTCTCCAAAACAACCAAATCATCCACCTCTTGTCATTGTAGCAGAAAGGACAGTTCCCTTTGACAGACATATAGCTTATTATCTTGGCTACAGCTATGTACGAACACAACCCTTCAGGAGCTACTGCTTTCAGAATTCCCTGTATCCTTCTACTCATTGCATTCTTTACTTTTATGGGAAATGTTCAAGACATCATGTGAGTCTTTATTATGAGCTGGTCTTGCTGAATGCAGAGTGGTCAGCTCCTCTCTAGTTACGCAAAAGATTGTGGGAGTGACATTTTTTTCTTATGGATTATTAATCATTTGTAAATGGCTTAATATTGCTTTCAAATTTTATGCTGACATGTAGTCTTCTTTTCTTTTTTACATTTGTACCTAATAGGACCAATTGAATGCTTCCTGAACAAAATAGCATTCATGGAAAGCAAAATGGGAGAAATTGTGTGTGACTTGTGATTTTTAAATCTCAATCTCGGAATTGTAGAACTGGCACATACTTTGGTAGTATTGCTTCATAGGGGCTAAACCTGCACAGAAATTCATGCTAAGACAGAGCTCTTAAAGCAACCACTGTGGTCTGTACTTCTTTATGCATTTACATGAACTGAAAACCTGATCCTGCATCACTCATTAAGATATTTGTGCACCTGTGGGGAACATTACTATAACTTTATTGAAGCATAAAATAAACTATTTCTCACATTATCCTCCAATGCTGACTTTCATGTTGAGAAGCTATATACAGAAGAACCTCGATTGTCCGAATACCAAAAAGTTGTGTGTGTGTGTGTGTGTGTCCGTTATTTGGAGACTCATCCCCCCTCCGAACAAAAAGGCAGTGGCAGTAGCAGCAGCAGCAGTCTTGTTGGTGTCTAGTCTAGCTGCCCTGGAGAGGGGGGTGGGGGTGGATGGGGTTTGGAGGGGCAGGGTTGGATGGGATTTGGGGGGTTGGATGGTGTTGCATGATTGGGCAGTGTTGGGGGATGGGCGGGGATGGTGTTGGATGGGGTTTGGGGCAGGCGGGGCATGGTGTTAGACGGGGTTTGGGGGGGGTCACGGGCGGGGGCTCGCGTGCATTGTGCTGCTGCTAGTTTCCTGAATGGGGAGCAGATTTAATAGAAAACTCCAAGCCCCAGAAGAAAGGCATTGTATCGATTAACTGATCAAGTATCCGAACGAAATAGTCCCCGCCCATCTCGTTTGGATAATCGAGGTTGCTCTGTACATACCATTGGAGACAAAAACAAATTCATTAAGTATTAGTTTATATCTAAGTCTGTTTTTAGTAGCTGTGCCACTCATTTTCATCTCCTATAATATCGGTTTCTCATTCCATTAGGAAAACCTTTCACAGTAAGGCAGAAAAAGTGAGGATGGGTAGTGTGCTCTTGGCATTCAGCTCCTCACGCGTTATGAGTAGAAGGTCCTGTCTCTAACTGCTCTGATTAGGTCCTGAACTGATATACAAGGCTGCTCTTGACTTAATATGCTAGGACCCCCTGAACAAAGGCTGTTTCCCTTGACAGAGTCCTGCTGATGGCTATAGCCCTTCTGGCTTTGGGTTTGCACTAAATGTCATGGCAAGACAACAGTCATATGAACTTGGAACATCTAGCTGAGCGGGAAAAGCATAAGAAGGCAAAGTGTGGATGCTGTGAGCATCCCGGCTGGTGCAGAGTGGGTGAGCACTATGACAGCATACAGAGAGCCCAGAGATGCAGTCTGGTCCAGTCCATGAGCAGCATCACAGTGATAGTTGCTGATGCAGCCAAAGATGTGGCATTGACATGCAAAAGCAACCTGTAAGTGAATCAGATGTGCCATGAGGATTCTTAGACGATGGCACATGTCAGATGCCAATGTTTGTAGATATGGAATATGTGTGGTTGATGCTGATGGAGTGTCGCCTGAGATGTTGGTGCCCTGTTTCCAACATGGAAGTCATTCCGAGCAAGCAAGAAGCTGAACCTGCCAGGTTCTGGTTTCCATGGTGAGTTTTCATGACATCTAGCTTGTTTGGAAAACACAAAATGCTGGTGTGGCAACGTCCGTGGGAAGAAAGCAGAATTAACATTGAGTCCTGATGAAGATTTGATGATGATGAAGCTCTGATGAAGAGTTACCCGACTTGAAATGATAACTCTGCTTCCTTCCGACAGATGCTGTCAGTCCCGCTTCATTTTTGCAAGTAATTTTGGTTTTTGTTTCAGATCTCCAACATGTGCCCCTCTTTGTTTTTTTTTTGATAAAGTGGGAGTCTAAATATTAATAAGGTGAATTGTGGCATGAATAAGATGCTTAACAAGCTATATGACTGTCAGTTGACCTCTCACCACAACTCTTGCCATGCTGCTTGTATTATCCATTAAAAAATGGAGTGAAATGATCTCAACATCAAGATCAGTCTCGATGTACTTGTTGTCCAATTCTCCCACACATCACACCATAGCCTACTTCACTCCGCCTTCTATAAGATTCTGTTCAGTCATTGCTTTTGTTACCTGACACCAGTTGCTACTTTTATGGTGGCAAGTTAGCAATGTAATTATCTTTCACCGGCTAACAACTACTGGTATTCAGATTTTACTTCAAGATTTTCATTTGTATAAACTTTATCTCAAAACAGAGTTGGTATGAAGAACAATTACCTTCAAACAGGAAGAATTTATTATGAGGAATTAATCTGACACATCATAAGCTAATAAAATTTTAATTTCTTAGCTTCAACTTCCATTAATTTCTCTACATTATATTTACCAAATTACAAGTAAATTTGTCAGATTTTGGGGAAAGAAAAACTGACAACTTTTTTTTTAATAACCATCTACCCTTGACTGAGATATGAAGAAATACCAGAAGCAAGAAAGAACTGAATGTTAATATAGAAATGTATTTTATTAAAAATGTATTATGTACATTTTGCTTGGTGATTTTAACTAACTAGGATCCAATCTGTGGTGTCATTTATTTTTGTAGGTTCAATTTTCCAAATGCAAAGTTGACTCATCAGAAATTTAGTATTCAGATTTTTAAAAAATCTAAGTACCTAGGTTCAGTGTAGATCAACAGTTTATACAATAAGAAGATTAAGAAAGGGACTTGTGGGATCTAAATATGTTGTCACCATTATTGTCTACTCTATAGCTCCATCTATGGGCAAAGGACATGGATGTGTTTTAGAAGTAATTGAAGACAATACACTAATTGTAATTGTACAGGTATTTGGATTTCTGAGATGTACAAATGATTCCATTCTTAATTATTCAACTTCTTACTATGCGAGCTTTACTTACAACTTCTGTGGAAGTTCAATGCTGTCGTCTTCATGTTAAAATCATCTTGTTTCTTTTGTTGAAGTCAAACACTTGAGATTTATTTCTGTTTGGATTTTGCTGTGTGCAGTTTGTTGCCATCTTTGTTCATTGACTGGAACTACACTGTAAAAATATATTTAATGTAATATGGAATATGTAGGCATCTGGAGGATATGAGAGAACACATTATAGGTGTGCTTTGTTTTTCGATGTTTCCTTTAATTCAGCATGTTTCCATCGGTCAAACATAGTTCTATCATCTCCAATGATATTTGTAAATAATTAACTTCTTTGCAAATGAACATCAGTGCATATATTTTCAGGAGTTTGCAATCTGTGCCTGGATAAACTACCTCTTTTTGTCTAATTGAGGGTTGTAGACTAATTCAGTACATTTACATGTTCATACCATGATGTAAAACAGTACATAAAAGCAATTATAGGAGCATTTGGAAATGGCTCAACTTAAATTCTTGAGGCCTGCAGTGTTGGTTCCAGATCTGCAAAATCTAGTTGTCTGGATTAGTGAAAGGTAGGGAGCAAATAAGGTCATTTTCAATTCACTACATAAAAGTAGTATTCGGATTCAGGAGCAAATTATAGAGCCTGCTTGGTTATTCCTTTCATAGTACTTGTTCCCAGAATGTACCAGAAGCAGAGAGATGAAAAGCTTATCATTTTGTGCATCATTCTGCATTTGCCAACTTGCAAGATTTTTAACTAACACATTTCTATGAGCAAATACCTTATGAAATGTTTAGAAATTTATTAGCATAATTTTCAAGCTATTAATAAAGAGCTAAGAAAATCAAGAATTTTAAAAATGCTGCAGAAGGCAAATTTTTTTGAACTCTAGAAGGAAAGGAGTTACTAAACAAAAACACAGAAAAGTTTGAGTGATGGATCAACAGTGGCAATGAAATGTTTCTAGAAGTTTTCCTATTATTACATCATTGTGTTCCATTCTTTAATATAATAGTAGACATAGTCTCTCAGTTGTAAACATTGACCCAGAAAATATGTTGCAAGACCTAATGTTTATAGATGACCGATGTTGCTGTAGCAGAATTATGAATGCATTCTGGATACCCACTATGGTGCTCACAGCAAATCAGATGATGAAGTTTTATAAGGATAATGATATATAAACTTTGTTCCTCATTAATCATGGAGAGTCCGAGAACACGGAGACAAGCCATTTGGCCCAAACTAGTTAATGCCAACCAAAATGTCTGTCTATGCTAACACCATTTCCCTGCACTTGGCCCATATGCTTCTAAACCTTTCCTATCCATGTATTTGTCCAAATACCTTTTAAATGTTGTTAATGTACCCACCTCAACAACTTATACTGGCAGCTCATTCCTTATGTATATCACCCTCCATATGAAAAGGTTGCCCCTCAAATTCCCTTTTATTTTTTCCCCTCTAACCTTTAACTGATGCCTTCTGGTCCTCGATTCCCCAACCCTGGGGAAAAAAAAACTGGGTGCATTCACCCTATTTATACCTCTTAGATCTTATACATTTCCATAAGCCAGGAAACTATAAGTCCAGTGAGCCTGACATTGGTGGTGGGCAAGTTCAGTGTGCCAAAAGCCATCTTCACTTCCCTGTCTACCTGTGACTCCACTTTCAGAGAATTGTGCACCTGAACTCCAAGGTCCCTCTGTTCCACTATACTGCTGAAATCCCCACCATTCACCATGAAATTCCTACCTTGACTTTCCAAAATGCAAGACCTCACACTTACCTATATTGAACTCCATTTGCCATTTGAGAAAGTGCTGGAAAATCTCAGCAGGTCTGGCAGCATCTGTAAGGAGAGAAAAGAGCTGATGTTTCACGTCTAACTGACACTTTGTCAAAGCTAAAAAAAAGGGAGAAATAGGGAGGTACCTAGTATAAATGCCTCCCTATTTCTCCCTATTTTTAGCTTTGACAAAGGGTCAGTTAGACTCGAAACATCAGCTCTTTTCTCTCCTTACAGATGCTGCCAGACCGCTGAGATTTTCCAGCATTTTCTCTTTTGGTTTCAGATTCCAGCATCCGCAGTAGTTTGCTTTTATCCATTTGCCATTTCCCAGCCCACTTCCCCAACTGACCAAGGCCCTGCTGCAATTTCTGATAGCCTTCCTCACTGTCCACGATATAACATATTTTTGTGTCATCTGCAAACTTACTAATCATGCCTTGTCCATTCTCATCCAAATCATTACTATCAATAACAAACAGCAATGGGTCCAGCACTGACCCCTGAGGTATTCCATTAGTCACAGGCCTCCAGTCCAACAATCATCCTTCTGTTTCCGACCATCAAGCCAATTGTATATCCAATTTGCCAGCTCACCCTGGATTCCATGCAATCTAACCTTCCAAAGCAGACTACCATATGGAATCCTATTAAAGGCCTTATTGAAATCCATATAGTCAAGATTAGAGTAATGCTAGAAAAGCACAGCAGGTCTTTTCCAGCACTAATCTTGATTCTAATCTCCAGCATCTGTAGTACCCACCTCTGCCTAGTTGAAATCCATGTATACTATGTCTACCACCCTGACTTTGTCAACATTCTTGGTCACTTTATCAAAGAATGCTTAGCAAATTTATGAGGCATGATCTCTCGTGCATAAAGCTGTATTTGGCTCAGATTTTCATGGAGGCATGGAGACTCCCTTTCCTTCCAAAATGATGTAGGACACAGATTCAGAAGTCTGCTCCCCAATTTCCAACCAAATTTCACCAGTAGGGAAAAGGGTCAGTGCATGACTTCCATATCAGGGACGCTCAAATATAATGCTTAAGGGTTATCATTATGCTGTTATTAATGCCTGGCTGCTTTTCACAGCCTACATTTTTTTCCAGCAGAGCTCACGATATTTGATATAAATTATGAGTACAGGTCTCTGTCTTTTAAAAGTCAGTTATGTATGTGAGGGTTTTTAAGTTGGCAGTTATGAGTGAAAATGCTTTTTGGAACAGTAAGGCTATACCACATATTGATGTTAAACTTTATTTCAACTCAATATAACTCCTGAGGGCTGCTTATGATGGCTACTTGGTGAGTTATATAGAGATGTAAGAGCAAATGTTTGTGGATGGGTTAACTGGATTGGCATGGATTAGCATTAAGTTGGGATGGTGGCTATAGGGCACCATAGGATGGGCATCGAACGTATGAGGAGCACTCATCAGAAAGTTGGTGCCACACTAACTTTCCAAAGGAAAACATTTAACAAAAGTGAACATAGTCTCTCATACCTGTAAACACTTAATGTTGCCATGAGCATCAGGAAAACAAATGCTATCATGGTCCAAAATGTTGCCACACTACCTCTATTGGCATAGACAATGTAAAGCTTGGGTTGCTGGTGGCTTAATGTGTGTAGACTTCATAATCACCAGCAAGCTGTAACTTGATGCTGTAATAAACACAAGCTTCAAAAAAGCTGCATCTGTTATGTTCAAGCTCTATATGCTTAAATTAAACAGATTTTCGATCAAAGGGACAGGCAGCTGAAAGTTGGATTCAGGCCTTGAGCAGAAAATAATGATCTTATTGAATGGTGGAGCAGGTTCAAAGAGCAATACGGCGCACACCTGCACTAGTTCCTTAGGTCTTTCTTTATTGTTACTGTGTATATATGTATATGTACAAATTTCAGATGTTTGTAGTCCACTGGTTGTCAACCATTTTAGGAAATCCTACTCCCTCTTATAACTTGCCTGATGAAACTGCATTCTTGATCACTGCTTGGTCCAAGCTTAAAAATTCAGAGATTTTTTTTTTAAAAACTAATTGATTTTAAAAATGAAAGCACTTAAAGATCTTGTAAGAGGACATTCCTGCTAATGTCTGGACAGTTTTATCTCTATTCAGAACTGGATACAATAGTATTGAGGACTGGACAACTTGCTTGAGCAGTAGGGGATTGATGATCAGTATCGAGTGAACAGTGGGGAGGGTTTGATTAATATGCAGGGAGATTTTCGAAGTTCCAAGATAATCAATCAACCTCACTGTACTGCTGCTGACCTTGACTACAGTCCTTTGATATTATGTAATATTGGTAGATCTCTTAAAATGATTCAACAAGTATAATTTGCAATGGTAATTGGGAACACTGACATTATATACAATGTTCCTGAATGAGCAATGCTAGCAGGGTCTAATGCTCTGGAGTTTCAAAATAGTTTCAAAGCTATGACTGAATCAGCAAAGTGATGGAAGGTGTCATCAAACGTGCCATCGAGCAGTACCTGTTCAGTGATGCCTAGTTGGGTTCTGCTGGGGTCACTCTGCATCTCACCTCATTAAAGCCTTGGTTCAAGCGTGGACAAGGGGAAAGTGAGGACTGCAGATGCTGGAGATCAGAGTCAGATGCTGCCTGACTTGCTGTGCTTTTTCAGCACTACACTTTTTGACTCAAACATGGACAAAACAGCTTAATTCCAGAGAAAGTGAGGACTGCAGATGCTGGGGACCAGAGTTGAAAAATGTGGTGCTAGAAAAACACAGCAGGCCAGGCAGCATCCGAGGAGCAGGAGGATTCCCGAAACGTCGATTCTCCTGCTCTTCGGATGCTGCCTGGCCTATTGTGTTTTTCCAGCACCACATTTTTTTTACCCTACAGTTAAACCATGAACAAAAAATATATGGTTTAACTTTAACTTTAATCCTCAAAGCTTCTATTTCATATGAGTGATGATATTTGCACAAACTTCCGAACAAATAACATGAAAGAGTCAGTTCAGCAATTTAAATTTTAAATTAAGGTGGAAAATCAATTATTCGTTCAGAATTAATTACTCTTCATTGTTGAAAGATCAGTTTTAAAAATCTCTTGTGAGCCAATTTCTTTGATATAAATAATTTTAGAAATATGCAGGTTATGAGTTTGGTGTATTTTATAATGCAATGTTTATTTGTTTCTGTAAATTTATGATTATTTATACGGTATAGTTGGCAAGCTTGATATTGGAACAGTATTTCAACTTCAGCACTTCTGGCACATGCTGAAGTATGCATCAGAAAATTATACACCTTCAAGTTATGATTTTCCACTTGGGATAGCAAATGCTCTAAGGTGCGATCAAACATATCCCAAGACATTGAAGTTAGATAAGAAATTGTGGGGGCCCAGCAGACATATTTGTATGATTGAGGTGCTAGAAGACTGGGCTAATGTTGTGCCTTTATTTAAGAAAGGCTGTAAAGAGGTTAGGAATGATAGACCTGTGAGTTTGACAATGGTGGTGGGTAAGTTGTTGGAGGGATTCTGAGTGAGAGTATTTACATGCATTTGGAGAGGCAAGAACTGATTAGGGATGGTCAACTTGACTTTGTGCTTGGGAAATTATGTCTAACAAAAAGATTGATGAGCACAGAGCAGTAAATGCAGGGTAAGAAAAAAGCTAAGTAATGTAACCAATTGAATTACACCTGGAACATAGCATCTTACACTTTTCCACACTGACTTCAGTACAACTTTTGACAAAGATCCACATAGACTAATTAGTAAAGTTAGGTCATGTGGGATTCAGGGAGAGCTTGCCAATTGGTTACAAAATTGGCTTGATGATAGGAGACAGAGGTTGGTGGTAGAAGATTGTGTTTTTCAGACTGGAGGTCTGTTACCAGCTGTGTTCCACAGGGATCAGTGCTGGTCCACTTTTGTTTGTTATTTATACAAATGATTTAGATGAGCATATAGAAAGCATGGTAGGTTTGTGGATGACATCAAGATTGGTGGTACGGTAGACAGTGGATAAAGTTATCTAAGATTACAAAGAGATCTTGATCATTTGGGCCAATAGGCTGAGGAGTGGCAGTTAGAGTTTAATTTGGATAAATGTGAGGTATTGTGTTTTGGTAGCACAAACAAGGGTAGGACTTACACAGATAATGGTAGGGCCCTGGGTCTTGTTGTCCATCAGAGATACCCAGGGGTTCAGGTACACATTTCTTTGAAAGTTGCATCACAGGTAGACAGGGTGGTTTAAAATTCTGGATTAGTGGTGCTGGAAGAGCACAGCAGTTCAGGCAGCATCCGAGGAGCAGGAAAATCGACGTTTCAGGCAAAAGCCCTTCCTGCCTGAACTGCTGTGCTCTTCCAGTTCCACTAATCCAGAATCTGGTTTCCAGCATCTGCAGTCGTTGTTTTAACCAGGGTGGTTTAAAAGGTGTTTGGCTTTCGTTGCTCAGACCATTATAGGATTTGGGATATCTTGTTGAGGTTATACAGGACGTTGGTGAGGCCATTTTTGGAATACTGTGTACTCTGGTTGCCCTTCTAAAGGAAGAATATTATTAAATTGGGAGGAATCAGAAAAGATTTACCAAGATGTTGCCAGGACTGAAGAGTTTGGTTTATAAGGATATGCTGAATAGGCTGGGAATATTTTCACTGGAGTGTAGTAGGCTGCAGGGTGATCTTATAGTGATTTATAAAATCATGCAACTAACACCTTTCATGGATTTTTTTATTTAAAGAAAGGGCAATTACTGACCTTGAATGGCTGCTGGGTTCATCTAACCACTGTGAGGCAAGTCCAGGAAATCAATTTGGAGTACATAAAGCATCTGCACTGAAAGTGTCTACTTTTAAGACACTGAAAACGGGCAACAGAATCATGCATCAAGAAACTCCAATCTATATCTCTGGTTTTAATTCATACTTATGATAGTTTCACATATTGGGACATAAAAAGCTTGCCTGCCAGTTTGTTAGCTTGGAAAGAACTTGGAGCCAGGCTCAGGGATACACACTGAGTTACACACAGCTGCTTTCAAGCTACAGAGGATGCAAAAGTAAAATAGATTGATAGCAGCAAGGACTGGAAGATTTTCTCTCTTTCGTCATTCTCATCTAGGATGACAGCATCTGGAGAAAAAATCAAACTGGGGAGGCGACCATTCAATGAGAACTCAAAGATGTCTATGGACTTCATCATTGGTGTGGATGCCAATTCAACATTAAATAACTGTGGCTTTGGGTTAAAAAATGTAACCTAAAAATGTAATGCAGGTGGTGACATAGTTGTAGTACCACTGGACAAGTAATCCAAACCCTCAGTTGAATATTCTGGAAACATGAATCCCACCATGTCAAATGGTGAAATCTGAATTTAGTACAAATCTAGAGTTAATTCTAAAGCTTAATAGTAATTAAAGCTAGCTTAATAGTAATTACTGTTGATTGATATAAAGCCCACCTAGTTCATTAATGTCCTGTACAAGAGGAAATCTGACATCCTTGTAGTCTGATCTACATATGACTCCACACTTACAGCAATGTGGCTGATGCTTAGCTGCCCTCTGGGCATTTCATAGATGGGCAATAAATGTCAGCTGAGCCAGTGATGCCCACGTGCCAAAAAGCTAATTTTAAAATATCTCAAAAACTCCAAGAACTTCTAATTGCACATACTTTATTCTTTCTATCTGTACCAAACACTCTCCCTTTTATATTTGTGGCCTATGTTTGTGTGTATTTATTAATTTTTTTCTTATGGTCCTAACACACACATTCATGTCTGTGTTGTGAATGACCAATCAGCTCGATAAGAAACAGAACACTCTCTTAATAGTAGGTTGTGGAAGATTACATGGCATAATAGATAACAGTCATGTGGTCACCAGAGTTACTTGCACCAAACTCATTTCTCACCTGAACAGTTTATGTTGCATCTGAACTATGATCTGAAAATGCAAGTACAGGTAGGTAACCCTTTATCTGAAATCAGAAAAGCTCCAAAGTCCGAAGGTTTTTTGTAGATTTTTTTTTCTTATTAACAAGGTTGCTTGGCGTTCAAACAGTTCACCCAAGTCCACACCTACTCAATGCGTGTCACTAAGATGTGACAGGGGGTGGGGGGCTTGGCCAGCACTGGTAGGCCTCAATTTTGTTTCAGATCCTAATTTATTCCGTGAGTTTGCTCCTCCGATAAGACTTTTTAAAATTTTGCCATCAAATTGTCATTTATTCTGAAATTCAAAAAATTCTGAATTACAAAAACCCGCTGGTCCCGAGCATTTCGTATGAAGGATTGTGCACCTGTATAAATGTCTGATTATCTAAGGAACACCCATATACCTTAATTATTGTGCAATATATGGAATCCATTTCATTGGAAGGCTTAAACTGACTATGGATTACTGCTGAAGGTCAAGGTTATTCACTCGAGCCATAGTTTTGCATTTTATCTGCTGTATTGTTGATACTGTTGTTTTCTCTGTCATGGAATCTGTGGTTTTGAAGCTTGTACTTTTTGAAACAGAGCCAAACAAGAAAGAAAACTGACCCTTCCAGTTTCCAAAGAAATTAAGACTGTGAGATGAGATTGATATCAAAGCTTCTGAGAAACTGGTTGAAAATGTTTCATAGGATGAAGAATCACCAGCACAGATGATGCCAGTTGTGCATCAAAGGCAAACTGAAAAAGACAGAAGCAAGATCCAGAAGCTGAGAATAGCCAAATATCTAGCTGCTGCAACCTTTTCTGTTACTTGGTAACATTGGTACACCTATGCCATCCAGACCATTGTAAACAGAACTGGGGAAGCTGTGCAGCATGTGACATTTTCGGTGAAGACCATACTCCTGGAAGTCAGGTTGATTTCCATGCTCATGTTCATTGGGGATCAGGGTAAGTCTTAGTGGAGCTGAAAACTTTTGTAAGGAAGACAGAATTTGGTGACTGAGGTTGAATGCATACATGCTAGGTGGACTACTGGGCCAATTAATTAGGTCTCTAAATAAATGTTTAATTTTTAGTTGGTAATGAACTTTGATTTGCAAGTTAATCCATGTTTACCTTCATTGATTCTGGTTTTGAGATTATGATATTTAATATTTGCTTTGTTTGGCTGCGTAGTAAAAAGATAACCACTGCTTTCAACCATGGAGTTTATGGGTTCATTCTGTTAGTACATAAGAGGATTTTCAGATTTCATATTTTAAAACAATTCATCCTGGTCTCAATAGAGATCATATCATGTCAAGCTTTTTACATGATGAATGAAAGAATCCCTTGTGGATGTTAATAACCCTATTCCTGGAGCAAACAAGTCAGAAAGCTGGATAAGGAGGGGTTGTTTTCTTGTGGCACTCAGGTTGCCAACCAGAATCAATGCTGGATCACAATTATTTAACATTTATATTAACGACTTGGCGAAGAGAAATTAATGTATTATTGCCAAGTTTGCAAATGATACAAAGGTAGGTGGGAAGGCAGTATTGAAGATGACAGTCTACAAGGGGAGATGGATGAATTAAGTGAGAGTTGAGAATCATGGCACATGGAATATAATATGGAAAAATGTGAGGTTATGCTCTTTGGCAGGATGAATAATGAAGCTGTGTATTATTTAAATGGAGAAAGATTTCAGAAAGCTGCAGCACAGAGGGATTTGGGCATTCTGTGCATGAATCACAAAAATCAAGTGTCCAGTTTCAGCAGGTAATGGGAAGGTACGGTGGCTCAGTGGTTAGCACTGTTGCCTCACAGCACCAGAGACTCCGGTTCAATTCCCATCTCTGGCAACTGCCTGTGTGGAGTTTGCACATTCTCTCTGTGTCTGTGTGGGTTTCCTCCAGGTGCTCCGGTTTCCTCCCACAGTCCAAAGATGTGCAGGATAGGTGAATTGGCCGTGCGAAATTGCCCATAGTGTTAAGAGCATTAGTCAGGGGTAAATATAAGGTAGAAGACTGGGTCTAGATGAGTTACCCTTCGGAGGGTCAGTGTGGACTTGTTGAGCCGAAGGGCCTGTTTCCATACTGAGAATCTAATCTAAAATGGAATGATGGCCTTTATTTCAAAGGAGTATAATAATAGAGATGTCTTGTGAAAGCTATACAAGGCATTAGTTAGAGCACTCTGAACAGTTTTGGTTTGTTCTAAATTGAGAGAGATGCTGGTGTTGGAGGCAATTCAGACAAGGTTCTCCAGATTGACCTGTGGGACAAATTTTCTTACAAGGAGAAGTTGAGTGAGTTAAGCCTGTACTCATTCTCATTTAGAAGAATGAGAAACAACTTTGTTTAAATGTATAAAATTCTTAGGGGACTAAACCGGGTAGATGAGGAGAGATTGCTTCCAGTTATGGGAGAATCTAAGACCAGAGAGCAAGATCTTGGAGACATAGATGATAAATTTCTACTCCAAGGATAGTGACTCTGTGGAATTCTTTACCACAGTGAGCTATTGGGCTGAGTTGTAAGAATATTCAAATCTGAGATGGACCTATCTTAATCAGTAAGGGAATGAAGGGATATTGGGAAAAGGCAAGAAGGTAGAGTTGAGGATTATCAAATCAGTCACAATCTCATTGAATTCTGGAGAAGATTCAATGGACTGAATGGCTGCCTTCTGTTTCTATGTCGTAATGCTCTATTAAAATAATATTTTTACATTTCTTGGAAGGCTTTCCCAACATGTGATGTCCATAAGCACAATGCTGCAGTTGATTATGAATTCTTTTTTTCCTTTTTTTAAAAATAAGGCTTAGGATAAACACTTCAATTTTTTTACTTTATGGAAACTGGGTTTTTAAATTGTCAAAAACAGATAGCTTTGGGCTAGGTGAAAAGTACCCTTAATAAATTTCAAATCAGAACCAAAATTGCCTCAAACCTGCTTATTTCCAGTTTCAACAAAGCAGGGCAAGGATGAGTGACTATTCTGTCCTCAGAAAATGGGGACGCGGGCTCAAATCCCACTCTGCTGGAAATGGAATTCCATAAAAATCTGCAACTAATAGTCTTAATGATGACCACAAAATCATTGACAATTGTCTGAAAAACCCATCTGGTTTGCTAATGCCCTTTAGGGAAGGAAACTGCCATCCTTACCTGGTATGGACTGTATGTGATTCCAGACCCACAGCAATGTGGTTAACTCTTAACTGCCCTAGTTAAGAGTCAACCACAATAAATGCTGGCCTAGCCAGTGATACTCTTCTCCTGTGAATAAATTTTTTTAAAGTTGATGAAAGGAGACTGCATGCTTCAGTTTTAACAGTATTTCTATTTTTAGCTACTGTTGGTTGGTTGGATTTCCCAATATAAATCCAAATGGGCCGATCCATTAAGTCAGTACCTTTAGAGCACTGCTTATGGGTCAGGGATATCCACATCCTAAGGAAAGTTCCAGACATTCAAAAATCTGTCTGAAGGGCCACTTTGACCTCCAATGGTGGACTTTATTTAATTATTGTTTGGGACACTACATATAAAGGAAATATTGCTAGAACCTATTCTAGTGACTGCTCTGTTTCCATGACCTCACTTGGCCTTTCTGTGACTTTTATTTATTCGTTCAAGGGATGTGGGTGTTGCTGGCTGGCCAGCATTTGTTGGCCATTCCTAATGGACCATGGGAAGGTAGTGATGAGCTGCCGCCTTGAACTACTGAAGTCCATTTAGTGTAGGTGCATCTGTAATTCTGAGGGAAGGAGATCCATGATCTTTATCCTAGTAAAATGAAGGAAAAGCAAATTCAGGTCAGATAATGAGTGATTTAGAGAGAAATTTGCAGGTGATGGTGTACCCATAAAACGTAGAACAGTACAGCACAGGAACAGGTCCTTCATCCCTTGATGTTGTGCCAAACATGATGCAAAATTAAACTAATCCCTTCTGCTGCCCTTAGTCATATCCCTTCATTCTTTGCATGCTCACGCATGTATCTAAAAGTCCCTTAAATGCCTGTAATGGATCTGTCTCCACCATTACCCCCGGCAGCACATTCCAGACTCCTACCACTCTGTGTAAAAAACACAAAAATTGCCCCTCACGTCTCCCCTGGAATTTCTCCCCCTCACATTAAATGTATGCCCCTAATATTAGATATTTCAACTCTGGGTAAAAGATTCTGACCATCAAACCTACCTATGCACCTCATGATTTTCTAGACTTCGATCAAGTCTCCCCTCAGCCTCCGTCACTCCAAAGAAAACAATGCAAGTTTACTAGCCTCACCTTTGAGAAATAGAATGGAAACAGATCCTTCAGTCCAAACAGTCCATGCTGACCATAATCCCAAACTAATCTAGAACCATCTGCCTGTGTTTGGCCCATATCCTTCCAAACAACTCTCATCCATGTACTTACCTAATTGTTTTAAATGTTGTAACTGTACCTGAATCTACCACTTCTTCCAGAAGTTCATTCCACACACAAACCACTTTGTGTAAAACAGAATTGTCGCTCATGTCTTTTTTTAAATCTTTCTCTTCTTACCTTAAAAATAACCCTCCAGTCTTGAAATCCCCACCTATCATTTACTTTATCTCTATCCCTCATGATTTTATAAAACTCTAAGGCCACCTCTCAGCCTCCTACGAAAGAAGTCCTCTCTTTATAACTCAAACCCTCCCTTCCCGGTAGCATCCTGGGTAAATCTCTTCTGAACCCTCTCCAACTTAACATCCTCCCTATAATCAGAGGGACACAGTACTCTAGAAGATCCTGTACAACCTCAACATAGCGTCCTGACTCCTGTACTCATTAAGGGTCTGAGGAATGAAGGCAAGTGTGCCACGACATCTTAACTACCCTATGTATGTGATACAAACTTCAAAGAATTTGTACCTGAACTCCTATGTCTCTCTCTGCTCTAAAACACTACCCAATGCCTAATATAATTAAAAATAAGTCTTGCCTTTGTTTGTTTTACCAAAATGCAATACCTTGCATTTATTCAAATTAAACTCCATCTGCCACTCTTCAGCTTATTGATCCAATTGATCAAGATCCCTTTGTAATCTTAGATAACCTTATTTGCTGTCCACTGTACCACCAATCTTGATGTCATCCCACGAACTTACCATGCTTTGTCTATTCTCATCTAAATCATTTATATAAATGACAAACAAAAGTGGCTCAGCACTGATCCCTGTGGAACACTGCTGGTCACAGGCTTCTCGTCTGAAAAACAACCCTCCACCATCTCTGTGTGTCCTGCTGTTCAGCCAATTTTTGTATTCATTTGGTAAGGTCATTCCTGAATCCCATGTGATCTAACTTTACTAATTAGTCTCCCATGCAGCTTTAGTAAAATATCTGCTGTCCTTTTAGCTGGGATAGCGGTCATGGCTTTGGAAGGTGCTGTATAAGGAGTCCTGGTGAACTGATGCAGTGCATTTTACAGATGGTACACCCTGTTGGTACTGTGTGTTGGTGGTGGAGGGCGTGAATGCTTGTGGATGTGGTCCCAATCAAGTGGCTGTCTTGTCCTGAGTGGAGTCGAGCTCGAGTAGTGTTGGACTTCCACTATGGAGATCATATCTTTTTTTTAATTTAACTGTAACTGTAGAAATGAGAATAAAAACTTTTTAAAAAACAAGTCTTTAGTACTATTGCCAGAATATTTTCAGGTCTCATTACATTTACAGTATCCAGTACATCCAGCTATTTTTTGATGTCCTGTAGACTGAATCAAATTGGATGAAGACTGTCACTGTGATGTGTGAACCTCTGGAGGAGGTTGAGATGGATCATCCATTTAGCAGTTAATGTTAAAGATTGTTTCAAAAGCTTCAGCCTTCTATTTTGCACTGAAGTGTTAGGCTCCCCCATCTTTTGAAGATGGGATATTTGTGGACACTTAGAGTCCCACAGCATGGAAACAGACCCTTTGGTCCAACTCATCTGTGCCGACCACACACCCCAATCTGACCTACTCCCGTTTGCCAGCATTTGGCCCATATCCCTGTAAGCCCTTTTTATTCATATGGCTTTTAAATGTTGTAATTGTATCTGTCTCTACTAATTCCTCTGGCAGATCGCTCCATACAGGCACCACTCTATGCATGAAAAAGTTACCCCCACCTTTTTAAATCTTTAACCCTCTCACCTTAAACATGTACCCTCTAGTTTTAGACTTTCCCACCCTAGGAAAAAGACATTGGCAATTCACTCTATCCATGCCCCTCATGATTTTAAATACCTCTATAAAGTCACCTCTCAGCCTCTAAGGGCTCCAAGGGGGGAAAGCCTTTTCAGCCTCTCTCTATATCTCAAACCCTCCAATTCCAGCAACATTCTTATGAAATATTTTTCCACCCTCATGTTTAACAACATCCTCCCCACAGCAGGGTGACTAGAATTGTACACAATATCCTAAAGGTGGCCCCAACAGCTTCAACATGACATCCTAACTCCGATACTTAACATTCTGACCAATAAAAGCAAGTGTGCCAAATGCTGCCTTCACCACCCCAGCTACATGCACGCTAATTCCAAAGAACTATGCACCTGCATTCCTTTGTTCGACAAACCTTCCTAGGGCCCTCCATTAACTGTATGGGTCCTGCCCTGGGTTTGCCTTACCAAAATGCAATACCACACTGATGTAAATTCAATTCTATCTGCCACTCCTCAACCTATCTGATCAAGGTCCTGTTGTACAGTGAGCTAATCTGCGCTGTCTACTACACCACCTACTTTGGTGTCATCTACAAACTTATTAAATATACCTCCTATATTCACTTCTAAATAATTTATATAAATGAAAGAAAGCAGTGGACCCAGCACCGATCCTTGTGGCAACGCTGGTCACAGGCTGTCGGGGGGGGGGGGGGGGGGGGGGGGAGAGGAGAGGGGGGGGGGGGGGGAGAGGAGAGGAGAGGAGGAGGCAGGCAGGCGGGCGGGCGGGCATGTGTGTGTGATAGAAAAAGGATTAAAATCAGTGTTTCAAAAGAGAGCTGAATATATATTTGAAAGTGATCAATTTAGAGGGCTATGGTGTTGGGGCTGGAGATTGAAACTAGTTGGCAGCTTGTTTGGGAGCCAGCACAGTCACAATATACTTAAAATTCTACGAGTCTCTCACCTTGAAATCAGCAACCATCTCTACCTATCTGGTTGTTGCAATCTTCTAGATTTCTGTGTGAATACTTACTAATGAATGGAATGAAAATTATTTCTCTGAGCCTCTCCTACATAATCTCCATCTTTAATGTCAAAAATCAAATGACACCAGGTTATTGTCCAACAGGATTATTTGAAATTGCAAGCTTTCAGAGCTCTACACCTTTCTCAGGCGTGGTATGATAGAGAGGTATAAGACGCAGTATTTATAAGAAAAACATTAACAATTTTTAAACTAGCTGCCCTTGTTGAGTCCTTTAATCAGTTAAGAGGTAGACTGCAAATTAAAATGCAAAATCCAGATTCCGTTCAAATCTTTGTCCCTAGATAGTTGAAGATTTGATCAATGTACAAGGGGTGATATCTCAGATTAGACGATGCATTTTAGGTGTGAGGTCCCTCTTCGAATCTGTTTTAAGCTGAGCTCTGGAGGAAAGCTTGCAATTTCAAATAAACCTGTTTGAGTATAACCTGGTGTTTGATTATTGACCTTGTCCACCCCAGTCCAACTCCAGTATCTCCATATCCATCTTTAATGCCTGCATCCAAGCAGAACTATTTTGATTTACCTTTCCAAATTCTATGCATGTTTGCTCAGGAGCCATCTTGTTTGACAATGGCCTTTTTGCTACATAATTATCTATGGAATCCTCCTTAGAAAGTTTTGTGTGAACCTCATGGGTTCTGTCTATCAACTTGTGTTGCATTAGCAGTGTTCAGTTCTTTTAACATTTCATTTCAACAAATTTCATTGATTGAATTGTGAGAAGGAAAAGAAGCCCTTTGATCTCATCAATCCTCCTCGAGGGCTTTTCCTGGCATTCTGTTGGATCTGTTGCTATCATCTTTAATCAATTATACCCCTCTGACTGCACTTCTATTTTGAGGTACCCTCTTGTTCTCAAACTTGACTCAGCGCCACTATTTTCTCTCTGTGGAACTACTTGTCCTGTAATTAAATTGGCAGCAATGGGAGATGGCATGCTGTCAATGGGATGTCAATTGTGGAAACCAGCAATTAAGCGGCTGTCTTTTGGGAAAGTAACTCCACCAGTCTGGCTTGTAGAAAGTGTAGGCTTGGGAGCACCATTCCATCTCAAAGTCAGGAAATTCAAAACCATAGGAAAATCTTTACCAATGTTTCAGGTTGATAACCTGTCACCAATGCTTAGAGGGATGAGCAAAATCATGTGTTTTTATGGAGGGCCTTAAAAATGTGAGGTAGGAGGAGAGGCTTCAGTATCTGGGAAGTGTATTACAGAGTGTGGGACAAAGGCACTGAAGTTACAACTGCTAGTGCTGTGATTTCAAGAGGAGGAATGCACATGTGGCTAGAGTCAGACATTTAGTGATTTTCGGGAAAGTTATACTTCCAAAGGAGATTGAAGAGGTAGGATGAGATCTTAGGTGGATTCAGTTTAGGTACGTGATAGCCTAGTGGTATTATCACTGGACGATCAATCCAGAAACTCAGCTAATGTTCTGGGGACTCAGGTTTGAATCCTGTCAAGGCAGATGGTGGAATTTGAATTCAAAAAAACAAGTATCTGGAATTAAGAATCTATTAATGACCATGAAACTGTTTTCTATTAGCAGAAAAGGCAATCTGGTTCACTAATGCCTTTTAGGAAAGGAAATCTACCATCCTCTACTCATCTGGCCTACAGATGATGCCAGACCCACAGCCCTCTGAAATGGTCTATCAAACCACTCACTTGTATCAATCACTACAAAGTCTCAGAAAAATGAAACCAAACAGATCACCTGGCATTAACTGGAAAAGACAATAGCGGAAACAGACATCTTGATGCTGCAAAATCCTCCTTACTAACACCTAGAGGTTAGTGTCAAAATTGGGAGAGCAATCCATAGGCTCGTCAAGCAACAGGCTGACAGAGTCATACTCATAGAATTGTACATTACAGATAATGTCCCAGACACCACTATCACCATCCCTGGATACGTCTTGTCCCACTAACAGGACAGATGCAGCAGTGGTGGTTAGAGAGTGGTATACAGTCAGGAGGGATTTGGCCGAGGAGTCCTCAACATTGACTCCAGACTCAATGGCTTCAGGTTAAACATGAGCAAGGAATCCTCCTGCTGATTGCTGTGTACTATCCTCCCTCAGCTGATGAATCAGTACTCCTCCATGTTGAACAACACTTAGAGAAAGTACTGAGGACGGCAAGGACACAAAACATACTCATGATGGGGGATTTCAATTTCCACCACCAAGAGTGGCTCAGTAGCAATACTACTAATTGAGAAGGTTGGGTCCGAAAGGACGTAAAGGCTGATTCGGCTGGGACCTGTTTCACTAATGTAGGAGGTTGATAGGTTACCTTATAGAGGTTTATCGAATTATGAGTGGTATGGATAGGATTAATGATTGGTATCTTTTCCCTAGGATGGGGTTTTCAAGATGAGGGGGCATATTTTTAACGTGAGAGAGATTTAAAAAAGAAATGGGGGCAAATTTTTTACACAGAGTGGTACGTGTCTGAATTGAACTTCCTGAGCAATTGGTGAATGCGGACACAGTTATGTTTAAAAGGCACTTACATAAGTACATGAATAGAAACATTTTGGAGGGATGTGGGCCAGGACCAGGCAGGTTGGTTGAGTTTAGTTTGCGATTACATTTGGTGTGGACTGGTTGAACCGAAGGGGCTGTTTCTGTGCGGTATGACTCTATGACATAGTTGCTAGACTAGATTAGATTAGATTAGATTACTTACAGTGTGGAAACAGGCCCTTCGGCCCAACAAGTCCACACCGCCCCGCCGAAGCGCAACCCACCCATACCCCTATATCTACCCCTTACCTAACACTACGGGCAATTTAGCATGGCCAATTCACTTGACCTGCACATCTTTGGACTAAGTGGTGCGAAAGTCAACAAGAGAGAAAAACATGATCTCATCCTTACCAATCTACTGGCTACAGGTGTATCTGTCCATGACAATAACAGGAAGAGTGACCACCACACAATCCTTGTGAAGACTAAGTCCTACCTTCACTTTGAAAATAACTTCCATAGTGCTGTGTGGCACGATTGCCATGCTGAATGGGACAGACGTTGAACAGATCTAGCAACTCAAGACTGGGCATCCGTGAGGTACTGTGGGCCATCAACATTAGCAGAATTGTCTCCAGTACAATCTGCAACCTCATGCCCTGGCATATCCCCAATTCAACCACTACCATTAAACTAGTTCAATGTAGTAGGCATGCCAGGAGCAGCACCAAACATACCTGAAAATGAGGTGTCACTCTGGTGAAACTACCAAACAGGACTATTTGCGTGCCGAAAAGCAAAAGCAGCAAGTGGTAGAAAGAGATGTGAGCCTATAACCAACACATTTAATGTAAGCTCCGCAGTCCTGCCACATCCAGTCATAAATTGATGGTGGACAGTCAAACAACTCATTGGAGGAGGGAACTCCACAAGCATCCTCGGTGATGGAAGAGCCAAGCACATCATTGCAAAAGATAAGGCTGAAGCATTCACTGTAATCTTCAGCCAGAACTGCTGAGTGGAGGATTCATGTTGGCCTCCTCCAGTGGTCCCCAGTATCACGGATACCAATCTTCAGGCAATTCAATTCACTTCGCTTAATATCAAGAAATGGTTGGAGACACTGGCTACTGCAAAGGCTTTAAGCCCTGACAACATTCCAACAATAGCACTGAAGACCTATGCTCCAGAACTTGCCAGTCCCCAAGGCCAACTTTTCCAGTACAGCTACAACACTGACAGCTACCCGGCAGTGTGGAACATTGACCAGGTATGTCCTTTACATAAAAAGCAGGACAGATCAAACCTGGTCAATTCCAACCACGTCTGTCTACTCTTTATTATAAGTAAAGTCATGGAAAGTGTCATCAGCAGTGCTATCAAGCAGCACCTGCTCAGTGACGCCCAGTTTGGGTTTTGCCAGGGCCAAGCAGCTCCTGATCTCAGTGCAGTCTTTGTTCAAACATGGCCAAAAGAGTTGAACTCCAGAGGGGAGGGGAGTGACAGTCCTTGACAGCAAGACTGTATTTTACCGTGTGGGAACAAGGAGCAAAACTGGAATCAGTGGGTATCGGGGCAAAGGCTGCACTGGTTGGGGTCATTTCTGGCCGCAGGAAGATGATTGTTGTTGGTGGTGGTCAGTAATCTCAGCTCCAGGACATCTCTGCAGAAGTTCCTCAGGGTATTGTCTGAGGCCCAAACCTCTTCAACTGCTTCACCAATGACCTTCTCTCCATCATAAGGCCAGAAGTGGGAATGTTTGCTGATAGTTGTGCAATGTTCAGCACCATTCACAGCTGATTAGGGGGCTAGAGCAGTCCGTGTTCAAATGCAACAACATCTGGACAATATCCTGATTTGGACTGACAAGTAGCATTCACACCATACAAATATCAATCTATGACCATTACCCCTTGACATTCAATGGTGATACCATCACTAAATAGTCTACTGTCAACATCCTGGGGTTATAATTGAACAGAAACTCAATTGGACTTACAATTTGAACAAACTGGCTACAAGGACAGGTCAGAGGCTAGGAATACTACAATGAGCAAATCACCTCCTGACTCCCCAAAGCCTGTCCATCATCTACATGGCATAAGTCACGATTTTGATGGAATGCTCCCCATTTACTTGGATGGTTGAGGCTCCAACAACACTCAAAGCTTGACACCATCTAGGACAAAGCAGTCCACTTGTTTGGCATTACATCTACAAGCATCCACTCCCTCCATCACTGACACTTAGTCACAGCAGTATACAGTTTCTACAAGATTCACTGGAGAAATTCACTTGAGATCCTCAGCCAACACCTTCCAAACCCACGACCACTTACATCTCGAAGGACAAGTGCAGCAGATACATGGGTACACCACCACCTTCAGGTTCCCTTCCAAGACACTCACCATCCTGAAATATATCACCATTCCTTCACTGTCGCTGGGTCCAAATCTGGGAATTCCCTACCCAGAGGCATTGTGAGTCAACCTATCGCAGGTGGTCTGCAGCAGTTCAAGAAGGCAGCTGACCACCACCTTCTCAAGGGCAACTGGGATGGGCAATAAATGCTGAGCAGTGAGCAACATCCACTTTCCCCAAATGATTTTTTTTTAAATGCAGTAACTAAAATTTTAAATTTGAAGCTGTGGATGACTGACAGATAGCCTGGGAATAGGACTATGCCATTCAGCTTTGCCTTTGAGCCTATTCTACTTTTCATCTAGATTGTGGCTGATCTGAATCCTGAATCCATTTACTTGGTTTGATTGCATAAGAGTTAATGTTAGCCTGGTTTTCCTTTTAAAAAAGTTTCTATTGTGCTTCCTATCATTAACTCTAGAATGATTAGTTCTAATTTTATGGTTATTTGATTATTCACCATCTACTACACTTCTGTCCTGGACTTGTTTACTGGATGAAGCAATGTAATGCAGGTTAGTGAAGACCAGTGATATATGTGATGCATGTATATATCACATATATATGTGATATATGTAGAACTTGACACAGACAAGGATAAAGGCAGCACAGTTTTGGATGAGTTGAGATTTACAGAGGATGTAAGATGAAGATTATTAAGAAGAAGGAATAGTGGAATATTGAAGGTAAAAAAAAATATGGTTGCAGATTTTAATAGCAAACAGGTTTCACTATCCTTAATTCAGCTTAAGTTATGAACATTAATTTGAATAAGACACTAGCAGTCTTAAATGATGGTGAGGGGTTGAAATGGAGGTAGTGCAAGGGATGGAGAGTTTATTGTTGGATTAAGATGATGTCTGAAGGAAATGAAAGCTGATCCCAGACTGGACACGGGGCAACTGATCTGATGCTACATTAACAGTAGACAGATCAAGAGGCCTGGTGGTGAAATAGAGGTGGATGTCATCATCAGAATGGATAAATTTGCACGCAGCTTAGGGAGGAATGCTTGAGGAATTCTGCAGTATGTGGGGACATTAGGCATAGTTCAGCCTGGTGTGAAGTCCACCCTCCCTTGTCCCTTTTATTGTTGTGCCACACAAATCACTACAAAGTGTGATTTAGGTTGTGTTTACTTGAATTCTTAATCCCAACTCATTCGTGAGGCATTAAGAGTTTTTCCTTTGATGGCTGCCATGGCTGTCAATAAGACTGACACCCAGTTCTACCATACCACATCTCTCCTAATTTCCTAATTTGTAGCATTACGTATCTGATATCCAGAACTCCATTTGTAGAAATTTCCTGTAACTAAGTTTGCAAAGATTGAAGCTCTTCTCTTCACAGCCCCACATCAGATTTTGTTCCATCGCTAGCCACTGACTTCAATCATTTCCCTGGTAACAAATATTCTGAGATTTAACCAGAATACTTGTATTTTTACTGTTGTATTTCATACTGAAATATATATTACCCAGAGCAATGTATGCATTTTTGATCTCCTTACCTTCATAAACATGGTGCAGATATGAAACGCTGAATTACTTTTTTTCTGAACAATTACTGTTCTATAACACTGTGATAGAATGAGTGCAACAAAATTTATTGATTCCTGAGATGGTTGAGTTGTTCTATGAGGATAGATTTGGAAGGTCAAGCTTGTACTCCTAAAGTTTTGAAAAACTGAGGGCTGATTTTGAAAATGTTACAAAATCTTAAAAAGCTCAACAAGTTAGTTGCAGAAGGGATGTTTCCCTGGTTGGGGCGTTAATCCACAATTAGGAATCATAACCTTCAAGTAACACCATTTAGGACTGAGCTGAGGAGGAAGCTTTTCATTCAAAGAGTCATGAATCTTTCACATTCTCTACCCAGATAGTCTATGGGGGCTCTGTCATTGATTTTGCTTGGGACAGAGATGAATAGATTTCTAGATATTAAAGGCATCATGTGATATTGAGATAGATTGAGAAAATGGAATTGTGGTAGAAATTGGCAGAAAATCTTGTTGAGTGACAGAACAGGTTTCAGGGTCTGAATGGTCTGTTCATGCTCCTATTTCCTGTTTTGCGACCACAGTTTCTCAGCCTAGTTTCTGACCACATATCCATTCATCATAAAGACCACCAATTTCAACTTCAGTAACAATATCCCTTTACCAGATCATCTGTTATTGAAATCCTCATCCACACCATTGTTTCCATAAAACTTGACTTGTGCAACAACCATTCTTTTGGCAGGCTTTCCATTTTCCATCCTTCATAAACTTGTGCTCAACAAAACTCTGTCATCCAAGATCTAATACACATCCATTTGCCTATCTACTGGTTGTTGACTACGTTGGTTCCTTGTTCAGCAGTACCTCAACCTTAAGTTATTTTCCTTTTTCTCAAATTCATGAATAGTGATGTTGTCTCCCTAGTTCTGCAACTTACTGCAGCCATTCAGTTGGGCTTCCTGCTGATCCTCCGTTTTAATCAGTCCAACCATCCCTTCAACTGCCTAAGCTTAAATTTTCTTTCTTAAATAATTAAACTTCTGTACTCCATGTTCCTATGCTTCTTAAAACTTTCATCAAACTATTTCATCAAACTTTGGGCATTTATACTGTGGTGTATTATCTTTTTTCTTGCTCTTGAGAGCATTTTTATTACGTTTTGCTGTGTTAATTGATTTATGCATGCATGTTGTTGTTATATTAAGGAGATTATTTTTAGGGAAGGAATTATCTAAGAACCATGTTGTTAAAAGGCTCTTGTGATTGCTAACATCTATGAAATTGTACAAAAGCACTTACTAAGGAGAAACATACCCCCAAATGCATTTTTATGTAGATGTAAATTAAACTGAGTTAATTATTGTAAAACATAAATCAATCTACAGAGCACATACATTCAAATTATTTAGGAAAGCTTTCAAGAAGGCAGTGTTTGTTTCTTTGATCAAAATGTTGTATTTATTTGCAACTTGTTTACTTAGTTCTGTATATGGAGCAATTTACACACATTTGGCTATTTGGAGTGCTTAGTCACAAAAAAGGTCACTTATTGCAGGCATCTATTGTTTTTTTTTCAAAGCATGGAATATACAAACATTTATCAGAAAATGTAAGTTAAAAGTTAGGCTGCTAGTTTAAATTTAGATTTGTCTTTTAACATATAAATAGACTAGGCGTTGAAATCAAAGCAGCTGACTCCATTCATTGAACAATGGGATTGCTGCCACAGTCAGAAGCTTCATGTGTGTGAATAAGCCACATCCCGGTGCTAGTTAATTAGCAAAGGATTATTAATGATGCATTGCTGCATTTGCTAGTCTTAGCCCTATTATTACAGTCAAATGCGTTCGTACACAAGGCAGGAATGGTCATTGTGATGCAAAGAACAGATTAGTCACATTAACATAAGAAAAGTGCAGAGGGCTTTTTTGTTTTTTGTTTATACAAAGCCACGTCCTCAAAGGAGTTGTGATTTCAACACTAAATACTACTTCACTAGTGCTTTGTAACTTCTCTCCTGCCAAAGAGTACATAAAGATAAAAAGGCATAAAAGAAATAGTTTCAAAATTATTTCTGCATTTACTAAATCCAATCTATTTAAAAATGTAAATAAAGTGAATTAATTTCCCCTTTCTTCCCCAACCCCCCCCCCCCCCCCCACTTCCGTTTTCCCCCATATCTACCTGGAATACATTTCTGCACATATTTATGAATAAATACTATCATTGTCCAGAAATCTGCCATTTTAGATCTCCCTCTTTTCCTTAATGTTCCATTTCTTTTAATGGAAGCTAGAACATAGTCTAGGAAATAAGTCAGAGCTTCTTGACCCTGATAAAGAATGCTACTGATATTGTATCATCTACATCATTTAGTTGTTAATGTATTTAACCTTTTTAAAACCTGCGTCCAATTGCTTTCAGTTGATTCACTGTTTAAACCTACATTTTATGACTATTTCTTTCAAAGGATTTATTTTCAAAACCACTTTGGAGATTTCTTTTCAATTGCAAAACTGAAAATGCAAATGAATTTTGACAAAATATACCTCAATTTAATTCTTAAAAATTGTAACCTGCATAACATTCTTCATTAATATCATTGAAGAATGCCAAGAATGAATATAATAGAAACTTAAACAGTGTACCAAAAGTTGGTTAATTCCCATATTCCCAGCAACACTTACTATTTCCAGCCTCTGTGATTCCCCAGCTATGGCTCTGATATTCAATCTTAAATCCACATTAGGGATTGGAGCATATTGTTGAACTTTTAGTTTTACTATTTATCACCACATTTGGCTGAACTACATCAATCCATTCTCTTCACCTCCTTCACCATAACTGCTTAAGACTCTCTGATCATCCCTGGTGCACCAAGATACCAGCCACCTCTACCGTTGCAGTTTCTTTCCAACCAGCTTCACATTCATTCCACTCTGCTCCAACTTTACCTCTACCACCAAATTTGAACAGCTCAAAGCCACTTTTGCTGCAAAGAAAGAAAGCATGTGTTTTGTTGGTTCACTGACCAATTTGATGCCCACCAAGCCAACCACTACCTGAGGTCACCTTCACCCTGGCCCAGTACACCCATCATTTTCTAGTTTATTTTCTGAACCACCAGACTGTCTTTGAGCTCTTCTTTTGAACCTTGATCCCAATGCACCGAAGCACTTGACTGTTCAAATTTCTGTCCTGGCCTCCGTGCTAATCAGTATTATAAATGCTTCTGTCTCTTCAATAAAACACTCGAATCCTCTACTACTTTTGTGCTGCCAGACTGCTCATCTGATATCCACTTGCATACGAAGCATAATTTCTTGCAAGTAACTATTAGAAAGACCAAAATCATAGTGGGAAACCCGAGAGCAAACTCTCTAATCTTGCCACCTACTTCAATTTCTTGCTCTTGCCACAACAATTTGAAGACAACCTGTCCTCCTTAAACTGAGCTGAGTTTCTTACTCAATATTCTCTATTATTAAGACAATATGCTTGTACCTCTGATCTTACACTGTCACTTGTTGTTTCGATCTCTCATCCATGTCTTTATCACTGGTGAATGTGGCTTTACCAGTAGTATCCAGGTTTAGCTTCCACTTAGCACCCTTCATGGCTGATCCAAAGCTCTGCTGCCTGTGTCCTTTTCCACTCCATGCTTTGTGTACTCAATACCCTTTATTCATCAGTTTCTAGACTTATAAAGTTGGGTAAAGATGCAAGGATGGGGAATATGGGCATGAGTTGCAGGGGAGGGATTTAGAGGGCAAGTCTAAGGTTGTCGGGGTTTGCATACTGCTTATAGGGGCTGCAAGAGCACTCCTGATTTCCTGGTGCCACAAAAGAAAGTTTTTTTTTAAAAAAAGCCTCACCTTTCAGGGGTATTGTGTTCCAATTCTGGCCTGATTTGCTTTCAGCAGACTCCCTGCTCGGCAGCAAGTTAAAATGTCACTGGGATGCAATTGGCATCAAAAGATCTCAATTAGTGCTTCATGTATGTACTTTTGTTGCCTGAATAAGCAACATTCTAGAGTATAAATCCAGACTTTGAATTTCCCACCTTCCCAGGCATAGTTCTGTGGGGCAAAACTGTTTAAAAATTCTTGATTGTTTAATGTGTAGATATATCCAAATTTTTTTTTGTAAAATTAACATTTCCAATTTAGTAGTATTCTGGATTGCTGCAAGATTTATAAAGCAGTTTTAGAACCCTTATTTTGGAATCCAACATCAGTATGATAGTATGAACTACTTATTTGTATTTAATATTGTACAAAAGTTCTCCCCAATGTTGCTTATATCACAAACATAAAAGGATTTTAATATTGATAAAAAATGATAAGCCTGTTTTATGAAGGGTCAATCTTGGCATTGGCAAAATGAATCAGTCACGGTATGAAAATGGGGTATATAATGTGTATGAGTGAAAGAATTTTGCATCTGAAAACGCCATCTTGCTTTAGGTTTTTTTTGTACTGTGTGTTCACATCACAGTTTGTGTACTCAAGGAGCTGACCTTCACTTTACATTCCCAGTTTTTGGCTTTGTGATTGTTAGTAACTAGGATCAAAGGGCAGAGGTCAGCAGCGTAAGTACACAAATGGTGCATTACTGCTCTTCATCCTTTCTGCAAAAAGTTAAATAACTTAAAGATTGTGAGAGGATGAGCAATTTATTTTTTTCCTTGTCTTACAAACAAATTTAGTTCAGGATTTTTTTCAATATGCTTTTGTGATTGTTACGTATTTTAAATTATATATTGAGTGTTTTAACTATTGCTTGAAATGTTCCAGATTGACTGCATCTAATATATTGCCATTTTCAGCAGTAAATGGATCAACCCAGACATGCAAATTTTGAAGTCACTCAAAAGCATTTAAAGGAGAAGTATCTTTAATAACTTTTACTATTATTGGTTGTCATTTATACTTGAGTCAAATGTCTATGCGGCCAGGATTTGGTCAGGCAATATCCTTTTTCTAACGATGACCTTACTAGTAAGGATATTTACAATAATATCAGAGTTAAATCATTAATATTTTGAATAGTGAAAGTTACTTGCTTCATTTAGTCCAATGAGAAGCCGTCAGATAACCTTTCTGTTTTTAAAATACTTAACCACTTGAATTCTTTAATTTGAATTTGAAAAGCCCCTTATCTGTGACATCACACAATTAACATAAAGATCTGATTTTGCTGGCTTTCGTCAACATAATGGCAGCGAGATGTGCTTCCAAGAGGACATGGCTTGCTGATCAGGAGGGGGGACTAATCATGTCATTTTAAATGCTTCTGTCTTACTTGGAATGAAGACGGAATCAAACTTTATGGAAGGTAAAGTACTGTATTATACTTTGACGTGGAATACTGCTGTCGAAAGTCTGTTTCAAATGCAATTCTTAATGTTTTGTAATGAGCAGTAGGATTTGCTGTTTGGTACTGCTCATTTTAAGCCCTTGATTATACATTGGCATTGATGGATCTGTGAGGGAGGATTCTGGCTTGTAATAGATGGCCTTGCTTTACCATTGACAACACATGTGCCCCGATTCTCTAGTGAATCCCTTTGCAATCGTCACCAATTCAGTAGTAATTCAAGCAAGTGTTTGGATTGTTTAAATGTAAGTTTGTCATCAGAAGTGGAGCAGAGCCTGAGGTCGTATAACAGCAGTTTTAGATTAATTCATGTTTTATAATTACTTCGGTGTTGCCTAGCTACAGTGTGAATGACAAAAGAAACCGAAATTAAAACACTTACGAGGACCATACAATGCATACGTTTGCTGTTGCTCATTGTCACTTAACCTCCCAATTTTAAATTAAATGCTACTGTTCTCTGTTTAAGGGTTAATCTTTGAGGTTACAATGTTAACAAAAAAAATAGAGCTATCAGTTCCATTCAGATAACCTTTGGTCATCAGAGGACTCGAAGCAAAGTTGTGACCTTAGGGCTTGAACTTTACAGTCACATGACCAGCTTGTAAACTGACCTGTGGGGTTGACTGTTGCATCTAAGCTTCCAGAAACTAGCGCTGGGAAACATGAGGTGCTTTCTAACTGCTGATAATTTGTAGCAAATATTTGCATGGATGGCTGCTATGCAAGTTACGGGAGAAGAATGAAATGGATACATGGGAAGGTAGTATGAATGTTAGTTATTTAACATTTGGTATCAGCTGCTATCTAGTTTTTCTAAAGAAAGCTACCAGCAAACATTGGCCTCGGGGGAGGAGACTCAGCAACTGCCTTAATTTTTAAACGCGTAAAGTGACATAATTTTGTTCTTAACACTATTCTATGTGTACTTTTTGTGAAGAAACAGAAAACTCCAGCAAACCTGTTTTTTTCCATGCTATTACTTCGATAATGACTTGCATGTTCTGGTTTTTGATTAACAGATTATTCAACTGGGATCTGCTTTCTGCATGTCGTGCTCTTTTTCAGTTGGCTTGGTAGAGAGTTGTTTAAGAAGCCCTTTGTTTTAACTCTTTGAAAAGGTCTTTTTATCTTATGCTTGTTAATTTTTGATGAAATCATGGTGACTCGTGACAACTGCTTCTGAAGTGTAACCTACTATGCCCAACCCCCACCCGCAAATCTCCTAGGGGTTAATACTGACTCTAAATGATTTAAGGTAGCTAAACGAGTTTAGAGAATGGAATGCAAAGAAAGGCAAAACATCGATGTCTCTTAAAATATCTGTTTTCAGAGCCTTTTTATTAATTTGGAAAATAGCCTAGCCTATTTCTAGGCTTCCATTGTTTGTATATGGGCAGCTAGAGAACTTGGGAGCATCTGATGGCCATTAAATCCTCTGTAGGCCACAGCTTGTGGCTGATATCCCACAGGCCCAGTCAAACTCTTACTCCTGCTGCCTGTAATTAACTGCTATTGTTTTCAAAACAGTAGAAAATCATGGTTGGAAATATTTTATTTTTGAAATAAGCATATTTTCTAAAGATTGAAATCTTTTGAGTAAAACCATAGCATTTTTAATAATAAAAGCACCTTTTTCAGGCTTAGATTTATGCTGTGGTCATGACAGATTTTTCTGTATGTATACGTTAGGCCTCCAATGTCTATTTGATAGGAATGATCAGCTGGAACAGGAGGTGGGAATGTATCGTGTCCCCTAAATCTGTGTATAACAGCTGAGTATGAGGATAAATTAATTGGTGGTTTTATATAAATGAACACAGTCTCTGTGATGAATGTTATTTTCTTAAAGAAATGTTTAGAATTTTATTTTCTTCAGCTGCAATATACATACTTTTTAAAAAGTGCACATTTTTAAATTTGATCCTGAAAGTTACAATTGAAAAATGCTTATCAGTCTTCTACTTTCAGTTGTATTTTCAGTTTTTTTTGTATTATCAAATAAGCCAAAAAGTACTGTATTGCCTTGTTATTTGTTTTGAACACCCTTCAAATTCAGTTACATGTTTGAGCAGAACACTTAGGAACTAACTGTGATTTCTAGCAAAAAATTGTAATTGAAATATTAATAAAGTGTGAATATGCTCTATTTTGCAATTATCTACTTTCAAGAAAATATTTAAAAATGCATTTGGTCTTTTGAAATGCTAATATGTTTGTTTCTGTGTGATTAGCTGTCAAGTTAACATTACATAGTCAAATAATATATTCTCACTGTGCATTTATGCTAGCTTAAACATAAATTAAAAATATAACCTCTTTCACATACTTTATACCTCGTTTTTGTTCTGGAAAAGCTGAACTACTGTTACCTTTTGTCATTTTAATGTAAAGCTTTTTTAATATCCAAGCTAAGATGTTTCTATCTAACGTTTCTAATGTTATGGCACCATAATGCAGCTTCATTATCAAAGATCCTTAGCTTTTGTGAATTGTGTTTAGTAGAAATGAAAATGTCATGTTTGAATGTAATAGTTTTTCTATTTTATATTACTTTTAGCTATTTATTTTCCACGAGCTGAAAACCAGTATGTTCCATGTGTACTTTCAGTCCATACAATGTAAACAGTGGTTTTGGATTTTTAAAAAAACTGTATATGATTTGTAAGTCATGAAACAAACCAATTGAAAATTTACATTAAAATGTAGTTGCAATAGAAATTTGGTAGAAGAAAATCTACTCCATGTAGAGAATATCTAAATATTGCTTTCATTAAAGCTATTTTTAGCAATGTTTTCCATGCTTCTTGCTGTCAGTTGCAATAATGTATTTTTTAAATAGCTTGAGGAATGTTTACTATTTAACAAACAGACGGTATGTGTTATTGCATTGTTGGTTTAGAATTGAGTATAACAACCTTCATCTAACATTGTACACAAAATCATTAGGTGAATAATGTAATATGATTTTCCTAAAACCAAATGAAAAAATGGACTTTTTGTACATATGCTTATGTGCTGCTTAAAAAGGAAAAACCTGATTGCATTAGGGGTTGTAACTGAGACAGTTACTTGATCATTATCACTTGGGTATAGTGCTGCTGCTGGAATACAGGGGCTTAATTCAGTTGAGTTTTTCATTATTAGTGCGATTTGTGGAATACACGAGAACAGCACAGTCTGGTCTTTCAACGTGTAATTTGCCAAGCAGGAAGTCTTATTTATTTTGCTTAGCTCCTAGGTTTGGTTGGTGTGTGTGTGTGATGGTAGGGGGAGGTGGGGCAGAGGATAGTGGAGAAAAGGAGGAGGCAGGGGAGTGGAAGGAAGATTGATGTTTGGGGGTTGGGAGTGGAAGAAAGGTGGGGGAGGGCATTAAAGGCTTAAGTGATTACTGTACCTAGGATAAATTGCATTGGCTCTGTGTGGACCCACCCTAGTTTTGATGGATCTGTGGTGAATCTAATAAGGGTTTTTATACCTAAGTTTGTATCTTTTGCAGTGACCTTCAGTATAGAGCTAGATCACTTAAGATTAGGCTTTCTCGGAGCCTTTGAAACCATTTGTTGTTGATTAGCTTTGCTAGGGCTCTCTAAAACCATTTATTATTCTTTGTCAACTGAGGTGGACTTTGGTTTTTGTTAGGAAATATCCATTTTTATGAATTATACTTTTTCTCATTGTCCTAGTTCTGGAAGAGATATTTGAATTTAGTCTTCTAACTTGTGTTAGGGAATTAGCAAAACACGGGCAATTCTTCAGATCTATCTTTTCGAGAATTGAAAGACTTTAAGGAGAACTTCTTGACAATTGAGTGTAGGGACGCTTGAAATTCTGTGTGCAAGATAATTTTGAAATAGATCTTCCACTGACTCTCATGACATCTTTCCCTTTTTTGTATCTTAATTGATAGGTGTGTCAGCGAATTATAATTGTATTTTTTTTTTTCAGGATTAGCTTGAAATCATGTATTTGTCAATGTACTAGCTGTTACTAATCCCTGAAGTCTTGATCATTCATTTTATTCCTCAATAAACATAACAATAGCAACTTTATCTGATCATTATGTGAGGAAGCTGGCTATGTTCAATTTGACTGCTGCATTTTCTGCAACAGCGATTGCATTTCAAAAATATGTATTTGGCTGTTTTTGTTTTTAAAAAACAGAGACTTTATCAGCATAAATAATGCTCTGTCAATGGAACACATCTTGCCTTTCCTTCTAAATTGAACTGAATTGTTTTCTGAAGAGCCTGCAGCAAAATATTTTGGTTCCTCCATTCGATTTCATGAGTTCACAAGAACTAGGAGCAGGAGTAGGCAATTCAATCTCTCAAACTCGTTTCACCATGTGATACAATCATGGCTAATCTTGTCTTGCTCTTAATTCCATTTTCCTGCCTGCTGTCCAGAACTCTTCAACCCATTGCTAAATAAAAGTTGGTCTATCTCTTCCTTTAAATTTAGTCAATGTCCCAGCATCCACTACACTCTGGGGCAGTGAATACCTCCGATTCATGGCCCTTTTTTGTGAAGTAATTTCTCTTTTCATCTCAGTTTTCGGATGAGGGATATCAGATTCTAAAACAATGACCTGTCATTCTAAATCGCTCCACATGAGGCAACATCCTTTTTAATCTTTGAGACCTTTTGCATCTTTTTTTTATACCTCAGTTAGATCTTCTGTCATTCATGTTGGCATGTGGCTCAGGGACACTTGAAACATAAATTTGAAAATGTATATTGAGATTATACACTAATGTTCTCAAATTCAGTGTGCAAGATCATTTTGAAATGGATCTTCCACTTAAATACATGCAGTCTGACCTAAAAATTTGTTATCACTGCTGCCTCGCACTGCCAGGGACCCAGGTTCGATTCACGCCTCTGGCGACTGTCTGTGTGTGTGCACATTCTCCCTGTGTCTGCATAGGTTTCCTCTGGGTGCTCCAGTTTCCCATCTCAATCCAAATATGTGTAGGTCAGGTGAATTGGGCAATTTTAGCATGACCATAATGTTAGATGCATTAGTCAGGGGTAAATATATGGTGGGGGAATGGGTCCAGGTGGGTTACTCTTTGGAGGGTCGGTGTGGACTGGTTGGGCTAAATGGCCTGTTTCTATACTGTAGGGAATCTAATCTTATAGGGCAGCACATTGGCTCAGTGGTTAGCACTGCTGCCTCTCTGTATCAGGGATCCAGGTTCTGCGTGGAGTTTGCACATTCTCCCCGTGCCTGCGTGGGTTTCCTCCCACAATCCAAAAATGTGCAGATTATGTGAATTGGCCGTGCTAAATTGCCCATAGGGATGTGTAAGTTAGGCCCATTAGTCGGGGTAAATATAGGGTAGGGGAGTGGATCAGGGTGGGTTACTCTGCGGAGGGTTGTTGTGGACTTGTTAGGCTGAAGGGCCTGTGTGCAACTGTAGGGATTCTAATTCTAATCTAAACTCCAGAATGTATACATCTAAACTGCTTAATCCCTCATCTCGAGGATCAATCTAGTGAACCTCCTCTGAAGTGCAAATGATAGCAGTGGAACTGTTTTAAAATTATTTTTGTGGTGGATTAGGTGAGGGCTTTATTAGATCATATTTTGAGCAGTTTGAATAAGGTTATATTATAACGTAAGTAGTGAGCTTCACATTTGTGAAGAAGAAATCCAGTAAAATATAACCCTCATCGGCTGGAGATTTCTGACCATTAAGGAATGCTTAAAATCATTTGGATTGGCGAGGGTTGCTGCTCTTGCTCCTGCCTGCTTCAGCTGTTACTTTCCAGCAGAGAGAGATGGTGGACAAAATACCTGCTCTTTAAGCTAGCTCTTGAGGCCCTTTTAAATGGCTAATAGTTGACTATTTACCTGGCACTGATTTGAATCTTTAAAGGCCTGTTTATGTGCTTGGGGGTGGCAGGCAACTCATCTTTTCAGACACCCAATTATCAACCCAACCCCTCCCTTTGGGCCTAGTCTCGAAGATGTTCCCCATGAAGTTACTCTTAAGTCCAGCTTCCAGCGCTGTTGGTGCTCGGGAACTGACTGGAGTTCCAGCAGGGGCCATCACTTCATGGTTCTGCTGAGTTGGAGTTGTGTGGTGCTGGAAAAACACAGCAGATCAGGTGGCATCCAAGGAGCAGGAGAATCAACGTTTTGAGCATAAGCCCTTCATTAGGAATGAGGCTTGTGGTTCAGGAGGCTGGGGGGGTGGGGTGGTGGGTTTGGCTGGGTTAGAGGTCTACCAGCTAACAGTTGGCTGAGAAATCTTGAAGCTGGGATATTTTCCTCCGAGCAGAATCTGTGGCCTGAAGTAATTAACTAGCTAACAATTATAAAATCTGGATGTGGCCTCAGCTAGTGGAATAAAGTTTGCCTTGGAATTTTCAGCTGGTGGATGGGTCTACCATCTCTGTATCATGTGGCTTATATTTTGAGCAACTGAATGTGAACAATTTAATGAAGATTAGTTAAAACATGCTGTTAGCGTTAGCTAATATTAAACATCAGGGGAAATGCATCATTCACATTTTATATCCTAATTTTAATTAAGTAGAATAATTGCCATAGAAAATTAGATTTTTAGTATTTAAGGAGCTATAATTTTTTTTGGATCGGAGACTTGACTTTTTACCTATAGTGTTGTGTTCCAAAATGTTGTTTGATGTTTAAATATTTTATTTTATCTATTGTCCAATTTTGACTAAGTATGAATTAAGTTTGAAGTATTTTTATCTTTTTCGTGTTTTTAAAAAATATAACTTAAATTTAGAATGTTCATACAATATTTTGTGCTAAATAGTACACTTTAAACTAGCTCAGAGCATGATTACAATTTGCTCAGTGAAAAGTATTAACAATGTGTGAAAAATATCACCTGTATGTAGTGATCACATCTCACCAAATTATCAAAAATGAAATTGATATCTATTTCAAGCTTCTCTACATATTTTAAATAATGGACATTTTGTTTTAATAACTGCAGTTTAACACAAAAATAGTGTTTTAAAAACAAATGCAACACTTGTCAGGTAATTAGAATTTTATATAATCCTATCTTGAACTTGTGTGGGGAGGTATCCCAAGAGCAGGAGCAACCAAAAATTACATTTAATGGTGTACGTTTGAATGCAAGTGGCAAAACAGGAACAGTCACTTCTGCAACCTTGAAAAGGCAGAAAGCCATTACAACTTGTCAGGTCTGTAGGGAACAAAAAGTGATTAACAGAAGTACAGTGAAAGGGAAACTGAGGCTGAGGTGCTTTAACTGAGGAAGATGATGGAGTAGCCCTATTACAAAAGCTGACTGACAAAATAAAGATGTCACTGCAAGTCCTTTAGTTCTAGGGAAGGTTGCTTGTTGCAAGTTCAGGACAATATTTCCTTTAGATGAGTGTTAAAGCATGCCTGAAAGCACATGGGAGAATTGAACCCCTAGCTGATAGTAATCTGGTTGGCTGGAGGTTTCCTTGCAGCAGAAACCACAGTCCTTTCTGCTATCCAGTGCCTGTAAGGCCATTTCTGCATTTTTATTTTGTTTGTGTCAGACTAACAGATGTAGTCTTCTCCCTGAAATGGTTGTAGCCAGCCAGCCTGTCTGTTGTATGTTTATCGTACTGCTGACCACATTCCTGGGATGGTGGGATTGTTCTATGAGAATGGATTGAGGAGACTGGGCACATATACTTGCTAGAGTGTGTCTCATTCATCCAAAATCATATTGAAGGATACTAACTAAATTGTCTATCTCATCTGAATTTAGTTAATGTTAGAATACTTAAAGGGTTTAACAGGGTAGATGCAAGAAGATTTGTTTTTTGGCCTTGTCTGAGTGTTTAGACCCAGGGGACATAGTCTCTGAGTTAGGCCATTTAGAACTCAGATGAGGAAGGATTTCGTTAATCAGACAGCAGTGAATCTTTGGAATTCTCTTCCCCAGAAAGTTGTGCAGACTTGGTCATTGAACACATGCAAAAAAGGGGCATGAGAAAAGACCTGAGAACAGGATTGGAGAGAATGCACCAAAGTGGTTAACCAGGGAAAGAGTAGGGTCCATTAGGGACCAAAACGGCAAGAACCCGATAAATAGATTTTTACGTCAATGTCTTCTAACTATTTTCTCAAAATGATCCGATGTTAACATTTCTGACTACTTGCACCCAGAGTGAAATTGTAGGTAGTTTGGGAGATGTAGTGAGGCTGGATGTTGGTTAGTGTCATTTTGAGTTGTTGAGTAGGGGCTTGTGGGAGGGGCCTGAAAAAGCAAAGAACCAACTTTCCACAGGCTGTGGCAGTTCCATGAATTAGGCCTCTGAGAGCAAATGATTTGCCCATGCTGGTCAATAGGGTGGGATTGTGGCTGTCAAAAATCAGTCCAAGCTTTCATGGCTATCAAAGTTGTGTCTGAGCCAGTGATGCCAAAATCTCCCCTTGTGACCCCACTATGTTTCGTAATTCACAGATTGGAACCACCTGCTCTAGATATTAGATCATCTGAGGAAGTTGGTGTTGAGTTAGAAGATCAACTGTGATAAAGTTGAATTGCAGAATAGACTTGAAGGGCTTTATGGCCTGCTTTCACTGCTCCTTCCTCTGGTTCAGAAGTGCTCACAACAATTGAGATCAGGCTCTTGCATTCCTCTTCCATACATATTTTGTCCTGGAGAAATCTTCATGGATGCACATTTTTCAAAAGGCATATACATAATTCACTGAAAAATTACTTCCCCCATATGTGCCTGACTGAGGCAGAAAATGCCTGTAATAGGCATTAACAGACTAGCATTACAGATCTTTAACCTATTTTATCAATGATATCACCTGCTTTTTGTACCTGAAAGTCTGATCAGAAATTCTATATAATTAGATCAAAAATATAGTTTAATGAATATTTTTACTATGGTTTCAAAATCAATGAGAAATTCTCCATCTGCGGTAAAGAAAGAGCACCGTTAAAGTCAAATGGTTCTAAATTCTGTTCTATTCCTAATTTTTAGTAGTGCCAGTTTCGATGTCAAATTAGACTCTCAAACTCTGGCATGAATCCTTCCGTGGGTTCCTTGAGAACATTTCAGCCTTGCTACCCTCAATTGTTAATTTCCATAACGGGCATTTTATTCAGAAAGTTGTCTTGTGTCATGCCACCTTTTATCCTTTTTTACAGGTCCAACTACGACTAAACTATTAGTTTTGTTACCAGTTGGAAATTGTCACTTGTGGTTCTGTTTAGGAGTGGCATGCTTGCCTTTGAGACAGAGGATTTGAGCACATATATCTAGACTGTCACTCCAGTGCAGTACTGAGACATTGCACTATTAAAGATGGTATCAAACTTGCATCTGCCCATAATAATCCTTAACCAATATCACAAAACAGATTACTCTGGTAAATATCACCGTGAGAGCTAGTGTGCACAAATTAGCTGTCTTGTTTCTTGTTATAACAGTAACTGCGCTTCAAAAATTACTTCTTTTGGATGTAGAACACTTTGATTTTTCAAAAAAATGCTAGTCATTTCTTTAAATTGCCTTTAAATTGTAGTTACCAAATTAAAACCATATAGACTATTTTGAACTTTTGTCATCTTGGCAGTAATGTGATGGAGTGAATTGTTCACCCAAGGGAGGACCTGCATGACTTTTTGTTCCATTGAGTGCAATGGCCAGAAAATGTATTGGATTCTCTCAAGTACTAACAATACAGAGCCCTGGAGAAATGAAAATTATTTCACCATGAGATAACACCATGCAATTTCCAGGCAAAGACCAATGATTTTGCATGTAGTTTCACATGTAAGTTGAATATTAATATTAGAAAATTGCAGAGAAGCTCTGCACTAATTGTGTTCAGAATTTCTGCACATTGAATTGAGTACAGGTCCAGTATGTACCTTTTTTGTAGAGGGAAATGTAGGAGCAATAAGTTCAGAGAACCCTGGATGTCTAGGATAATTCGGAACTAGATGAAGTAGAGTACGGCTTTAAGCAAGTTCAAAGGGAGCAATTCAGCTGCAACCCTAGAGGAATACCAGAAGTGCAAGAGATCTTAAGAAAGCAATTAGAGCAAAAAGGGGCATGAAAAAAGACCTGCGAACAGGATTGGGGAGAATGCACTAAAGGAAAGAGGTTAACCAGGGAAAGGGTCCATTAGGGACCAAAACAGCAACATGTGTGTGAAGCGGCAGGATAATGGAAGGGTGTTAAATGAATGAATATTTCCTTTCAGTCTTCACTCTGGGAATGGAGGATGTAGGTATGGACTTCAGGAAAAGGGACTGCACAGTTTGACGTAGGAAATGGTGAAGTATTGAGCCTTTGGGCTTAAACAGACAAACCCCCTGGCCCGGATGAATTGCATCCTAGGCTGTTTTAGAAAATTGCAGGGGCTCTGACTCCAGGGAATGGCCAGAGGACTGGAGGATGGCTAAGGTGGTTCTGCTTTTTTTTTATTTAGAGGGGTAGTAGAGATGAACTTGGAAATTACAGACTGGTGAGTCTCACGTCAGTGGTAGGAAATCAATTGGAGAAAGCTCTGAAGGAGTAAGGAAGGTCATACCTAACAAATACTGGAATTATTTTTGAAAAGGCAGTTGTGTAGACGAGGAAAGTTCAGTTCATAGAGCTTATATGGATTTTTGCAGAGCTTTTGACAAGGTCCCAGATTGGAAACTGAAAAGGTTAAAGGACATGGAATTGAGGGGAAACTGGGGAAGATTGATCCAAAACTGGCTTACTAGTAGGACACAGGACAGTGGTAAAGGTTGTTTGGACACCCGTCTCCAGTCACTCAATGAAGTACCATAGGGATCAGTACTGGGACCTTTCTTGTTTGTTACATACATAAATAATATAGATGAAAATGTGGGGGGAATATTAAGCAAATTTGCTGACAACATCAAGATTGGTAGAGTAGTTATTAGTGAAGAAGATGGTTGTAGGTTACAGGAAGATGTAGATGGGTTGGTCAGATGGGCAAACCAGTTTCAGATGGTATTTAACCCTGATAATGCGAGGTGATGCACTTCAGAAGAAACAAGATGAGGGAATATTTAAAGAATGGCAGGACACTGGGTAGCTTAGAGCAGGATCTTTGGGTAGTTATTCACAAATCTCTGAAGCACACGAATAGGATAGTTAAGGTATATGGCAAATTGTCTTCATCAGTCATGGCATGGCATATAAGAGCAAGGATAATGTTGGATTTGAATAGAGTGTTGGTCAGAGTTGGTACTGTGTGGAGGTCTGGTCACCTCATTACAGGAAGAATGTAGTAGCACTAGAGGGGGTAACAAGAGGTTCACCAATCTGTTGCCTGGGATGGAGAAATTGAGCTATAAAGAGAGACTCTGGCTTGGATTGTTTTCTTAGAGCAGAGAAGAGTGAGGGGATATAGGATTGCATTGTATAAGATTGGTGGGTATGGATGGGATGATTAGAGAGCAGAAATGATGACTCAATGAAGGGAAAATCATGAGAGGGCATAGTTTTAGGGTAAGGGGTTGGAGATTCTGAAAGAATTTGAACAAAAACTCTTCACTCAGCATTTGGTGGGAATCTGAAATGCACTGCCTTGAAGATAGTGGGTGCTGGAAACCTTACAATCCTTTTTTAAAAAAGGATTGTATTTTAAATATCATAATATTCAAAGATATGGGACAAGTGCTGGAAATTGGGATTAGCATACTTTTAATGGTAGTTATGTCACTGCAGACTTGACTGAAGGGCCTTTTCTGCATTGTATGAATTGAAATATATTTGACTGTCAGTGCATTTCTTATGGCATTGCTTAATAGTGACCTTAACTTGTAACAAATCTCCAATTTGTTTTCAGGTCGTACAAATGCAATATCATATTGCAATCAAAACCAATCCCTTTTAAAGATAAATTTGAACATCAACGAATGAAATTATTTCATAGCAAGATTTCAAGTTTTAAAATGTTGTGTAACAAACACATTTAAAGCAACATTATGCTATTTGTCAAGTTATATTCAAAATTACAGCTTGACTTTGTCCCTTCAGTGGTTACGTCATTCTCCAGGAACTATCCTTTAGCTTCTGGAAAGGTTGGTTCCTTTTTCTCTTTTCCAGCTAGTTAAATTTTAATTGTCAAACTGACTTCCACAGACATCCCTTTCTCCAGCCAAAGCCAGTTGAAGTTTCGCACCTCACTTAAAATCTCAAACTTGGTTTCTTCAATCTGAGTGCAAGCTCTAATCCATATTCTTTATGGTGAAATATAGAGACTAGCTGCCTTAATCTCTATGTATTCTTTCACTCTTCTATGTGTGGACAGTTGTGCCGGAGAAGTTCAGGACTTTGTGTCACTAGTTATGGGTTCTGTGGATCCTTGCATGACTCAGCCTGATCCTAGAGCTGCGTCTCCAACCACTCACTTGGCAGGCATTTCTGGGGTTGAAATTGTCCTTGACCTTGAGATTGCTGGAATTCCTTTTTTGGGGTTTCTTTTCTGCACATTCCCTCACCATTCAACAAGGTTCCCCATGGGAGACTGATTAGCAAGGTTGGATCTCATGAAATACAGAGAGAACTAGCCATTTGGATACAGAACTGGCACAAAGGTAGAAGACAAGAGGGTAGTGGAGGGTTGTTTTTCAGACTGGAGGCCTGTGACCAGTGGAGTGCCACAAAGATCAGTAATGGGTCCATTACTTTTTGTCATTTAATAAATGATTTGGATGTGAGCATAAGAGCTGTAGTTAGTAAGTTTGCAGATGACACCAAAATTGGAGGTGTAGTGGACAGCGAAGAAGGTTACTTCAGATTACAACAGGATCTTGATCAGATGGGCCAATGGGCTGAGAAGTGGCAGATGGATTTTAATTTAAATAAATGTGAGGTGCTGCGTTTTGAGAAAGCAAATCTTAGCAGGACTTATACACACACTCTTAAGGAAAGCTGCTGAAATGCTCTCCAGTTCTTATTCCGAGTGAAACAACCGTGTCAAACTCCACTGTCTGCGTGCTGGTCCAAAGCTAGAGAGGTCCACATCTCTCTATCCTGTTCCCCTCGGTGCTTGCCAGTTGCCACAGGGCTTGTGTTGTGTGCATGGTGAGGTTGAATTCCTTCAGGTATGCATCTTGCAATCTTGCGCAGGGCATCTTTTAATGTAGGAATGTTGTTGCACGCCAGTAGACAGACAGTCCTTGAAAAAAGATGGATCTAATTCCAATGGCAAGGAAACTTTGACTGGGGATTGCCCTGATGCTGAAGCCTTTGTTGTTCTTCGTAGCTTTTGATACCACATGAATACCTTCCACCTGAATCATTGTTGAGGACTTGTTTTGGATTGCATTTTCTCTGGTTCTTCCTCTTTGACCTTCCCATCATGCATGACCCTGCCAGGAGTTGAGAACTTATGATGGTATCACTCTCTGCATCAACACAAGACCTGAGCCTCCCCTCCAAAGCTAGGTGAAAGTATAGGGAAAGAACCACAACAACGAGCTCCTGAGCTACAAATCTTCTCCCAAACTTTGAACTACAAAGACCTGCTATGCACTCTTCCCCTCTCAAAACCTAATCCTTGGCACATTGACCACTTAACTGCTAATTATTTATCCATGAGACCTGTGGGTATAATGCATCTTTGAAGTTAAATCAACAGTTTAAAGTATAACCATTTATATAACCTAACATTTCTATTACTTAACAATTTTGTAAATTAACCATCTACTTTTGAAACTGTCACACATGCCCATGCTATTATCCATGGGTATGAACATGTGAATGTCTTGCATCTTGTTCGTCCTAAGTTATTCTTGGTCCCCGTAGCAACCAAGCCACTCCAGCTTATTGTCAAACTGTATTCAGAGCAAGACTCCTGATGCCTTCATTGCACCATTTTTACATTGCATTAAACATAGTTCCAAAATATTCACAAATACAGTGTTCATATTTGATACAAGCATATGTTTTATAAACAAATTGTTTGCTGAAATACCTGATCTTCTCTCCTCAAACACATGCATCATATATGTTTTTTTAAAAAAATGCTTTCCCTGCCCACCTTTGCCGACATTCAAGGTGATACTATTCTCTCCAATGCTTTCCCATTTCTTTAATTTTTTTTTATGATCCCTTCATATTCATAAGAAAATGAAAACCAGGAAAGACCTGGGTGGTAGTACAAAATAGTGTCTTTGAGCCACCTGAATGGATTATTAGTCTGAAGAAAGATAAAAATACTTGTTGCCAAATCCTTTTTTTCACAAAAATGCCTTCAAGCCATTGCATAATTTCCAAGACTCTGCAATTTCCAGTAGCTCATTGAGCCGCAACTAAGTCATCTTGACCAAACCTTGACCTCATCCTCATCAATCTGCCGGCTGCAGGCACATCTGTCCATGACTGTATCAGTAAGGAATCATAAAAAAAATTAAAGAAATGGGAAAGCATTGGAGAGAATAGTATCACCTTGAACGTCAGCAAGAGTGATCACCGCACAGTCCTTGTGGAGACTAAGTTTCACCTTCATTGAGAATAACCTCTATTGTGTTGTGTGGCCTTTTCACTGCTAAATGGGGCAGACAATTCAATACTGGGCATCCATAAGCTGCTGTGGGCCATCAATAGCAGCAGAATTGTACTCCAGCACAATCTACAATCTCATGGCCTGGCATAGCCTCCATTCAACCATTACCATCAAGCCAGGCAATCAACCCTGGTTCAAATGGAGAGTACAGGAGGCATGTCAGGAGCAGGACCAAGCATACCTGAAAATGGGTGTCAACCTGAGTGAAGCTATCAAACAGGACTATTTGCAAACCAAACAGCATAAGCAGCAAGTGAAAAACAGCTATACAATCCATTGGTTGTGGGATTGTGTCGAAGCTCTGCAATTTTACCTCATCCAGTCATGAGTGATGGTGGGTAATTAATGCATTGGAGGAGGAGGCTCCACAAATATCCCTATCATCAATGATGGAAGAGACCAGAACATCACCGCAAAAGACAAGACTGAAGCATTCACAGCAATTGTCAGCCAGAAAGGCAGAGTGGATGATTCATCTTCATCTCCAGTGGACCGCAGCATTACGAATACTGCCTTCAGCTCCTTTTGATTCACTCCATACGATATCAAGAAATGGTTGGAGGCACTGGATTCAGCAAAGGTAATGGACTCTGAAAACATTCCAGCAATAGTGCTGAAGATGTGCTCCAGAACATGCTGCCCCTCACCCAGCCAAACTCTTCAAGTTCAGTTACAAAACTGGCGTCTACCTGACAATGTGGAACATCGCCCAGGTATGTTCTCTACATAAAAAGCAGGACGAATCCAACCCAGCCACTTCCCACTTCATCAGTTTACTCTTGATCATCAGTAAACTGATGGAACACAGCACCTACTCAGTGACACCCAGTTTGGGTTCCACCAGAGCCACTTAACTCCTGACCTCATTACAGCCTTTGGTTCGAACATGGACAAGAGAACTGAATTGTAGAGGTGAGGAGAGAATGACAGCCCTTGATACCAAGGCTGCATTCAACCTAGTGTGGCATCAAGGAGGCCTAGCAAAACTGGAATCAGTGGGTATCAGAGCAAAGACTCCACTGGCTAGAGTCATTTCTGGCCATAGGAAGATGGTCGTGGCTGTTAGAGGTCAGTAATCTCAGCTCCACGGCATCTCTGCAGGAGTTCCTCAGGATAGTGTCCTAGACTCCACCATCTTCAACTGATTCCCTGCTGACCTTCCCTTAAGGTCAGAAGTGGAAATTGTGCAATCATTTGTGCACATGTTCAGCAACATTCTTGCAGCCTCCAGTGCTGAAGCAGTCCATGTTCAAATGCAACAAGATCTGAACAATATCTAGGCTTGGGCTGACGTGGCAAGTAACCAGGCAAGGCTGTGACCAGCAATAAGAAACCAGCCAACCATTTTGTATCGTTGCCATCACTGAATCTCCAATTAACAACACCCTGGCAGTTGCCATTGACCAGAAACTGAACTGGACTAGCCACATAAACACTGGCTATAAGAGCAGGTCAGAGGCTAAGAATTCAATGGTAAGTAACTCTCTCTCCCCCGACTCCCCAAAGCCAGTCCTTATCGACAAGGTGCAGGTCAGGAGTGTGATAGAATACTCCCCACTTACCTGGATGGGTGCAGCTCCAACAACACTCGAGCTTGACACCATCCCAGGACAAGCGAGCCCATTTAATTGGCACTGCTTCGACAAGCATCCGCACACTCTACCATTGATACTCAATAGCAGTAATGTGTACTAGCTGCAAGATGCACTGGAGAAATTAATCCAAGGTCCTCAGACAGCATCTTCCAAACCCATGACACTTCCATCCAGGAGGACAGGGCCAACAGAGATGTGAGAACACCATCACCTTAAGAGTTCTCCTCCAAGCCATCCTGATTTGGAAATGTATCACCGTTCCTTCACTGTAGTTTAGTCAAAATCCTGGAATTTCCTCCCTAATGGCATTGTGGGTCAACCCACAGCAGGTGGACTGCAGCAGTTCAAGTAGGTAACTCATCACTACACCTAGGCCAACTAGGGATGGGCAATAAATGCTGGTCAGCCGGTGATCCCCACATCCCACAAATGAATTTTTAAAAGAAACTAGTAACATAACCTATAGCTTGGCAAATTTGAAGGGGTTATCAGTACCCTTTTTTTTCATGAAAAGAATCAAAATTGCTCCTGGCTTTGGAATTCCCTTCTGAATTTTTTTTCTGTTAAATAGCGCAAACTCAAAAACAAAAAATAGGGTGAGGAGATTGATGTGGGCTACTTGTGACCAAGCTGTCCTAGTGTTAGTAGATTTTTAAGGAGAATCCACGCGAGAACAATCTTTAACTAGTTTATGATTATGTCACTCCCGGACGCCAGCGTTCAAATTAGAGTGAAAGTGAGGGATGATACATTAACCAAATGATTATCAGGAGGATTTTTGGAGTTTATATCATTCAGCAGAATAATTGAGAAAAGGGAAATTCCAAAACCAGGAGTAATTTGAAAAGGTATTCTGCACCTGAAAGCTGGCATCCTTTCCTAGATTAGTGCAGCTTCAACAAAAGTTGGGAAGCTCAATGCTATCCAAGAAAAGGCAGCTGAATTGACTGGCACTCCATTTACCATGTTCACCATCCAATCTATCCACCACTTGTGCACAGTGGCAGTAATATTTACCATCTACAGGATGCAGTGCCACAACTCACAGATGATTTGATTACTTTCAACAAATTCACATTTGAAAATTGCAATGTGCACTTAGCTAATTTGCTTAAGTTTTTAATGAGTTAGCGAAGGGTAAGACCATGAGATGTAGGAGCAGAAGTATACCACTCAACCAATCACATCTGCTCTGCCATTCAGTGAGATCATGGCTGATCTGACTACCCTAAATTCCACTTTCTTGCCTTTTTCTTTGTACTCCTTGACTCCCTCAGACAGATTTTTAAATCAATCTCTGTCTTGAATATACTTAACGATCTAGCCTCTACCTGCCCTCTTTGGTAACGAATTCCATAGATTCACGACCAAGACAAATTCCTCCTAATTTCTATCTTAAATGGCTCCGTGGTTAGCAATGCTGCCTCACAGCACCAGGGTCCAGGTTCGATTCCAGCCTCTGGTGACTGGTGTGGAGTTTGCGCATTCTCCCCGTGTCTGCGTGGGTTTCCTCCGGGTGCTCCAGTTTCCTCCCACAGTTCAAAGATGTGCAGGTCAGGTGAGTTGGCCATGCTAAATTGCCCATCGTGTTAGGTGCATCGTTCAGAGGCAAATGGGTGTGGGTGGGTTACTCTTCGAAGGGTCACTGGACTTTTTGGGCCAAAGGGCCTGTTTCCACACTATAGGGAATCTAATCTAATCTAAAATGGATGCCCCCTTACTCTGAGGTTATGCCTTTAGACACTTAGAGTCATAGTCCTACAGCATGAAAACAGACCCTTTGGTCCAACACGTCCTTGCCGACCAGATATCCCAACCCAATCTAGTTCCACCTGCCAGTACCTGGCCCATATCCCTCCAAACCCTTCCTATTCATATACCCATCCAAATGCCTCTTAAATGTTGCAATTGTACCAGCCTCCACCGCATCCTCTGGCAACTCCTTCCATACACATACCACCCTCTGCGTGAAAAAGTTGCCCCTTAGGTCCCTTTTATATCTTTCTCCTCTCACCCTAAACTTATGCCCTCTAGTTCTGGACTCTCCCTACCCCAGTGAAAAGACTTTGCCTATTTATCCTATCTGTGCCCCTTGTAATTTTGTAAACCTCTATAAGGTCAGCCCTCCGCCTCCGACGCTCCAGGGAAAACAGCCCCAGCCTGTTCAGCCTCTCCCTGTTGCTCAGATCCTCCAACCCTGGCAACATGCTTGTAAATCTTTTCTGAACCCTTTCAAGTTTCACAACATCTTTCCAATAAGAAGGAGACCAGAATTGCACGCAATTATTCCAACAGTGGCCTAACCAATGTCCTGTACAGCCACAACATGACCTCCCAACTCCTGTATTCAATACTCTGACCAATAAAGGAAAGCACACCAAAAGCCGCCTTCACTATCCTATCTACCTGCCACTCCACTTTCAAGGAGCTATGAATCTGCACTCCAAGGTCTCTTTTTGTTCAGCAACATTCCAAATGACCTTAGCAGGACGTATACACTTAATGGTAAGATTTGCTTTCCCAAAATGCAGCAGCACCTAGTTATCTGAATTAAACTCCATCTGCCACTTCTCGGCCCATTGGCCCATCTGATCAAGATAATAGACAATAGGTGCAAGAGTAGGCCATTCTGCCCTTTGAGCCAGCACCACCATTCAATATGATCATGGCTGATCATCCTTAATCAGTATCCTGTTCCTGCCTTATCTCCATAACCCTTGATTCCACAATCCTTGAGAGCTCTATCCAACTTTTTCTTAAATGAATCTGGGGCAGATCATTCCACACAGCCACCACACTCTGGGTGAAGAAGTTTCTCCTCATCTCTGTCCTAAATGGTCTATCCTGTATTTTTAAGCTGTGTCCTCTGGTTTGGTACTCACCCATCAACAGAAATATGTTTCCTGCCTCCAGAGTGTCCAATCCTTTAATAATCTATGTCTCAATCAGATCCCCCCCCTCAGTCTTCTAAACTCAAGCATATACAAGCCCAGTCGCTCAAGTCTTTCAGTGTAAGGTAATCCCGCCATTCAAGGAATTGACCTCGTGAACCTATGCTGCACTCCCTCAATAGCTAGAATGTCTTTCCTCAAATTTGGAGACCAGAACTGCACACAGTACTCCAGGTGTGGTCTCACCAGGGCCCTGTACAGCTGCAGAAGAACCTCTTTGCTTCTATACTCAATCCCTCTTGTTATGAAGGCCAACATGCTATTAGCCACCTTCACTACCTGCTGTACCTGCATGCTTACCTTCATTGACTGGTGTACAAGAACACCCAGATCTTTGTACTGCCCCTTTACTTAAATTGATTCCATTTTTAGGTAGTAATCTGCCCTTCTGTTCTTTCCACCAATGTGGATAACCATACATTAAACCACATTAAACTGCATCTGCCATGAATCTGACCACTCACCTAATCTGTCCAGGTCACCCTGTAATCTCCTAACATCCTCCTCACATTTCACCCTGCCACCCAGCTTAGTATCATCAGCAAATTTGCTAATGTTATTACTAATACCATCTTCTATATCATTAACATATATTGTAAAAAGCTGCGGTCCCAGCACTGATCCCTGCGGTACCCCACTGGTCACTGCCTGCCATTCTGAAATGGAGCCGTTTATCACTACTTTGTTTCCTATCAGCCAACCAACTTTCAATCCAAGTTAGTACTTTGCCCCCAATACCATGCGCCCTAATTTTGCTCACTAACCTCCTATGTGGGACTTTATCAAAAGCTTTCTGACAGTCCAGCTACACTACATCTACTGGATCTCCCTCGTCCAACTTCAGATTTACATCCTCAAAATTCCAGAAGATTAGTCAAGCATGATTTCCCCTTCATAAATCCATGCTGACTCTGACCTATCCTATGACTACTATCCAGATGTGTCGTAATTTCATCCTTTATAATAGACTCCAGCATCTTTCCCGCCACTGAGGTCAGACTAACTGGTCTATAATTTCCTGCTTTCTCTCTCCCACCTTTCTTAAAAAGTGATACAACATTAGCCACCCTCCAATCCGCAGGAACTGATCCCGAATCTATTGAACTCTGGAAAATAATCACAAATGCATCCATGATTTCTCGAGCCACCTCCTTCAGTACCCTGGGATGTAGACCATCAGGCCCCGGGGACTTATCAACCTTCAGACCTAACAGTCTCTCCAACACCAATTCCTGGCAAATATAAATTCCCTTCAGTTAGGTCCTTCAGCCACTGTTACCTCAGGGAGATTGCTTGTGTCTTCCCCAGTGAACACCGATCTGAAGTAACAATTCAATTCTTCTGCCATTTCTTTGTTCCCCGTAATATATTCCCCTGTTTCTGTCTTCAAGCGCCCATTTTTTTGCCTTTCACATACCTAAAAAAGCGTTTACTATCTCCTTTATATTTTTTTGGCCAGTTTACCTTCCTACCTCATTTTTTCTCTGCGTATTTCCTTCTTAGTAATCCTCTGTTCTTTAAAAGCTCCCCAGTCCTCTGTTTTCCCACTTATCTTTGCTATGTTATACTTTTTCTCTTTTTAACTTTATATGTTTCTTAACTTCCCTCATCAGCCACAGCATCCCATGGCGCCTCCTAGGATCGATCTTCCTTTTTGGAATTAACTGATCCTGCATCTGCTGCATTATATACAGAAATATCCGCCATTGTTCCTCCACTGTCATCCCTGCTAAGGTATTGCACCATTGAACTTTAGTCAGCTCCTCCCTCATAGCTCCATAGTCCCCTTTATTCAACAGAAATATTGTCACTTCTGATTGTACCCTCTCCTCTAAAATTGCAGATTGAAGCTTATTGTATTATGGTCACTACTTCCCAATAGCTCCTTCATTTTGAGGTCTCTGATCAATTCTGGTTCGTTGCACAATACCAGATCCAGAATTGCCTTCTCAATGGTAGGCTCCAGCACCAGCTGTTCTAAGAATCCATCTCTGAGGCACTCCACAAAGTCTATTTCTTGAGGTCCAATACCATCCTGATTCTCCCAGTTTACCTGCATGTTGAAAGCCCCCATAACAACTGTAGTAACAACTTTGCGACAGGCCAATTTCTTCAGCTCCTGATTCAACTTGCATCTGACATCCAGACTACTGTTTGGGGGCCTGTGGATAACTCCCAAAAGGGTCTTTTTACCCTTAGAATTTCTCCCCCCCCCCCCCCGCTACTTAGTTTAAACCCATGATATCTAACCCTGCTAATCAGTCTCCCATGGAGAAACTTGTCGAACGCCTTACTGAAGTCCATATAGATCACATCTACTACTCTGCCCTCATCAATCCTCTTTGTTACTCCTTCAAAAATCTCAATCAAGTTTGTGAGACATGATTTCCCACGCACAAAGCCATGTTGACTATCCTGAATCAGTCCTTGCCTTTCCCCTTTTAAGTTTAATCAAGAGACTTATCTCCAAAAACACACAATCAAAGAATCCACTATACGCACTACTGCAGCCTTTCTCTTGGACAGACTTAAAACAACAATTTAACCTATCTGATTCTGTGCTGTGAACTTTGCCGCCCCTCGCCCTCGCCCAGCAAATACAACAACATATAAAACAGTAATTGCTACTCCTGGAATTTGAGGAAATCACCTCCAACACCTAAAATACCTCAAAAAGGACCAGCTCTTACAGCCAGAAATTTTCCGTCCTCCAACTTGGATTACCCAGAATCCTCTCCATAAAGGAATACAGCCTTTCTGTACCTATCCTGTCAAGTTCCCTAAGAATCTTGTAACTTCCAATAAGGCCCACTAGTCTTCTAAACTCCAGTGAGAAGAGGTGCAACCTACTTAAACTTTTCACAGAAAACCACCCCTCCGTTCTTTCTATCAGCCCAGTGAACCTTTTTTTTCTGGTCTGTCTCCACTGCCATTAAGTTTTTTTCCCTCCTGTTAAAGGGCCAAAACTGTTCAGTATTCTAGCTGTTCTCCAACTAGTGCTTGGTATGCTTTTTTGCAAACCCTTCCTACATTTTAATCTGTTCCCTTTGAAATAAAGGCCAAAATTCCATTTGCTATCACTATTGGTAGGTGTGGATAATGTGGTTGGGTGGTGTACAAAGTCTTCCAAAAGAGAGTGATCACCTACTACTCAATGGCCTTCTGAACAAGGTTAGAGTACCTGGAGTAAAAGGGATGGTAACAACATGAATATGAAATTGACTCGGGAGGTAAAGTATTGGTGAACAGTTATTTTTCATGCTAAAAATCAGTTAATATTAGACTTCCACAGTGGTTAGTGTTTGAATATTTTTCAGTTTTTAAAAAGGTGGACTTTTATGTAAGACAGTTTCAAAATTGCTGATGACCAAAAATGTGAAAATATTGTGAACTGAGAAGAATAGTATTAAAATTTCATAAGGCTATGGACAGGTTGTATTTTGCATTTCTATGTCTTGGTAGGAAGAACAAGGAGAGGCAATATACAAATAAGGATACAGTTCTTAAAGGGACCTGGCAAATACAATCATGAAAGATGGAAAGTCTGTTTAAAAGTCTAAAGGGATCATAGCTCTATAAAAAAAAAATACAAAAGCAAGTATACAGGTTCACAATAAAATCAATTGTTGAGCCTTGACTATAGTAATGTATTCATAGCCCCAACACTGTTCTTGGTCCACCTTGCTGCAGTGCTTCACCTTACCACCGACAAGCTTCCCCACTGGAGTGGCGCTAATTTGCCTAACCTGTGGGAAATTATTCAACCGTCGCCACCTTCAAGGCCAAAACCAAAATCGCCCCAACCATAGTCATCAAGCTGCAGTACACGGATGGTGATCGCACTTACTCAATCTTAGGACAAACTCCAGAGTGTTGTCGGCACCTTTTTAGGGAGGCGTATGAGAAGTGTAGACCTCCCCTAAACCTCGCAAGATGAATGTTCTCCTCCAACCTGGCCTTGCATTGTGGGGCAAATCTCCGATCATCAGGGTCCACAGGGAAACCTTTGGGCATGTTGACCATTTCCAATATCTCCTGAATTATCCGGTCAGCCAAAGCAGCTATTGATGAAGGCATCTAGCACAGCCTTCAGCCGCCTGAGGAAATGGGTGTTCAAGGATGATAACATCAAATCTGACGCCAAGATCATGGTTTAGAGAGCTGTGATGGTTCTTGCCCTCCTTTGTGGCTCTGAGACATGGACCATCTACTACACACACCTCAAGACTGTAAAGCAGTACTACAATGCTGCCTGCACATATCCTGCAAATCTGCTGGGAAGGAAGACTCAACACTAGTGTCATCAACCAGGCGAGCATCCCCAGCATTGAGGCACAGAACATTCTTGAATGGTACAATCAGCTTGACACATCATCTTCTGCATTAACGACGTGAAAGCTCCCAAGCAGGAGCTTACTCCTGGCTTTGAATTGGCAGGTGGTCAGAGGAAGCGATTCAGTGATGTTCTCGAGACCACACTGGCAAAATAGCAAAATATGGTAATTCCACAGTCACCTGGGAATCACTGGATCAAGACCCTCAAGTGGAGAAAGTGTATCTGCAAAGGCATCGAGCACCTCAAGACTTGCCATCAAGAAAAAGTCAAAGCACACTGTATTACCACTGCCCCATCTACCACAAGTGTACAGAGCTTGCGGTAGTTGCTTTGGTTTGTACAGTCGCCTAAGGACTCACCCCAAGTGTGGAAGAAAGTCATCCAGTGATGTGCTGCTTAAAACTAGATGCAATCATTTTAGGAAGAATGTGATTGTGTTACAAAGGGTGCAGAAAAAAATCCATAAGAATGGTTACAGGGACGAAGGACTTCAATTACTTAGACTGAAGAAGCTTGGGCAGTTCTCCTCAAAGAAGAGGTTGAAAGAAGATTTTGATAGACATGTTCCAAATCCTAAGGGGTATGGACAGTGTAGATTAGGGCAAGCTGTTCCAGTTACTGGATAAATAGATAACTAAAGGGCACGAATTTTAGGGTGTTTGTTTATTTTGCTAATGGTGACATGAAAAATGTTTTTTAATTTGAATGTGGTTGGGATCTGGGATGCATTGCCTGAGATTGTGTGTGGAGACAGTTCAATAGTGGGTTTAAGAGAATTGTATTCTTCTCAAGAGTTGAAATTTGAAGAGCTACTGTTGTATCACAACCATCTGATGAAGGAGCAGCGCTCTGAAGGCTAGTGCTTTCAAATAAACCTGGTGTTGTGATTTTCAACTTTGTACACTCCAGTCCAACACTGGTACCTCTAAGTTTTATGTTACTTGTTCTGCAGTCTGCCTGACAGTAAAACTGGATAATTTAATTGTTAGAGATCAATGGGAGTGTTTGTTTGTTTGTTCCACTGAGAAGATGATGGAAGGAATTTAAGCTTGTAGACAATTGCAGCCTGTATGCTAACAGTAGGGACTGTCAGTCTCCAGAGTCTTTGAAAAGCATTGGGAATGCCAAATTGTTAACAGTTGTGCTTCAAACTGTCCATTTACTTCTAAGATAAAAAGGACTTGAGGTCAAGTATTTAGCTTTTGGATTTGGATATTAAGGCTAATGGGTTTCACGTTGCCATGCGTAAGAGGACAGAGGAAGCCATTTTGAGATCATGTATCAGGCTTCCCTTCAAATCAATTAATATCACAGGCAAACAGCAACTCTGTGGTCAGCAGAGAGAAAAAGTCACTTGACTGCTGTGATCTTTTGTCGCCAGATGCAAGAGAAACGCTGTCTAATAAATGAGATGTCTCTTGCAGTCTTCCATAGATTCCATAAGATTTGTTTTGGCTAGAGGGAAGAATGCCTATTGGAATAGGTTTACTGCTGTAATGAATTTAGCAAACAGTCTTCTGGTGAACTTCTCAATTGCTGTTACCACTCAACAAAATGGTATTAAGGAAAACCAATTGGAAACTGGGATTAACTTTGGACTGCTTGTTTAGGACTGTTGTGTCATTGCCAGTTTTATGTCTGGCAACTATAGAAAGGGGATGTCCTCCCAGTAGGTTAGAATAAATTGCTTACAAAATGAAAATAGCATTTAGTTGTACTGTCACTTACAGTAAATGTTTTGAAATGTAAAATTTTCATGTCCTTCTTTCAGCTAGTCACCAGAAGTTGAATGTTTTTAAAGGTTATCGGTGTCAAGGACATAGTAATGCTATTAGGGAAATGTTGTGGATTGGCTCTGGATGAATTGTTTTTGTAGAGAATAGTCACATTGAGCCAAATATAGGAGTTCTGTATTGTAATCATACTATGATTCGATCCTATGATATAACTTCTCACTAACGAGGGCATAACTATATTTTGGCGACATTAATAGTGCTGGGAGCTAGCTTAAAAAACACACGACATTGACCAGGGAATCTTTTATGGAGTCAACACTAGTGCAGTCAGGTGGGCAGAAGTCCCTTCCCATTACGTTTTTGGCAGTACTTTTACCGTAGGGAATGTGTTTGCATGTTTGTGTGGTTTGTAGGAGTAAACCATTTGATAATTGGCTTCTTGTGAAACAATGGCTCTATTATTGAAGAGGTTGCTTGTTGCAGGGTGAAATCTTTCCAGCCTGTGGATGTGGATTCGAATTAAAAATCAGTCATTAGGACAATTGATCATCTCTAGCAAATTTTGCCAGAGGCAGATGAATCGCGGCAGAAATAGGTAACCACTTAAGCCAATTATTTACCTCAGGAGGGTGGACAACAAGGACTCTGATAGAGCATGCTTTTACTCTAGGATGTGCTAATTGTTTGGAATTCCAGGCTGCAGGTCAGAGGGCCCCACAGGATCGGGGGGACTCCATACCCCCACACAGGTCACTGGAGTGAACAATTCCATCTGTGGCTGAAGCATTCACTCCATTCTAATGTCCCTTCTACTTTCAAGTCCATTTTATTTGTCATTTTACTCATGTTTCTGAGGACTCTTTAATCTTGAATCCAGTATTTTGCTGTAGCATGCAACTCTCTTGATGGAGGTGCCAGTCTAATAAAATCTGGGTCCCAGCCCACATGAAAAGCTTCAATTAGGTAGCAGGCATGGACAGTCAATTATGAAGCCATCTCCTGGAAGATTGCACTGGAGAAACGTCATGCTGGACAGTGTATTGCAGAACATTGCAAGGTTGGGATCTGGAAATAGGCTACAATGAAAAATTGGGGCTATCAACAGAAAAACATATTATATAACAATGTTGCAAAGAAACAGAATAATGTTTCAAAACCATTTACATTTGGTCAATTTTCCAATAGCTTTAAGGACAGGGCATGGAGACCAACTAGGTCAGGTTTATTTTTACAAGAAATATATTTCAAGCCGTACGCTGGTTGTGAGAAGTGTCTGTCTGAAACCAGTCGAAAAACAAAAAAGTTGCACAAAAAGGCATTACACTGCCTTCCATATAAATGTGCTGCACTAACTATTGACTGGGTAGTTGACACTTAATAGGTACGCCCATAAGTACTGTATTGCGCATTAAAGGTTCTGTTATTCAATAGTTTCCAGAGGTCTTTTTAAGGTACTGCTAGTATGTTCCCCTTTTTTTTGTAGTGAAGCAATTTTTGGCAAGGCTTTGACAGTTAACAAATTTTCTGAGGCAGTTGCACTGTTGTGCATCGGCCTGTGGGAACATATTGCTAACAAAATTGCAGCTACCTTTTTTAAAAGCATCCAATTTTTCTCTCAGCTGTAGCACTTGAGGCTCATAACAATTTCCAAATTTCAGTTTGTGCGCTCATTGACTCTGCCTCACAAATCGCCATCTCACTTGATTCAAATATACTGAAGGGTTTTTTTAAACTTCCTTTTTGTGACTTTTCTCCATTTGAACACTACTTATTTTAGTGACTGAAGAAACATGTGCAATGACTCCTTGGGAGGAGCTTTCTTAATAAATGTCAGCTGGATCCTATAGAGGCCCTGTGGTATTTTAACCCTTGCCAGGTAAAGTCAGCGAGGCCACTAAGTAAGTGATCCCTCTTCATAGAACCTGCCTTGCTGCAGATAGCTGCTTTGATGGCGTCGGGAGGACTTCATCGTTAGTCCCTAACTCCTCTCCAAAATGCAAACACCACTTAATGCAGGTTAAAATTGCCAGCCTTTTGATGGAGATTGCACATAAATGCAACATATTTCTGTAAGCTTTTTAAGACCATTACCGTTAGCTTCACTGAAGGAGAAAAACAACTGAATTCAGTGGAGAACCCCTCTACCTTTACCTAGATTGCTATTCATCTTGAATGTCATATACCACTCACTATTCAGGATCTAATCCTTGTCATCTGGTACTCATCTCTGTAATGGCTATCAGATCATGTTTATTTACTTCAATCTGTGCTGTCAATTTTTGTTTTATTTTGTTATGAATTCCAACTGCATTCAAAGACCAAGCCTTTAGTTTTGACAGTCTTTGCACATCTAGTCTTGGTTGTGCATTCTAAGATTTTTTTTTTCTCTTTGCATATTCCTACTGTTCTACAAGACTATAAGTGATAGGAGTGAAGTGGGCCTTTCAACACTGTCTACTCTCTCATTCAATTAGTTCATAGCTGATCTGGTAATCCCCAACCCAACTTTCCTGTCTTTTTCCCCATAGCCCTTGAATTCCTTCCCTGTTAAAAATCAGTCCATCTCCGCCTCGACAGCCCTTGGTGGTAAAGAATTCCACAGACTCACTACCCTCTGGGGGGTAAAAAAAAGAAATTCTTCCTCCTCCCTCCTCCTCCTATCTGTTGTAAACATGTGACCCTTTATTCTGAAATTATGCTGTCTGGTCCTGGACACTCCCACAAGGGGAAGTAACTTAGTTGCATTTGCCATTCCAGTCCCTTAAGAGTCTTGCATGTTTCAAGAAGGTTGCTTCACATTTTCCAAACACTAATAAGTATAGGGTCAACCTAAGATAGTCCTTCCATTCCTAGCATCTCCTAGTGAACCTTTTTCTGGATTGTCTCCAATGTCACTCCCTTCAATATGGGACCCAGAATTGATTATAGTATTCTGTGATCTGACAAGTGTCTTGTATAGTTTTAGCAAAGCCTCCCTATTTTTATAGTCTATTCCCTTTTGAAATAAAAGTGAATATTCCATTTGCAATACCAATTACCTACTAAACTTGAATGCTAGCATTTTGTAATTCTTGGATGAGGACTCCCAATTCCCTTGTTACATAGCTTTTGCAGTCTTTCTCCATTTAAACAATAGCAGGAAGAATGGAGAAGCTGAATAAAGTGCATAACCTCACGTTTTCACAACTACCAAGTTTTTGCTTAACCCATCTAAATCCCTCTGTAAACTGTTATCCTCAGCACTTGCCTTCCCAACTATGCTTACAGGTGATACAAAAATGACGACAGTAAAGTCATTTCTCATTCAGGTTAAGAATATATAGTTAATTGACACTAGCAGATACTTGTGGCACACCATTTACTTACAGTTTGCATCCTCTATCCATGCGAATACTACCTTCAAGACCATGGACTCTTATTAGGTAACCTAATGTATGATACTTTCTCAAACATCTGGGAATTTAATGTGTTGCATCCATTCTTTTGCTTTATCTATCCTGTATGTTATGACCTTGAAGAATAAGTAAATTTATTAGGCATGTCCTCTTCATGAAGCTGTGCTGACTGTGCTTGATCATATTTTGTACTTTTTAAATTTTCTGTTTTTACATCCTTTCTAAGAGTCCATTTACTATCTCTGTAGTTGCTTCTTTGAATATTCTTTAATTAGGATGCATCCCATCAAGTCTTCTGATCCTTTGTTACTATTTTCCTCTGTTACCTTGTTTCTATTCTTTGATATGCCACTTCTTTGAACTTTTTATACTCCTTGCCTCTCCATATTTAGTGTAAAATCCTCATTACTTCCCTAGTCATGCAGTTCACAAGAACACTAGTCCCAGCCATGGTTCAGTGATCGACCATTCCAATGGTATACAGCCCTACTTTCTCCAGCACTGTCATTGCCCCATTTGTACAGCAATCTTCAAGCCACATATTATCCCACTAATCTGTGCCCTATGCCATTATACATCAGTAGAATTATAACCCAGAGATAACTTTTTGAGGTTCTGCTTTTTAATATAGTGCCTTGCTTCTTGTACTGTCTATGTAGAGTCCCTTTTCTAGTTCTGTCTATGTCATTGATATCGACATGGAATAAGAGAACTGGATTCTCTTCTCCCTCTGCAAGTTCCTCTCAAGGTCTGAAGATGTCGTGAACTCTGGCGCTGGGCAGGTAACGCAGGAGTGTGGACTCTTGTTCTTCCCTATTGCAGTGAAATTGAAGTGAGCACCTTTCTCTTTCAGAGGGAAGTCTTACTGTTGAACAGTTGTGGCCATTGTCAATGTTTGGGTGGATTTCAAGTGCAACTGGTTTCAGTATATTAAATGGTCTTAGTCATGTGAGATTGAATGAAAATGCAAGAAGATTGTCCCTTTTGTCTTGCTTTTGTCAAAAAGTAATAAGATAAACGTAGTTTTGCAGAATGCAATTTTTGTCAGTATCAGTGATCTGGAGGCTTTCATTCGGTAAAGGTTTATTTTTTTGAAAGAAATGTAAATTATTTTCCATTAATATTGAATGGACTCTGAGGGATGTGCATGGTGCAATCTGGGTGAGTTGTTATGGAAAATACATGAATGTATAAAATAGCATAGAGTGGTGTAGTTGACCTGAGGGTTCATGTCCTGCCGGCAGGATGATGTTCAGAGGCCTTTAAACACTGAGACCTAAGTGTATTTGGCTGTCTTCTAAACCTTGCCTGCACCCACACACCTCCAGGCAATGCAGCACAACTTACAAATTGCACTGCAAACTTGACTTTGGTGCAAAAAGACGAAGTTGACACGTAAAGTTGCATGTACATTGCATTTGGAGTTCTGCGGGCTGCAAAAGTGTATGGGTTGGGTTTCCCAAGCCCAATGAAAGGTTTGCCCCCTAGCTTTTAGCAGTTTTAAAAAACTGCTTTAAAAATCACAACACCAGGTTACAGTCTGGCAGGTTTATTTGGAAACACTAGCTTTCAGAGTGCTGCTCCTTCAGATGGATGAAGGAGCAATGCTCTGAAAGCTAGTGCTTCCAAATAAACCTATCGAACTATAACCTGATGTTGTATGATTTTTAACTTTGTCCACCCCAGTCCAACACCGGCATCTACAAGTCATTAAAAAAACTACGAGACCAAACATGTTGCTTTCAACTAGGAGAGAGTGAGGATTGCAGATGCTTCAGGTCAGTCACAAAGTGTGGTGCCGGAAATGCGCAGCCGATCAGGCAGCATCTGAGGAGCAGGAGAGTCGACTTTTCGTGCACAAACTGACAGTTCTGATGAAGAGCTTACGCTCAACGTTGACTCCTGCTCCTCTGCCTGACCAGCTGTGCTTTTTCAGCACCACACATTTTGACTTTGAAACTACTTTCAACTGTTTGGCATTCTTTTCAGTAGTAGTCAGCTGCGTGTTTTCTTGGTATCATCCCAGCATTAAGTGCAGTTTTTCTGAACAAAGATTTCTGGCTTGCATTCCAAAATTCCTATCCTTATAGGCTTTTAAACGTTGAGTTTCCTTTTCTTTAAATTTTCAAGAAATATCTATAATTTGATTTAATTATCTTCTGCAGTGTCTAAGGAACTTCTACACCTTTCCAGAATTGAACCAGAATTTTATTGTACTTTCAACTTGTGTAAAGGTTGAGCTATACAATATTGAAGTCAAAAAGTGTGGTGCTGGAAAAGCCCAGCTGGTCAGGCATCATCCGAGGAGCAGGGGAGTTAAAGTTTTGAGCATAAGCTCTTCATCAGCAATGAAGAGCTTATGTTCGAAACGTCAACTCTCCTCCACCTTGGATGCTGTCTGACTGGCTGTCCTTTTCCACCACCACATTTTTTTTTACTCTGATCTCCAGCATCTGCAGTCCTCACTTTCTCTGAGACAACATTTTAATACAAATTGCATATTCCCAAAAAAACAGAAGTGTTGAAATTTTCTTAACTCTGTTCCAAGCCTATAAATGGTGTAGCACATCAACTCTCATTTCAACAAATGAAAATCTTGTTGGAATGAAGTGAGCCATCAGTCTCAAAATACAGCGAAGACCGAATGAGCAATTTGAGTAGCCACGTTAAGTATTTGATCATGCAAATTACCATCTTACCTAATAAAGAGAAAACAGTTTTGTTTGCCTACATATGTATGGGGGATTACTTTTAATTTGAAAGTTTTTTGTTTTTGTGAATTAGAGCCTTGTGGAAATGTAGGTCACGCTACGCTCCTTAATCTTGTTTTAAAAGTTCAGGCGTCTTATAATTTGTTTTATTGTTAGAATAAATTTTTGTGTTTTAAGATTTATCATAAGTACCTAGTGTTTTCTTTTTAAATTAACTAGAAGAACAAATCATTTGATATTACATACAAACAAGATGAGGTCCATTCAGAAATTGAAATTTGTGGTATACTTACACAAGAGCATTTGGCCTTGCAATTACTTTGTGAGATACAATGTTCATACCCCTTATGGTGTTTATCTGACATTTCAGTCTTGTTTCAGCTGAGGTGTTCATCCCATTTATTTTAAGTAGTTTAATGCACCCTCTAAACTGAGGAATTTCCTATAATGAATACACTATTATAAGTGTAATTTCATGACCTTAACTTCTATTTTTGTCAGCTGTGATTGATCATTCTCTACTTGAAATTTTGAGTTTTTTTTTAAAATGTCTCTCTGAATGCAATTTGTGTCGTTATACAAAATCTGAATTCTCTAAAAATGTACTTTGTCAATTGTCTTAAGCATTTTGGGTGGTGAAGTTAAAAAACTTGAATTAGGAGGCCTATGCTGATGGATGTTTTGAACCAACTATCAGTCTGACCAGATTCTAACCAATGTCACTTTAGCTGGATGAAATAACAGATTTATTCAAACAACACTTTTTTGAAAGAGCAGAAGGTAATTTGCTCTTATGGCCAACATTTATCATGCAGTGAGTACCTTCATATTTGAGGATGTGCTGTTGCGTAGTGTGACACTGCCACTGTCCTGAATGGGATCAGATGGGAGCCTGTAGGATATCAATAGCAACATATTTGTCTTCAGTCAGCATTTGTGACCTCTTGACCTGGCATATCCTCCACTTTACTATACCATTAGAATAGAATAGCCTTTATTGTCACATACTCAGTGTAGTTTTTAAAAAAAAGTATATGTTGTCATTTACAGCTCCAATCCAGATACAAAAGTAACTAGGCACAGCTTCTTTAGTTACAAGATTTTAGACAATACAGAATAGTGTCCAGCATTACAGAAGAGTTCAGTACAGCAGAGCATGCTGGTACCTAGTTTCCAGTCCGCACTCAGCCTTGGCTCCACACAGTGGGGACCCACTGTGCTAGGAGGCTGCTGGGAGGTTGCTGCGCCAGGCCGGGAGGAGACCAGAAGGTCGCCCTGCTGGGAGGGGGTGACTGTGCCAGGCTGGGATTCGTCACTGGAGGCAGAGTCAAAGAGAAAAAGCACTTGGAGGAAGAAAAAGAAAAAGAAACTCCAGCTGGGGTGTTTACTCCACTGCCACCTTGCAAACATTAGTGGGTGTTCTAACCCTGGTTTAATGAAGAGAGCATGAGCGCATCCAAAAGCAATTTCAGGATACTTCGAAATGAGATGTCAACCTGATGAAGCTACAACACTGATCTAATTGCATTTCAAACAGCATAGGCAGCATACGACCAAGCTAAGCAATCTCTCAATCAACAGATCCTATGCAGGTCCTGTGAATCTGTTTCATCTAGTCATAAGTAGTGATAGGTACATCAACAACAGGTCAAGATGTCTCCATGAATATCTCCATGTAATACGATGGGCAGCCCAGCACACCAATGCAAAAAGTGAAGCTGAAACATTTTCAAGCCAGAAGTGCTGAGTGGATGATCCATCTAAACCTCTGTCTGAGGCCTAGCCCCTCAACTTCCAATCTTCAGCTAGTTCGGTTCACTCCATGTGACATCAAGGAATAATTGAAAACACTGGACAGTGGCAGAGCTGTACATCGTGGAAACAGACCTTTTCGGTCCAATTCCTTCATGCTGACCAGATATCCTTGCACAGGTTCTGAGCCTTTGTAACATTTTGCCAATGGCTTTGTCTATCCCATTCAGGACAGTGGCAGTGTCACATTACACAACGGCACATCGTCAAATATGAAGAAGGTACTCACTGCATGATAAATGTTGGCCATAACAGCAAATTACCTTCTGGTCTTTCAAAAGTGTTGTTAGAAAAAAATCTGTTATTTCATCCAATGAATATGACCTTGGTTAGAATTCGACACATCTTATGCCAGCTGTTGCATTATATCTATAACACTGACACACACCACGTAATGTGGAAAATTCTTGTCCAGATGTATCCAGCCCAACAAAAGCAGGACCAATTCAACTGGGCCAGTTATTGCCCTTCAGTCTGCACTTGATCATTAGCAAAGTGATCGAAAGGGGTCACGGACAGTACTAAGTAATTCTCAGTTTGGGTTCCATGACCTCCTTTCAGCCATAATCTAAACATGGATAAAAGAGCTGAACTCTGGAGGTGAGGTGGGAATGATTGCCCTTGACATAAAGGGCCCTAGCAAAACTGTAGCTAGTGGGAACTGGAGAAGAGGAATCGTTATGGTTTGAAGTTATACCTAGCACAAAGAAGGATGGCTGTGGTAATTGGTGAATAAGCTCAGTCCAGGGCATTACCACTACAAGATGCTCGGACAGGATTTCACCTGACCCACAGCTCCTGAACTCACTGCACTCAGTCCAACATGAACAAAATAATTGAACCCCAGAGGTTAGGTACAAGAAATTTTGCTTTTGGAATTAAGGCAGTGTGCTGTATATAAATGTCCAGGAGCATGGGAAATCAGTTCGATGGAAATAGTGTACTGGTTGAATCATACCTAACTCCATAGGAAGATATTTGTGGTGGTTTGAGGCCAACCATCTCGATTCCAGAATGCTATTGCAGAAATTCCTTGTGGTAGATATTTTCTAATCAACCTGTTCAGAAAAGTTGTAACACCTGGAGCAGGCAGGCATTGAATTCAGACCTTCTGGCACAGAGGTAGGGACATTACCAGTGCACACAGGAGCCCTCAGTTCCTGGTCAATTGAAAACATAGAAGCATAGAAGGTAAGAGCCAAAGTAGGCTATTCAACCATTTTGAGCCTGCTGTGCCATTCAGTATGTTCGTATTTGATCACTTAGCTCAATACCCTAATCTCACCATCCTCCCCCTGCCTAATATCCCCGATCTCTTTTTAGTCATGAAATGTCAACCTCCTTGAAAACACAATATTTTGGCCTCTGCTCCCACTCTCTGGGTGAAGAAATTTCTCCTTATCTCCATCATAAAAGGTTTACCCTTTAACTGTACCCTGGTTCTGGACTTCCCCATGAGCAGCATCCAATTGTCTAGTCCTGTTGGGATTTCACAGAACTCGATAAAATTCTACCTCATTCTTCATAACTCCAAGGAATACAATCCTAATTGACTCAATATCTCCTCATATGTTAGTCCTGCCATCTCCAAAATCAATTTGGTAAATCTTTGCTGCGCTCACTCCATAGCAAGAACATCCTTCCTCGCATAAGGAGACCAAAACTGCACACCACATTCTAATGTGGCCTCACCAATGCCTTATGTGATTGTGATAAATCATCCTTGTTCTGTCCTCCTCCTCTCACTATGAAAGTTGACTCTCCGATTTCCTCCTTTATTGCTCGCTGCATCTGTGTGCTTACTTTCAACGACTGATGCATGAGGACAGCCAGATCTCATTGAGCATTCCCCTTTGCCAATTTTACAGCATTCAAATAATACTCTGCCTTCCAATTTTTAGGGCTACCAAAGTGGATAACCTCACATTTATATTGCATTTGCCATGCATCTGGCCACTCACTCAACCTGTCCAAATCACACTGCAATACATCTGCATCTGCTACAAAGCTCGCTCTTCCTCCCAGCTTTGTGGCATTTGCAAATTTTGAGAGATTACATTTAGTTTCCTCCTCTAAATCAGTAAGACTAAATTCTGAGTAGCTGAGGCCCTTGCACCAATCTTTCATACCCTACTAGTCACTGCATGCCATTTAGAAAATGAAAATTATTCCTACTGTTTCCTGTCTGCTAACCAATTTTTAAAAATCTATTCTGGCACTATATATGCACTTAAGGTAGCTTCCTTCGTCTCTCTCTCCTCTGATATCTTCAATGATAGTGATGCAAGCATCTCATTGGCTGTACCTACCAACTTTGCTTGAATCCACAATACTCACAAGGTCAGTGGCTATTTCATTTGTCTAGCTACTTTTTGAAATGAAATGAAAAATGCCTCTGCTTCTGTCCTGCTCATCGAACCTTGGCAACACTATATTTAAACAGATACCCACCAGGCTTTTGGCTGTGATGGATTTGCTTTGCCTCACTGTCCTCCTCAATATTATCACCTTTACCTCTGTCATTTTTAAGTCAACCTTTCACTTTTCAGTTACAACTTCCAAAGTTCAAAACTTCTCCCATCCTTTCTTTGCCTTTTTATCTCTTTCTTCTGCTAGTGCCATTCTTTATTTTTCTTCTCTCAACAGTAACTTAAACTGTTTCAATTCATATTAGAGTTATAATTTTGTTTTTGCTCCACTTCAATTATGTCTCTTTTGCTTTTGCCTCACGTCTTCTCCTGCCATTGCCTGTGTTTCAAGCTGCTTCATTTTCAATTGAATTTCAGTCATTTCCAATTATTCAAATTGCATTCCTGGCAATTGAAAATGCTGAGTTATTGCTACAATTATCTCCCCTTTTCCTTACAGACACAGGCACCTCCAACTTCAGTGTGCCTCCCAATTCCAAAAGTTTTGCCTCATTCACTTTCAACACCCGAAAAGAGAACACTAACACTTGGCACTCACTGTCCTTGAGTCCAGCAATTCTAAAACCCAACCTGGAATCTGAGATTTTGATTCTGGACAAAAGGCCCCATTTTGTTATGGGCCAGACTGGAAACCAAACTTCCTAATGCAGATTACTTTAGTTCATCCCTCTCCTAAACCCTGTGGTCCCTATGCTTTCTGGTACTTTTATTTGTGTCCTCCTTTTTATGAAGACAAAAGAGAAGTTAGAGTTTTAGTTTAGTTTGTCAGCCATTTTTGTTTTGTTCCACGTTATAGATTCCGCCATTTGAGTGTAAGGAACCTACTACATTAGTTTTCACCTATCTTTTTTTCGCTTAACTTTAGAAACTTGTACAGTCAGTTCTTGTGTTCCCTGCAATCTTACACTCCTACTGTTTTCCCTTTTCTTGATCAATCTCTTGGTCCTCTTGCTGACTTCTAAACTTGTCCCAACTCTCAGATCTCTTGTTTATTCCTGCCACATTTTGCACCTGATATTATCTTCAATTCCCTTGTAGGCGATGGTTTGACCATTGTGCACTCTTGTGCCAGGCAGGAATTAATAATCTTTGTAGTTCACCCATTCAGTGCTTGAATATGTGCCATTGCTTATCTGCTGTAATTCTTTTCAGTAACCTGTCCTAATCCATCATAACCAAGTCACGCTTCATCATTTATTAAGATTCAGGACCCTTTTCTCTTATAATAAACTACCTCGCTCTGCATCTGATGAATAATTCCTTGATGTTATGGTCACTCGTTCCCATCAAGTCTCTCGCAACTACACTGCCAATTATTCCTTTCTCATTGTATAATAGCCATCTTTTTGAAATTTTTTTTCTATAGTTGGTTCCTCGATGTTAGTCCAGAAAACTTATCCCACATACCTGAATTTAGGAATTCCTCATCTACAGCAGTGTGACCAATTTCATTCATCCAATGTACATGCAGATTAAAGTCCCCCATAAATATAAATGTTCTTTTACCACTTGCATCTTTGTTTTCCTGTTTTAATGCCGTTCCCAAGATCATCATTATGGTTTGGTGTATATATCACTTCCATTAATGTTTGTTGCCCCTTGGCATTTTTCAATTCTACCCACACACATCCTGGATTGTCTGAGCCAATATCTTTCCTCCGTATTGTGTTATGACGCCTGTGGAGCAGGTGTGACTTGAACCTGGGCCTTCTGCCTCAGAGGCAGGGACATTACCGTTGTGCCGCAAAATTCCTAAGTTCCTTGGATAATCCTGTTATGCAGCTAAACAGGTTACATTTCGCTACAAGCTTATTTTCAAGTAAATTTGTTCAGAGATATTATTACAGTGCTCTGGACCAGGTGGGATTTTAACTCTAGTTTACTGTCTTGGAGATGGAGACACTACCCCTGCACTCTTTGAGCCCTCAGTTCCTTGGGGTAATGTCATAAGCCCAATCATCATAAACTGTTTTGTCAATAATCTTCCCTCCATCAGAGGCACCGAAGAGCGAATATTTGCTGATTGCGCAATTTTCAGTACTATTCATGATCCCACAGTGAGGGAAGTGCTCTGTGTCCATTTATATCAAAATCAAGGTGACATTCAAGCTTAGACTGATACATGGCATGTAATATTCTCATCAATAATTGTCAGAATGACCATCTCCAACAAAAGAGGATCTAATCATCCTCCCTTGACAATCATCGGCATTACCATTGCTGTATTCATGACTGAACATTGCAGGATTGTGAAACTTATCTCAGATCCATTGGTTGTAGGATCACTTAGCTTTCTGTCACATGTTGCTTATGTTATTTGACAAATAGTCCAAATTTCAAACTCCTCAGGTGAGCACGTTTTTAAGTCTACCTGCTACTTGGCATGCCATCAGGAATCTTTCTTTGAATCAACATTAATCCGCCTACTTAATGGTATTGGTAAAGTCCTGGGTGCCGGATCAAGAGGTTGCAGATTGTGGTTAAATACATTTATCATTCTTGATGGCCCACGTCATTTATCAACATCTTGGGGACTACCATTAACCAGAAACACACCTGGACCAATCGTATCAATACCGTAGCTTCACGAGCAAGTCAGAAACTGGGAATTTTGTCTGACCCATCAAAGCCTGTCCACTATCTAACACAAATCAGGAGTGTGATGGAATATTCTGCACTTGCCTGGGTGTGTGCAGCTCCAACAACACTCTAAGCTTAACATCCAGGACAAAGCAGCCTACTTGACTGGTTACCCATCTGCCATCAACATGGACTCTGAATCTGACCACTGACAGTGGCAGTAGTGTGTAACATAAGATGCATTGCTGCAATGCATTAAAGGCTTTCTGAAAAACCTACCAACAAACACACACTATTGCTATGAAGGACAAGGGGAGTGAATGTGGGGGAATACTACCCTCCAAGCTACACACCATCCCAACTTGGAACTATATTGTTATTTGTTGTCATAGGGGCAAAAAACTGAAACTCATTTTCTAACAGTACTATTGGACAACAGCAATTCCCAAAAGTTGATTACCACCGCCTTGAGAGCAGCTAGGGGTGGCCAATATAAAGAAGTGTTGGCCTAGCCAGCGACACCCACGTCCAATGGAATAATTATTTTGAAAATATTGATTGTGGGACTTGCTGTGAATAAACTGATGGAAAAACTGGGGACAAAACCTTTGCAAAAGAAACTTAACTTTTCAGGTTGGATATCTTGCTCAAAAACCTCTCTGCTTCAAGTTAAGTTTAGAGTCAGTATTTTTGTTCGCTTAGCTTTTAGATATTCATGACTTCACACAAAGTGAAATAATATTATGGGTGGGATTTTGTGTTCTCAACTATAATTATTTTATAAATTTGATTTGCAGATATTTTAAGTGAGTTTTGACTTATGCATATTATTTTAGACACCGAAATCTTGATTTTGCAATTAGGCATACACGCAACTAGAACTTAGTGGTGTATGAAATACATAGTGCGGTCAGCACAATGAAGCTGTACAGTTTGCAATGTCAGCCTAACATAATTATGTTTCATCATGAGTTTCCTCGTGGTAGGATTTTATGAAAGAACAGATTTTGAAGGTAAATAAGCATTATATCCTCTGGTTTAAGCTGAAGACCAGAAGACATTTTTATTTGGCCTGCAATATCTGGAAGGATTCAAGTTGGCTTTCTCTGAGAGCAGTGCAGAGGATTCTTCAGGAAATGAGAGGAAAGGGTCCCTGCTGCTGAGTGAGTGCTACAAAATCTGAAAGATTGCTCAGGGAAATGGATGGGGGTTACTTCTAAGATCAATACCATCCAAAAAGCACCTGCAAATTGAAGCAATAAGAAAAAGGAAGCATGTGTCAGATATAGACAGGATAGACCAAGTGAATCCCTAGAGTATAAAGACAGTAGGAGTATACTTAAGAGGGAAATCAGGAGGACAAAAAGGGGACATGAGAGCTTTGGCAAATAGAATTAAGGAGAATTCAAAGGGTTTTTACAAATATATTAAGGAAAAAAGGGTAACTAGGGAGAGAATAGGGCCCCTCAAAGATCAGCAAGGCAGCCTTTGTGTGGAGCCGCAGAAAATGGGGGAGATGCTGAACGTGTATATTGCATCAGTATTTACTGTGGAAAAGGGTATGGGAGATATAGAATATAGGGTATAGATGGTGACATCTTGAAAAATGTTCATATTACAGAGGAGGAAGTGCTGGATGTCTTGAAACACATAAAAGTAGATAAATCCCCAGGACCTGATCAGGTATACCCTACAACTCTGGGAAGCTAGGGAAGTGATTGCTGGACCTCTTGCTGAGATATTTGGATCATTGATAGTCACAGGTGAGGTGCCAGAAGACTGAAGGTTGGCTAATGTGGTGCCACTGTGTTTAAGGAGGCTGGTAAGGACAAACCAGGGAACTATAGATCAGTGTGCCTGACGTTGGTGGTGGGCAAGTTATTGGAGGGAATCCTGAGGGACAGGGTGTACATGTATTTGGAAAGGTAAGGACTGATTCGGGATAGTCAACATGGCTTTGTGCGTGGGAAATCATGTCTCACAAACTTGGTTGAGTTTTTTGAAGAAGTAACAAAGAGGATTGATGAGGGCAGAGTAGTAGATGTGATCTATGTGGACTTGAGTAAGGTGTTTGCAAAGGTTGCCCATGGGAGACTGATTAGCAAGGTTAGATCTTATGGAATATAGGGAGAACTAGCCATTTGGATACGGAACTAGCTCAAAGCTAGAGGACAGGGTGTTGGTGGAGTGTTGTTTTTCAGACTGGAGGCCTGTGACCAGTGGAGTGCCACAAGGGTCTGTGCTGGGTCCATTACTTTTTGTCATTTGTATAAATGATTTGGATGTGAGCATAAGAGATATAGTTAGTAAGTTTGCAGATGACACCAACATTGGAGGTGTAGTGGACAGTGAAGAAGGTTACTTCAGGTTACAACAGGACCTTGATCAGATAGGCCAATGGGCTGAGAATTGGCAGGTGGGGTTTAATTCCGACAAATGCGAGGTGCTGCATTTTGGGAAAGCAAACCTTAGCAGGACTTATACTCTTAATGGTAAGGTCCTAGGGAGTGTTGCTGAACAAAGAGACCTTGGAGTGCAGGTTCATAGCTCCTTGAAAGTGGAGTCGCAGGTAGATAGGATAGTGAAGGAGGTGTTTGGTATGCTTTCTTTTATTGGTCAGAGTATTGAGTACAGGAGTTGGGAGGTCATGTTGTGGCTGTACAGAACGTTAGTTAGGCTACTGTTGGAATATTGCGTGCAATTCTGGTTGTCTTTCTATCGGAAAGATGGTTGTGAAACTCGAAAGGGTTCAGAAAAGATTTTGCAATGATTTTGCCAGGGTTGGAGGATTTGTGCTATAGGGAGAGGTTGACTAGGCTAGGGCTGTTTTCTCTGGAGTGTTGGAGGCTGAGGGGTGACCTTATAGAGGTTTACAAAATTGACGGGCATGGATAGGATAAGTAGACAGTCTTTTCCCTGGGGTGGAGGAGTCCAGAACTAGAGGGCATAGGTTTAGGGTGAGAGGGGAAAGATATAAGAGAGACCTAAGGGGCAACTTTTTCATGCAGAGGGTGGTGCATGTATGGAATGAGCTGCCAGAGGATGTGGTGGAGGCTGGTACAATTGCAGTGTTTAAAAGGCATTTGGATGGGTATATGAATAGGAAGGGTTTGGAGGAATATGGGCCCAGGTGCTGGCAGGTGGGCCTAGATTGGGTTGGGATATCTGGTTGGCAAGGACTGGTTGGACTGAAGGGTCTGTTTCTGTGCTGTACATCTCTATGACTGAGTCTAAAACAATCAATCGTTTTCATGGCATCTCTTAACTGCAAATCAGTTTGAATTTTATGATTAGTAAGAAATCTGTTTGCCTCCCAGTTATTACAGATGCAAATTATTTGCAATTGCATCAGCAAAGGTATGAGAACTAATACCAACTTCATGTTCATGTGATACGCTCAGCATTTATATTTTTTCATCCTTGCTAATTTTACCAAGAACATCCGTGAAGTAGCGAGCACACCTCTCTCCAACTGACAATATTCCTTCATTCACCTTTTGATAAGTACCCTGAATAGAGATTTCAGAATAATGTCCTGAAGGCTGCAGGGTCCCCAAGCAGAAAGTAAGATGCTTGTGCTGATCTTGATTGGAGCACTGCTGCAGGCCCAAAATAGATTTTCAGCATCAGTCGTTCTTTATTTTATGCAGGTTAAGTATGCCTTTTCATGGTAGTTACAGACAGGCGGAAATTGTCATGCAGAGAAAAATTGAGCTGAATTTTCCTGGCCTGTTGGCGATGGGGTTGGAAACAGGATGCTGATATGGGGTGGCAAGCATTCAAAATAAGGGGAGCTGCACTGGGGGCACTCTGGGAATGGATCAGCCACTTGGTCCACTGAACCACACAGTCAGTTAATATGGTTATTTTTTCTGGCAGTGAAAGTGTTCACTAGCTTGGGGGAGATGGCCTTTTTACAGTAGGTCATGGGTCATCACAACTGACAGCCACAGGAAGCAAAGGCATATTTGGACCCCTCAGAGCCACGTTGAGGGAATTTGCTCTTTTCTCTAAGGAACATACTGAATTTGATTCTCCAAGCTTTGTATTTAAATGTAGGTCTCCATACGCATCTCCAAGTTTGGGCATCTTCCTGGTCCTAATGTAGCAGTTCCCATGACTCCGGGTAGGTGCTTGCTTAGCCATCCAAGCCACTCACTCTAATTTGGCCAGCAGTATCAAGGGAATGCCCAGACAAAAAGGTCAAAGAAATAACTAGGAGACTGGCCGGATGTTTGAAATGTTTACCCCGCGACTAGCAAGAGTGGACTTTAGACCCTGTTTGTTCCCATTGTTGTGAGTACTCCACCCTGCAAAGATATTTAGCAAAGTATGCTGTGAATAAAATTAGACAGTTGCAGAAGGAAATACTGAGGTTGAGCAAAAATCTAGCGTAGTATGAAGCATGGAAACATGATCTTCACATTGGCAGTAAGAACCAAATACCATGGAAGGTGTTCAAGTTGTATCAGTCACTAAAGGTTAGTATGAAGCAACAGCATGTTGTCAAAAAGGCTTTTGGGATGCTATCCTTTTTGTAATGGAAGGAATTGCACATAACTGAAGCATAATATGCTCACTCTATACTGCATAATAGTGAGACCATATCTCATATGTGCAATTTTGATCTATTTTATTTGAATGAGGATGTAACTACACTAGAAGCAGTTTAGCGGAGGTTTGCTAGATTTGATATTTGGAATGAATAGAGAGCCTGATAGGTTCAATTGTCTGGGGTTGTTTTCACTGGAGTTTAGAAGAAACTGTGATTCAAGTGTATAACATCCTGAATGGTGTTGATGAGAAAGGATGTTTCCTTTTGTGGGTGAGCCCAAAGCTGTGGGGCACTGTTTTAAAATGAGGAGTTAACCTTTTAGAACACAGATAAGGAGAATGTTTTGCTGTGCAGTTATTAAGTGTCCACCTTTTATCAAATGCTGTGGAAGTTGTCTCATTTAATATTTTAAAGACTGAAATGGATAGATTCTTGTTAGGTGAGTGAATCAAAGGCTATCTGGGATAGATAACAATCTGAAATTTGAAATGTAAACAGATCTTATTGAACGATAGAGCGGGCTTGAGGTCCTGAATGGCCTATGTCTGCTCACATTTCACATGTTCGTGTCTCGCACCAGTTAGAATCATTAGAGATGTACATCATGGAAACACACCCTTTTGGTCCAATTTGTCCATGCCGACCAGATATCTCAACCTAATCTAGTCCCACCCAGCCCATATCCCTCCAATCCCTTCCTGTTCATATACCCATCCAAGTGCCTTTTTAAATGTACAGGCCTCTACCACTTCCTCTGACAGCTCATTCTACGCACCACCCTCTACGTGAAAAGGTTGCCCCTCAGGTCTCTTTTACATCTTTTCCCCCCTCACCCTAAAACTATGCCTTCTAGTTCTGGACTCCCCCACCCCAGGGAAAAGACTTTGTCAATTTATCTTATCCATGCCCCTCATGATGTTATAAATCTCTATAAGGTCACCCCTCAGTCTCTAATGCTGTAGGGAAAACAGCCCCAGTCTGTTCAGCCTCTCCCTATAGCTCAAATCCTCCAACCCTGGCAACATCCTTGTAAATCTTTTCTGAACCCTTTCAAGCTTCACAACATCCTTCTGATAGGAAGAAGACCAAAAGTGGCCTAACCAACATCCTGCACATCCACAACATGACCTCTCAACTCCTATATTCAGTACTGTGACCACTAAAGGAAAGCATACTAAACGCTGCCTTCACTATCCTATCCAACTGCAGCTCTACTTTCAAGGAACTATGAACCTCCACTCCCAAGGACCTTAGGTAGAAGTCCTACTAAGATTTGCTTCCTCAAAATGCAACATCTTGCATTTATCTAAACTCCATCTGCCATTCCTCAGCCCGTTGGTCCATCTGATCATGGTCCCATTGTAATTTGAGGTAGCCGCCTTTGCAGTCCACTACATCTCCAAGTTTGATTTCATCTGCAAACTTAAAATCTATACCTCCTATGTTCACATCCAAATCATTTATATAAAATGACAAAAAGTAGTGAACCCCGCATTGATCCATGTTGCACTTCACTGGCCTCCAGTCTGAAAAACAACCCCCCTCCTCCACCACCGCCACCACCCTCTGTCTTCTGCCTTTGAGCCCGTTCTGTATCCAAATGGCTATTTCTCCCTGTTTTCAATGAGATCTAACCCTGATAACTAATCTCCCATGGGGAGCCTTGTTGAATGCCTTACTGAAAGTCCATATAAATCACGTCCACTGCTCTGCCCTCATCAATCTTCTTTGTTACCTCTTCAAAAAAACTCAATCAAGTTTGTGAGACATGATTTCCCACGCACAAAGCCACGTTGACTATCCCTAATCAGTCTTGCCTTTCCAAGTATATCTGTGTCCTGTTCCTCAGGATTCATTACAACAACTTGTCCACCACCGAAGTCAGGCTCACCGGTCTAGTTCCCTGACTTGTTCTTACCACCTTTCTTAAACAGTGGCACCACGTTAGCCAACCTCCAGGCTTCTAGCATCTCACCTGTGGCTATCAATGATTCAAATATCTCAGCAAGGGGGCCAGCAATCACTTCCCTAGTTTTCATGGAGTTCTAAGGTACATCTGATCAGGGCCTGCGGATTTATCCACTTTTGTGTTTTAAGACATCCAGCACTTCCTCCTTTGTAATAGGAACATTTTTCAAGATGTCACCATCTATTTCCCTACATTCTATATCTTCCATGTCTTCTTTGTAGTAAATACTGATGCAAAATATTTGTTTAGCATCTTCCCCCATTTTCTGCAGCTCCACAGAAAGGCTGCCTTGCTGATCTTTGAGGGCCCCTCTGCTCTGTCTAGTTACCCTTTTTGTCCTTAATGTACTTGTAAATAAATCCCTTTTGGATTCTCCTTTAATTCTATTTGCCAAAGCTATCTCATGTCCCCTTTTTTCCCTCTTAAGTATACTCCTACTGCCTTTATACTTTTCTAACAATTCAGTCTATCTTGTCTATACCTGACCTATGCGTCCTTGTTTTTCTTAATCAAATCCTCAATTTCTTTTGTCATCCAGCAATCTCTACAGCTTCCAGCCTTTCCTTTCACCGTAAAACAAATATATTGTCTCTGGACACTCATTATCTGTTGAAGGCTTCCCATTTTCCAGCCGTCCCTTTTCCTGCAAACATCTGCCCCCCCACCCCCATCAGCCCTTGAAAGTTCTGGCCGAATACCGTCAAAATTAGCCGCCTTCCAATTTAGAACTTCAGCTTTTAGATCTGGTCTATCATCTTCTGTCACTGTTTTAAAACTTATAGAATTATGGTCACTAGCCCCGAAATGCTCCCCTATTGACACCTCAGTCACCTACCCTGCTTTATTTCCCAAGAGTAGGTCAAGTTTTGCACCTTCTGTATATAATACTTAAGTGTGTACAAAAAAATGTTCTGATTAACAAATTCCTCTCCATCTAAATCCTTAACACTATGGCAGTCTTAGTCAATGTTTGGAAAGTTAAAATCCCCTACCATAACCACCCTATTATTCTTGCACATAATTGAGATCTCCTTACAAATTTGTTTCTCTATTTCCTGCCAACTATTTAGGGGGAATATAATATACAATCCAATAAGGCAATCATCATCCCTTTCTTGTTTCTCAATTTCATCCAAATAACTTCCATGGATGTATTTCTGGGAATATCCTCCCTCCGTACAGCTGTAATGCTATCCCTTATCAAAAATGCCACTTCCCCCTCCTCTCTTTCCTCCCTTTTTCTATCCTTCCTGTAACATTTGTATCTTGGAATATTTAAGCTGCCAGTCCTGTCCAACCCTGAGCCACGTTTTCTGTAATTGCTATGATCTCCCAGTCCCATGTTCCTAACCATGACCTGAGTTCATCTGCCTTCCCTGTTCGGTCTCTTGCATTGAAGTAAATGCAGTTTAATTTATCAGTGCTACCTTGTTCTCTGCTTTGTCCCGGCCTGACTGTTTGTTTGACTTCTGTTCTCAACTGTACCAGTCTCTGACTGATCTTTCCCCACTATCTCCCTAGGTCCCGCCCCTCCAATTTACTAGTTTAAATCCTCCCAAGCAGCTGTGACGAATCCTCCTGCTGCTGTATTAGTCCCCTTCCAATTTAGGTGCAATCCTTCCTCCTTGTACAGGTCACTTCTACCCCAGAACAGATTCCAATGATCCAAAATGTGAATTCTTTTCCCATACACCAGCTCCTCAGCCATGCATTCATTTGCTGTATCCTCCTATTCCTACCCTCACTAGCTCGTAGCACCACGAGTAGTCCAGATATTACTACTCTCAAGGACCTCCTTTTTAAATTCCTGCCTAACTCTCTATATTCTCCCTTCAGAATCTCATCCTTTTCCCTTCCTATGTCATTGTACACATTTAGTTCCAATGACATTCTGCTAGTCCATCTCCCCTTTGAGAGCATTCTGCACCCTCTGACATTCTTGATACTGGCATCAGGGAGGCAATACACTCTGATTTTTCGCTATTGGCCAGGGAAATGTCTGTCTGTGCCAATGACGAGAGAGTCCCTTAACATAATCGATTGCTTGGAACACAACATGCCCCACGTTATGTTAGAGCCTGTCTTGATACCAGAAACTTGGCAGTTCGTGCTACATTCCCCTGAGAATCCATCACTGTTTTCCAAAACAGAATTCTTGTTTGAAGTGGGGTAGTGCAGGAGTCTTCCGTGGCTATCTGCCTACCTCTCTTACCTTTCCTGGAGTTAACCCATGGACGTGACTGTGTATCTACAACTTGTCTCCCTTCCTATAACTGCTATCCATCACATCCCCAACTCTTGTAAATTCCCCATTGCCTCTTACTGATCCATCCGATCTGATCAGGCGCGTAACAAACGGCATTTATTGCAGATATAATCCCTAGTAACTCTCCCTAATCTCCCATATCCGACAAGAAGAGCATATCATGCTATTAAAAGCTATTTTGCTGATTCCAATCTACATACCCAGAAAATAGCACTCTTATTCCTCTACAAAACACTGCCCCAGGCTAATTGAATACTTATGACTTAAGAGATGTATCTCAATAAAACATATAATCAAGAATGAACCCACTCTACTCACTATTGTAGATTTACAGCATGGCTATACATAAAAATTATCTGTTTCTGTGCCGTGACCTCTCCCAAACAGGTTCCTCCAAGATCAATTGTGAATTTCACTGTTGAAGTTTTCCTAGATGTTTTTCGATGTCTAGCGATACACTAATTCAAACAGCAAAGGCAGTTACTGTGCCAGTTCACTGCTGTCAGTTAGCTGTGTAGGTTTCTTTCTGTCTCTCTGCACTGACCGTGTGCTGCCTATTGTCTGTGGCTCTCATTTTTAAAAATGTTGTTGTTTTGACTTTTTCTCAAGTTCCAAAAGCATGTAAAACAGTAACTGCTGCTGGAATTCGAGGAAATCACCTCCAACACCTAAAATATCTCAAACGAGCTGTCTGTTACAGCCAGAAATTTAGTCTGTATTCTTGATCTCACAATGTACTTACAAGAATCTTTTCTGATGTGAGGGATGGACAAAACAGTATAATGCAAATAGGAATTCAAGTGAAGGAGGCTGGGTGTGCACTATCATCTGGGTAGCATGATGGTGGCAACACTGCTGTCCAAGGACAGCTTCAGTGAAACTTGTCATGTTCGAACTTTAATGTTTCTTCCATTGTGGCTCCGTTTGCTGCAACAGAAGACACTGTTTAGAGTATAGATTATCTCTTATAGCTTTACAGTGTAGAATCTTAACCTAGGCTTTTAGTCTTTGTGCCATTAGGTATGCACACTAAAACAATGTTAACATGAGGCAGTGGCTCAGGGAAAAATATATTCAAATCAGGAAGATATCGCCACTCAATTGATGTGAAGTGACGGACATTTTTAATCTGTGAATTCTCATTAATTCACTATAGCTATTGCTTTACAAACTGTCCCATGAGATAAATTACACCATATGGATCTTGGAAATTTTACCTCCTTCTCTCTCATGACATGACTGTCTTATTTGACCAGGCCATCTTCCATCAATGCCTCATCACTGCTGTCACCTGGTTCCATTCTCATTCATATAGTCTTAGTATCCTCTTGTGTTCTCCAAGCTTAGTCCCATCCTGTTTCTTATTATGTGCTGTTCTTTGCTGGTGTCACCTGAAAGCACAAATTAGTTTTCACTTATGTTGATGACACTAGTTCTACTTTCTCACCATCCCTCCCAATAATTTCATGGTTCCTAAAATATCTAACAGCCAGTACTAGATTGGTAGAACGGTCTCCAGTTAAATTGAGGGTAGACCGAAGCCATTGTTTGCTGTTCCAAACATTCTTACTCATTTGTGGGATAGAACATAGAACATAGAACAATACAGCACAGAACAGGCCCTTCGGCCCACGATGTTGTGCCGAACTTCTATCCTAGATTAAGCACCCATCCATGTACCTATCCAAATGCCGCTTAAAGGTCGCCAATGAATCTGACTCTACCACTCCCTCGGGCAGCGCATTCCATGCCCCCACCACTCTCTGGGTAAAGAACCCACCCCTGACATCTCCCCTATACCTTCCACCCTTCACCTTAAATTTATGTCCCCTTGTAACACTCTGTTGTACCCGGGGAAAAAGTTTCTGACTGTCTACTCTATCTATTCCTCTGATCATCTTATAAACCTCTATCAAGTCACCCCTCATCCTTCGCCGTTCCAACGAGAAAAGGCCGAGAACTCTCAACCTATCCTCGTACGACCTACTCTCCATTCCAGGCAACATCCTGGTAAATCTTCTCTGCACCCTCTCCAAAGCTTCCACATCTTTCCTAAAGTGAGGCGACCAGAACTGCACACAGTACTCCAAATGTGGCCTAACCAAAGTCCTGTACAGCTGCAACATCACCTCACGACTCTTGAATTCAATCCCTCTGCTAATGAACGATAATACTCCATAGGCCTTCTTACAAACTCTATCCACCTGAGTGGCAACCTTCAAAGATCTATGTACATAGACCCCAAGATCCCTCTGTTCCTCCACCTGACCAAGAACCCTACCATTAACCCTGTATTCCGCATTCTTATTTGTTCTTCCAAAATGGACAACCTCACACTTGGCAGGGTTGAACTCCATCTGCCACTCCTCAGCCCAGCTCTGCATCATATCTAAGTCCCTCTGCAGCCGACAACAGCCCTCCTCACTGTCCACAACTCCACCTATCTTTGTATCATCTGCAAATTTACTGACCCACCCTTCGACTCCCTCCTCTAAGTCATTAATAAAAATTACAAACAGCAGAGGACCCAGAACTGATCCCTGCGGAACTCCACTTGTAACTGGACTCCATGCTGAATATTTACCATCTACCACCACTCTCTGACTTCGACCGGTTAGCCAGTTTTCTATCCAATTGGCCAAATTTCCCTCTATCCCATGCCTCCTGACTTTCCGCATAAGCCTACCATGGGGAACCTTATCAAATGCCTTACTAAAATCCATGTACACTACATCCACTGCTCTACCCTCATCCACATGCTTGGTCACCTCCTCGAAGAATTCAATAAGACTTGTAAGGCAAGACCTGCCCTTCACAAATCCGTGCTGGCTGTCCCTAATCAAGCAGTGTCTTTCCAGATACTCGTAAATCCTATCCCTCAGTACCCTTTCCATTACTTTGCCTACCACAGAAGTAAGACTAACTGGCCTGTAATTCCCGGGGTTATCCCTATTCCCTTTTTTGAACAGGGGCACAACATTCGCTACTCTCCAGTCCCCTGGTACCACCCCAGTTGCCAGTGAAGACGAGAAGATCATTGCCAACGGTACTGCAATTTCCTCTCTTGCTTCCCACATAATCCTAGGATATATCCCGTCAGGCCCGGGGGACTTGTCTATCCTCAAGTTGTTCAAAATGTCCAACACATCTTCCTTCCTAACAGGTATCTCTTCTAGCTTATCAGTCCGTTTCACACTCTCCTCTTCAACAATACGGTCCCTCTCGTTCGTAAATACTGAAGAGAAGTACTTGTTCAAGACCTCTCCTATCTCTTCCGACTCAATACACAGTCTCCCACCACTGTCCTTGATCGGACCTACCCTCGTTCTCGTCATTCTCAGGTTTCTCACATACGCATAGAATGCCTTGGGGTTATCCTTGATCCTATCCGCCAGGGATTTTTCATGCCCTCTCTTAGCTCTCCTAATCCCTTTCTTCAGGTCCCTTCTGGCTATCCTGTATCCCTCCACTGCTCTGTCTGAACCTTGTTTCCTCAACCTTATGTAAGCCTCCTTCTTCCTCTTTACTAGACATTCAACCTCCCTCATCAACCAAGGCTCCCTCACACGACCATTTCTTTCCTGCCTGATCGGTACATACATATCAAGGACACGTCGTATCTGCTCCTTGAAAAAGTCCCACATTTCCACCACATCCTTCCCTGACAGCCTATGCTCCCAACGTATGCTCCTCAAATCCTGTCTTACAGCATCGTAATTTCCCTTCCCCTCAATTGTAAAAACTTCCTTGTTGTGCGCACCTATCTCTCTCCATAACCAAGGTGAAAGTCACAGAATTGTGGTCGCCATCACCAAAATGTTCACCCACTAACAAGCCCACCACTTGTCCCGGTTCGTTACCGAGTACCAAATCCAATATGGCCTCCCCTCTGGTTGGACAATCTACATACTGCGTTAGAAAAGCTTCCTGGACACACTGCACAAACACCGCCCCATCCAATCTACTTGATCTAAAGAGCTTCCAATCAATATTTGGGAAGTTGAAGTCGCCCATGACTACGACCCTGTGGCTTCTGCACCTTTCCAAAATCTGTTTCCCAATCTGTTTCTCCACATCTCTGCTGCTATTGGGGGGCCTATAATAAACACCCAACAAGGTGACTGCACCTTTCCTATTTCTGACTTCAGCCCATACTACCTCCAGAGGCAGATCCCCCTCAAACTTCCTTTCTGCAGCCGTTATACCATTTCTAATTAGCAATGCCACCCCCCCTCCTTTTTTACCACCCTCCCTAATCTTACTGAAACATCTGTAACCAGGAACCTCCAACAGCCATTCCTGTCCCTCATCTATCATTGTACAAACAACTGCCGATACTGATCCACTGAGATTTGAAACACCTTATTTCCAAAAAAAAACCAAAAAATTTCCTGAATAAACTGTGCTGTTGATGCGAATGGAATATAATCTTACATCTACCATTCAACCCAGTTTGAGAAGAATTGAGGATGAGTAACAAATGCTGGACTTTTCAGGTCACCCATAACCCATCACAGAATGTTAAAAAAATTGGCAGTTCTCTATGCTTGGCTTCAATCTTATTTCCCTTTGTTGTTTTGAGTTACCAATGTGTCTCCCAGGAGATTGAATAAATAATGATTTATGAATACTTGGGAGTGGTTAGGAACCGCAGAAAGGATGCTTCAGAGTATTTATATTGCAAGTAAATAACGGAATTCATAACATTTTATAGTCCATTCACAACCCTTGTGTGATTTATATGGTTTCCAGCATACGATTACTGGTTTGAACTGATTCCAAATGTGTTTCTTTATATTCTGTGACCTGTTAACACTCACATTGTGGGAGCTAATGACCTAGTGGTATTATCGCTAGCTTATTAACCCAGAGACCCTGCTAATGTTCTGGGATCTGGGTTCCAATCCCACCATGGCAGATGGTGCGTTTGGAATTCAATAAAAGAATTCTGGAATTAAGGGTCTAACTATGAAACCAGAGTTGGCAGGAAACCTCCATCTGGTTTACTAATGATCTTTGGGGAAGAAAACTGCCAGCCTTACCTGAAATAAAACAAAGATCTGGAGACCTGAAACAAAGGACTTGCTGGAGAAACTCAGCAGGTCTGCCAGCATCCTGTGGAGTGAAAGCAGAGTTCATGTTTCGAGTCCAATGACCCCTACTTCAGATGTGAAACATCAACTCTGTTTTTCTCTTTCTGCAGATGTTGCCTGACCTGCTGAGCTTCCCCAGCACTTTGCTTCGTTTGCCGTCCCTACCTGGTCTGGCCTACATGCCACTCCAAACCCACAGCAATGTGATTGACTCTAAACTGCCCTTTGGGCAATTAGGGATGGGCAATAAATCTGGTCAATGATGTCCTCTTTGAGAACACATTTTCTCAGTATTGATGCTCAATATGTAGGGCAGCATGGTCGCTCACTGGTTTGCACAGCTCCTCATAGCGGCAAGGACCCAGGTTTGAACCCACCCTCAGGCTCACCCTGTGGGGAGCTTGCATGTTTACCTCATGTCTGCATGGGTTTCCTCCGACAGTCCAACAAAGTGAAGGTTCGGTGGACTGGCAGTGGGAAATTGCTCATAGTGCTCAGGGATGTGTGGGCTAGATGGGTTAGCCATGGGAAATGCAGGGTTAGAGGGATAGGAGTGGGTCTGGGTGGGATGTTCTTCATACAGTCAGGGTGGACTCGATGGGCTGAATAACCTACTCCCACAGTACTGGGATTCTATGATTCTCTATGAAGACCTTAGATATGCTACTGCTATAAGTCAATTAAACAACGATGTATTGTACATACCTCTGGAACAAATCAGACTTGAATCTAGGCCTTGTCACCCAAAGGTAGGTTACTTACTATGGCATCACAAGAGTCCTCAATAACCTGCAAATCCTTGGAAATTTAACACTCAAGAAGCTTCTCACCATCCAGGACAAAGCAGCCCCCACTTGGTTGGCGCCACATCCAATCCCCCCCTATCATCAATGCTCAGCAGCAGCAGTGTGTACCATCTAAAGAATGTGCTGCAGAAATTCACCAAAGATCCTCAGACTGCACCTTCCAAACCCACGACCACTTCCATCTAGAAGAGCAATGTGACAGTTAATTGTATTTGGGATTGGCAACAAATTTTGATATTGCCATTAAGCAGCTTGGTAGGTCATTTGAGGGCAGTTAAGAGTCAGTTTAGGGTTTGGAGTTACAATTTGGCCAGACAAGGTAAGGACAGTAGGACCTTGATATTTGTGTACCAGAATGAGTTTTATGACAATCTCTAGTAGTATCATGATGACCATACTGAGACGAGCCTTGTTTTAATACTTTGTGATCTCATATTCACTCCATCAAATCAGGATGTTGCTATCTCACTGATATTGCTAGATTTAGCCCTATCTCCATTGATTTGCTGCTAAAGCGCATTTATGCCTTGGTTACCTCAGACTTTACCATCCCAATGCATTCTGGTTTCCTATAAGCCATTCTTTTGTAAACTTGAGGACATCTAACTGCCTTGCTGTCTTACATTGCCTTCCTGTGAAGGAAAACCTTAGTTTTACAATTTTAATCCCTGTGTTCAAATCCCTTCATGCCCCTCCCAATTTCTGTAATCCTGTCCAATCCCACAATGCTGAAATATCAGTGTCCTCCGCAACCCACTGCCATCCAAACCTGTGTTGAGGATGAGAAGGTTTTGTGTGCAGCAGATAGGTGTCAGTACCCTGGAGAGGGTCCACACTTCATATACCCTAGAAAACTTCTTAGTTTTATTCTCACAGTTACCAAACAATTCACTGAAATTATTTATTTTTTTAGCTTCCTAATCCAAGGATAGGGACATTACCACTGTGCTATTTTATTCTAACATCAGGCACTGCATGTTCTGAATGTTAAACCTTTTGTGCTATTTGGTAGAAGTCACCAAGAGAAAAGAGGGAAGTTCTAAACCAATACAAACACCTTTTACACTGACCAAACAAAGCATCTAGACAGGCAATAACATCCATTATAGATAGGGGACCAAAATCAAAGCTCTTAGCTCTAAATGATTTGTCAAATCATTTTCAATGCATTTACCTATAGTTCTGCAAGTTTCATCAGGCAAATTTATTTAAATTATTACAAACAGTCATACAACATAAGAAGAGGTAACTAAACCCATTGAAAATTATCCAGTACCATTTCCCTCTCTGATCTGTTAACCTAAGAGGTTATTTCCCGTAAATGCCTGAAACAATTGCTTCCACCACCCTCCTTGGTAGCAAGTTCCAGATTGTTACTACTGCAGCGCAAAGGCGTTTCCTTGGATTTCTCTGCACTTCCTTTCCCAGAATTTTGAATTTATGTACCTTGATCACATCTTCCCTTGTTCCAAGAGGGGAAAACCCAATTTGACTAAAGTAACCTTTTACCTAAATTCCCTCAATCGCATAATCTACTGATTTAAAAGTAGCTGACAATTTGTTCAAGTTACCTATCAATCAGTAACTTTAAAGATAACCCCAAACATCAAATAACTAATAGTATTTCCCTGAAAAGGACTGCAGTATGTCAGTGTTGATGTGATTTATCTTAAGTTATCCTCCTAGCTTAGATTGTTACTGTCGAACTCGCATTTTTAGCTTTTACCAATAGTCCATGCTTCAATAATTAACTTGCATGTGACAATGTGCATGTTTACTCTGGGGAGCAATTGCAAAGAAAAAATATGATTACAGTTTTGGATTTTAGCATATGTGCCCCAATAACTGGTTCTACTTTTATTTTAATAATTCTAAGTCTGGTTATTGACTTAGACTCTCCAGCCTGTGCCAGGAACTAAGTTGGTGCGGAATGATTGAATTGACAGGGGTTGGTTTCCTTGACAAAGGTTAAGAAGCAACTTAATAGAAATGTTTAAGATTGAGAAGCTTTTTTTTTCATTTGTAGAAGGGTCAATAATCAGGGGGTATAGAGTTAAGAGAAGAGTTGAGCATTTGCTTTAGAGTGGTTGGAGTCTCTAACTCTCTGCCTGAAAGACTGGTTGAGTCAATTTAGATATTCACTTGCTATAGCTTCTGGATCTATTGGCCAAGAGCTAGTGAATGGGATTGGTCAGAGATTGGACTACACTAATGTGGACATGCTGGCTGAATAGCAGCTTCCTATGCTGTAAATGTGAGTCAGAGAGGCTGCCAGTGGGGTTCCACAGGGATCAATCAATGACTTGGAGGAAAGAAACAAATGTACTGTCGCCAAATTTGCAGCTAACACAAAAATAGATGGAAAGGCTATTTGTAAGAAGGAGACAAACAGTTTACAGAGAGATGTTGATAAGTGAGCAAAATGTTGGCAAATAGAGTATGAAGTGGGAAAATGTGAAGTAGTTCATTTTTGAAACAAACCTATTATTTAAACGGAGAGAAACTGCAGAAAGCTGTAACAAAAAATGAATTAAGGGTACTTGTACATTAAACACCAGAAAGCTAGCAAACAGGTGCAATAGGTAATCAGGAAGGCGACTGGAATGTTGGCCCTTATTTTAAGGAGGTTGGAGTCTAAGAGTTGGGAAGTCGTAGTGCAACTATACAATGTGTTCGTAGACCACATCTGGAGTGCTGTGAGCAGTTTTGGACCACTTATCTGAGGAAATATGATCTTATTTAATTGGAGACAATTCTGAGAAGCTTCACTAGGATAATCACTGGGATGGAGAGATTGTCTTGTGTGCAAAGGCTAAACAGGTTGAGACTCTACACATTGGAATTTAGAAGATTCAGAGGTGATCTCATATAGGATTGTCAAAGGGTTTGATGTAAGACCATAAGACAGGAACACAATTGGTCCATTCAGCCCATCGAGTCATCACTGCCATTCCATCATGGCTACTGTTTCTCAACTCCATTATCTTGCCTTATCCCATAACATTTGAAACCCTTACTAATCAAGAACATATCTATCTCAGCTATGCTCAATGTCTTGATCTCTGCATCCTTCTGCAGCAATGTGTTAGTGATTCACCACTCTCTCTGCTGAGGAAATTCCTCTGCATCTCAGTTCAGAAGGGTCATCCCTTCACTCTGAGGCTGTGCCCATGAGTGCTAGTCTCTCCTACAAGTGGAAACATCCTCTCCATGTCCACATCTCTCTTGTATTCTAGATAAATGCTGAGAGGATGATTCTCCTCATGGGACAGTCTGGGAGCAGAGGGCCTAGTCTTATAAAAAGAAATGCCAATTTAAGACTCGGATGAATAGGAATTGCTCCGATGGTTGAATGTCTTGGAAACTTCATGCCGCACAGCTCTGTAGGGGCAGAGTCCTTGTGTATATTTAAGACTCTTGATGAGTAGGGGAATCAAGGGTTGTGAGGAATGTTGGATTGGCCAGGATCGTATCGAATGACCGAGCAGGCCTGAGGATCTGAAAGGTCTACTCCTGTTCTTATTTCTCACTGTTGAATTTGAAGTGAAGTCTGTGTTTTAGGGCATTTAGTCTTGGAGCTCAGGAATGGGATATACCATATCAATGTTAGTTATGTGAATGTTTGGAAGATGGGTGCATCCTGTTGCCACTGTTGGAATTCCAAGTGAAAATGGCTCGAGATAGGGAAACAGAGGCAGCTGGGTACATGTGGAAATTGGGAGAGGGGGGTGGTCTGAAAGAATGGAATTGCAGTGGTGCTGAATGAGAGTAATAGGGAAAGGTGTGCTGTATTTGGAATATTGGGAGAGATTTGGAAATTTGTCAACAAGTCAACAGTACAATTGAGTGTCTCTAGGATTATATCCGGTCTAGGGAGTGAGGCAGATTTGATATTTGTCCAGTTTCTGGATGTGGGCAATGGTGTGTCAGCTAGGAAAACGTGGCAAGATCAGAAAACTGAAATTCTCTATCAAGAAGTAAAGTCTGATTTTCCACTTAAGATTTGAATAGTGAAACAAGAATTTGACGAGTGAGTAACAGGAAGCCCTTTTGCATGTATCAACAATCATGTCTATTTTCACCTCATTTATATGAAATTTGCTATTTGCTGGAAAGAAATTAGGTAGTGACACTTCTCAATGTGGAAATCCTACCAGGTACCTGGCAGCTCCAGTTTGCTGCTTGCTCCTTTTGAGTCTCCATCTTTCCCAGAAATCCCCAACAAAAAAGCTGCCATCTAATGGAGGCGGTATCAGCCTTGCCAAATATAGCACCTGTCTGATTCACTTACAGTAAAGTTCTCTAAATCACTTTAATGCTGCATACTTAAGGGCATACTGACATCTTTCATTGTCCCATTTTTATGCATTGGAATAGATTATACTTTAGGGGTCTTTGCTTGCTTTCTTAGCAGTCATTTATTTGTACCCACTTGGTGCATGCAGCGTTTCTGCTCTGCCTTTTTTTTGCAGTTTTCCACCAGCTTCTCACTGTACTCTTTTTCTTTGCCAATAGCTAGTCATCGTTGTCAGCAGTGGTCAGTCAAAGGACCTGGATGGCGTTGTGCCACATCAATGTTACACCTTTAGCATGTGACAGCAGCTTGTGCAGAAAGCACACTGCATGTGTTTCAGCCATCTGGTCATGTCTCAAGTTTAAGGGCAGTTATTCCTTGGTCAATCGAAGGGGACTGTCATCACATGGGGTTATCAGCACAGTAAGTCAAGGGAAACATCTGCTCTAGATCTAGAGCTTGAACAGATCAATCACTCATTTGGGGCAGGCAGGGCTAGGGATTCCATGGTATTGCAGTCTTAGTAGGGTTAGAGGGCTGCACCAAGATCTGTTCAATATCCAGGCATTCATCAGTCAGGGCTGCCCTATGAAATGGGACAAGGGAGTGACCATGGTCAGTCATGGGTTCTGTTCACTGAAAGCCAAGGGACGTTATCAGCCACTGCAGTGGCAGAGAAGTTCAGGAAGTCAGTTGTGGGGATAGGAAGCAACATGCTGGGTGCAAAGAGGACAATAAGGCATATAAAGGTGGGAGATAATAATTGATTGGAGGACTTGGGTTACTGTGGAAGATAGTGGGTCATCAACAGTCACCAGAACCAGGGTTTTGACAGTGGGACAGTGCATTATGATTGGCATTGTTAGAACGCGGTGGTCAAACCCTGCTACTGATTAAAGCCAAACATCCAGAAAAGCTTGCCTCGCCTTGAAATCTGTCAAAATGTAAGAAAGTGACAGAGAACTCCTAATTTCCACTATTTAAAGAAAAATAACAATTTATTTTTTTAACTCTAATAGTGAACACTAAAAAACGATTTGCAAATCCAAGCCCCCTTTTTCTTAATTACTATCTGAGCCCAACTGTATAAAAATGCTGTTTGAATTACACTTTTACATTAAGTTAATCTAAAGTCCACAGAGTCTCTGTCTTCAGTCTTCCCATCTGCTGATCTCCCTGGGTCATCTTTCTTTTTACTGTGACTATGTCTTCTAGGAAAAAGTACATTTTGATGAAGAGTGCCTACTATCTTCTCTGAGAGCAAGATTTTAAATGGACAGTTAGCTCTTCAGCAGTTAGTCTGTTGTTCAGTGGCAGTTGCTCTCTGACCAAATTTTCAAAATGCTCACATTGTTTTATACCTCCCAACATCATTCCCTGTTATTTGTCTTATGTTGTCAAAACAATAAATTCAAACCCAATTGGATTTTAGTAACCTGAGCATAATTTAAACTATTTGGTTAAATTCAAATTGTTGTCAAAACAGTGACCAAAACTCCGGTTTCATTTAACAACTAATTGGTTCCTGATGAAGGGCTTTTACCCAAAACGTTGATTTTTCCTCTCCTCTGATGCTGCCTGACTTGCTGTACTTTTCCAGCACCACTCTAATCTTGACTGAAATCTCCAGAATCTGCAGTACTCCCTTTCAGCTAATTGTTACATGTACCTATTTTGGAACAGCCCATGTCCCAGCTTTTCCACTCAAGCAGCTGAGCCTGCACTTTAAGTTTACTTTGATATTCAAAAAACATTTTATATTTTAAAGTGAACATACATGCTTTCAACATCATAACAGCTTGGCTAAGCTGTAGACCTGGGGGATTGGTAATTTTGGGACATGCAAGATTAAATGAAAATGTTTGTTGGGAATGTATAAGTTCAGGACTGATGGCATTGATAGGGAATGCAGAGAAGAAAGGAATATGAAGATTTCGGGGTTTCCTAGATTACAAGACTGACTCTGTGACTCATTGTGATATGTGACCTTTGTTGCCTTCCATCCTCAGTGGAAATTGTCAAACAGCTGTGATTTTACTGGTGTAATTGGGTTTTTTTTAAGCATCCAGGTTCTGCATGAGTGATGTAAGCCATTAATCAAGCACTTACACAATACAGGTTAAAGATATCTGTATTTGTAGAATTCCACATGTGAAATACATGCAGTGACCAACTATGTGGGTACAATGTAGAAGCAAGTGAGTGTAGATGCTGGAATTTACTGAAAACAAAAAATACTGGAGATCACAGTGGGTCAGGCTCGAAATGTTAATTTGTTTTCTCTCCATGGATGCTGCCTAAGCTGCTGCGATCTCCAGCATTTTTTTTGGTATTTAGATTAGATTAGATTAGATTACTTACAGTGTGGAAACAGGCCCTTCGGCCCAACAAGTCCACACCGCCCCGCCGAAGCGCAACCCACCCATACCCCTACATCTACCCCTTACCTAACACTACGGGCAATTTAACATGGCCAATTCACCTGACCTGCACATCTTTGGACTGTGGGAGGAAACCGGAGCACCCGGAGGAAACCCACGCAGACACGGTGCGAATGTGCAAACTCCACACAGTCACTCACCTGAGGCGGGAATTGAACCCGGGTCTCTGGCGCTGTGGTACGTGGGATACAAATCCGGTCATAAGTAATTTTGACTCCGTCATTGACTATAGTTGTGTCGTGAAGCAGAAGTAATCGTAGGTGACCTTAACATTGTCAATGAGGCACAATTCACAAAGACTTCAAAGGTTATAGAAGACATGGAACTGATTTCCTCTCACCTTGAATCGTAAAGGTGACATGCTCTTGTACATAATCTGCCTTTTTTTGCATAATGTGGATGGAAGGGCATTGTTTCAGTAATCTAACTGTATTTATAATCCCTCACTGTAAATGCAGAGAATGGTTTGTGCTGCTTGCATCATAAGGTCCACTCTGTCAAAGGTCCATTTACAGATATTCCAGGGTCCTTGTTGGAGTCTTCTGTATTGAGGACTGCTAAACTGTCATTAGTGTGTGATGGCTAAACGTTACTAAGAATCTGTTCTGAATAGGTCCTCTGGCAATAGGTGCCTTGCATTACGGTCGAGATAGAAAATGCTACATGATCTTTCCATGTTGTGCCTTGCATGACTGGAACAGGTAAGGAGTGAATGTGATGGGTGCTGCAGAACAGGGAGAAGGGCTACAGTCTTTTAGGGAAGAAAATTAGGATATTGAGCAGTAGGAACATCTCCAGCAAGATGGGGTGAAGTTATCATTCATTTAACTGTAAACTTGTTGCTCAAAAGGCAAGCATCTGTTTTATTCCCAAAAATAAACACCTTTTTTGTTTTTCTTCACTTTTGCTATTGTTCAATAAAAGTTAATGTTTTAAACTGTTTGAGGGTTTTCTAACATGTCATTGTTCAATGTAGAGCCATCACAAGATATTATGCTATACTGGATGTTAGAGAAAGAGTAGCATTCTCTTAGGCTCTAACATGGAATGGTGCCATGGATGTATCACCTTTGTAGCTGATCAGACAGATGATAATGTAAAGTAGCAATATATTTATGAATATATTTTCAATGAACTGCATCTGTGCTATCTACGTGCCCCCTCAAGCATTTCTATTTCCTTTCTAATACTTGAACTGTGAAGGACAATTTTGAGACTGGCAGCAGTTGACCTGGTGCATGGCTGGCCTTTAAATGTGATACCATTGTCAGAAATTCTGGAATGTCATAAGTGGTGACCACCTATGCTAGTGAACATAAAATAGTATGGTGTCGTAGAGGGATGGTGCAAATGTAATGTGTTATGCATTAATGATTTGAACGAACAAACTGGGCATTTTTTCTAAGTTTGCACATGACACAAAGATAGGTGGAGGGACAGTTGGTTTTGAGGAAGTGGGGAGACTACAGAATGTCTTGGACAAGCTAGGAGAGTGAGCAAAGAAGTGGCAAATGGAGTACAATGTGGAAAAGTTTGAGGTTATGCACTTTTAGTAAGAAGACTAGCGGTGTAGACTATGTTCCAAATGGGGAAGGGCTTTGGAAAGCTGACAAAGGAATTTGAGAGTCCTGGCTCAAAGTTCTGTTGAGATTAAACATGTGGGTTCAGTTGGCAGATAGGGAGACAAAGGCAATTTTAGTGTTCATTTCAAGGCGGTTAGAATACAAGAGTAGGGATATACTGCTGAGGCTGTATAAGGCTTTGGAATATTGGGAGCAGTTTTGGGCCCTGTGTCTGAGGAAGGATATGCTGGCCTTGGAGGTTTACAGAATGATCCCATGGATGAAGGGCTTGTCATATGAGGGGGAAGTAGAGGATTCTGGGTTCTTTGGAGTTTAGAAGGATGAGAGGTGTTCTAATTGAAACTTACAGAATACTCAAACCTGGATAGCGTGGATGGAGAAGATGTTTCTGCTTATAGAAGGGACTAGGACCAGAGGCCACAACCTCAAATGAAGAGTTGACCCTTTAGAACTGAGATGAGGACATTTTTCAGTCAGAAGATGGTTAGTCTATGGATCTCATTGTCACAGAGGGCTGTGGAGGCCAAGTCATTGAGTGCATTTAAGCTGTAGATTAATAGGTTTTTGATTAGTAAGGGGATCAAAGGTTATGGAGAGAAGACAGGAGAATGGGTTGAGCCAGGGTAACTCAGTCGTAAGCATTGCTGCCTCTCAGCATCAGGAACCCAGGTTTGATTCCAGCCTTGGGCGTCTGTGTGATGTTTATACATTTCTCCCCATGTTTGTGTGGGTTTCTTCCGGTTTACTCCTACAGTCCAAAGATATGCAGGTTCAGTGGCTTGGTCAATTTAGCATGGCCATAGTATCCAGGATTATGCAGTTTAGGTGGATTAGCCATGGGAAATACAGGGATGGAGTAGGGGAGGTGGGTCTGGGTGGAAGGTCTTTGAAGGATCGGTGCAGACTCAATGGACCGAATGATCTGCTTCCATAACAGGGATTCTATGATGGGATTTGCTCCACAATTCAATGGGATGAATGGCCTAATTCTGATCCATATCTTATGGTTTTATGACCTTGTCATATAATGAGGGAAACGGTGGAGAATTGCATGAGAGAACACAGTACAGCTCATGAAAAGAGACCCTCCATGCGATTCCGAAAATTGATACTTAACTGATTCATGGCAACCCTCACTGTTCCTTTCTCTGGTACCTCTCTCCAGAATGAAAGAATGTGGGGGAGGTGTTTAAGATTAATCGGGGCCAGTGATGAGTCCAGTCATAGAAGAGAAAGTTCCAATTGAGGCTGGAAGTTGTAAATCTTGTGCCAACAGTAACCTGAAAACCATGTTATTTAAAGTAGAAGTTCTTTTTAAAGTTGCAAGTAATACAGGTTTACTAATGTTTTTGAAGATTCTATCTCTTACCTGGGTTCAACTGGATTCCCCTTCCTGACTGGCGACCTCTCCTATCGTAACAACACTGCAATTCCAGTTCTAATCTAAGCTGGCCCAGTTGGGGAGGATCCTAAGAATTTACATGAAATAATATTGTCTTTGAGTCACTACTGCGAAAACCATCTTCAGTAACTCCCACAGTTTTCTCCTCCCTCAGTGACTGGTCCCTGAGCTGACATTAAGATTGGAATTTGGGACTTGCGTTTCAGTTGCAGTGGAGGATGCTGACAGCAACAAGAGAGTTAAGACATCTTTCTCAGCACTGAACTGTAATTTGAAATAGTCATTCCTTATTTCCCTAGTTCATAGCTTAATATTCCCCAGATTCTGATCTGCAACTCAACACCAGGCACATAACTCAAAAACGGCAAAGGACATTAGCTGGAGAAAGTGTCACATTACAGTTGGGGAGTGTCTAGCAACCTTTTGAATTCTAAGCGGCGTGCTTTTTAAATATAGTTCCTCTGAGTATAATGACTCTGAAAATGAATATGCTTTGAAATGGTTGCTGCTGAATTTGAAACAGAGCACCTAAAACATGTTTTTTAAAAAAAAGTTTGATTCCTGAATAAAGTAGTTGAGAATTCAGAACCCAAGGTCAAGAGGCAGATCACATCAATTTGATAATACAAGACTTTTTGCACTTAGCGAAAATCATAGGTCATTAGTTGTTGAAGTCCATCTCCTGATGCTGACATTCTTGAATAAGAGGCTTGCATTAGTAAGAGTGATAGTTTCATATAACCAAAGGTCAAGAATCCTTCAACTGTGAGATCACCATAGATTGCTCAGTGAGTTTCATGGATGATCTTGCATAATTTTAAAAATTATGCATCTTTTTGAGAAATGTTTCTGGTTACGCTGGCTAGTGTACTTGAAGTAATTTTACATGAACACATTAAATTTTTTGAAGCAATTACTGACCATAAAGAAGCACTGAAGTCAGTGTGCAGCTGATTCTTATTGTGCCTGTGAAATAGTGCATCATATGACACTGTGGCCAATTCTCTTACATTTATGCAGCAGTGTGTAACTGTGGATTTATATCATTAAAGCTATCTGTAAAAGCCTAAGATTGTTTCCCTTTTGGTGTTTTATGGGCCCTTGACGATGGCCTCTGCTTGTTGGCATTTCTCACTAGTAGTATTCTTTCTTTGAAACAATTAGAACAGAGTTCCTGCCGAACTCTGTTATTCATAGTAACCATGGTATTCTTCCATCTGTTTAGGGCTTTACAGGGAGAAGGGCATGGGACAGGGTTGAGGTTGAATAAGTATCATTGGATTGAGAGGGGGTAGTGTGGAGAGGTGGGAAAGAGAAATGTAATGTAGCTACTTGACAAAGTCACAATTTATTTGATAAACTGAGATAATATTCTTTTAATTTCATTTTTTTAAGTATACAGAGAGAATATCAGTTGACTCAATTTTGAGTGCATGTTCTTTCAAAACCTGAAATGACCTATTAAATAAAATGCTTGCTTTTGTGTTTTTCATTTGCTGTAATATCTGTAAAAACACTTTTACATTTGTTAAAGATCTGTTTCAAACATAAGTCACTGTATAAATTTAAGATTTGTAATGTTTATGTATGTAGAATTTCTTTGCATTCTCTTTAAATATCCTTGATAATACTACAACTATAATAGATTGCTGGTACCTACTTGCAAACATCTGTGCTAAGGCTCTGCAGCATCTCAACATGAGTATTATCTTTCTAAAACTTCGGTTTGTAAAGTCAATCTCAATTTTTTTTTAGGAATAAGCCATTTGTGGCCATAACTCCACTTTCTTGTCTGCCTCCCATGAATCTTGATTTCTTGTAGATCAAAAATCTAACTCCGCTTTGAATATATTCAATAGCCCTGCATTGCTGGGATAGAAAATTCAAAATTAATGATTCGTTCTGCTTTGAAACTGTGCCCCCTAGTTCTAGATTCTCCCATGATGTCAGCATACTTTCAGCACAAGAAATGTATTTTTCAATTGCTGCACCCTTATTCACTTTTAATTCCCATGTGAACCAAATCTGCAGTCCCTCTGTTAGAATACTTCTTTATATCAGCAGTATCGCCACTTCATTATAGAAGTGAGCAAGTGCAGAATGACAAAAAATAGGAAAATGTTCTTAATCTTCAGTAAGTAGCAATTCTAGCTAGCAGCATTTTTTCCCATATGACCAGGTGCTCTAGTGTTGTTGTAAAGTTAATTTCTTAAAATCTTGATTTTTCAAACAGAATTATCTAGAGTGGTGCATGTGTTGTTATGACACGGTGGTGAACCCTTCTGTTAATTAAACCAAACACCCAGAAAAGCTCACCTCACCTCATCTGTTAAAATGAGTGACAGAGAACTCCCAAATTCCACTATTTGACAAAAATACCAATTTGTTCTTTAACTCTAAAAGTGAACATTTAAACAACAATCATTCACAACTCTTTCTCTTAACTGCTTATTATCTGCCTCCAACTCTAACAATATACTGTTCTAGTGAAACACTTATCAAAATTACATCAACTTAATTTCAAAACGATACAGTGGCTGTCATTATCAGTGTCTTTTTTTTCCTTTTGGCTGAAGATCTCCCTGTGTCGTCATCTTACTTTTTACTGTGAAGATGTTTCGTATATAAAAAAGGTGCCTTTTTGATACCCAAAAGATTGAACACACTATCTCTCTCGATGGCAGTTACACTCTCAGACCTTCAAAATGCCTACCTTTTTTAAACCCCAAACATCGGACCCTCTCATTGGTTTGAGGTTGGTAAAACAATAAATTCAAACTCGATTGGGTTTAAGTATCCTGAGGCATAATTTAAACTGCTTAAATTCAAATTGTTGCCAAAACAACAACCAACTGAGGTATCTATTTCACCACCAAATGTTACATATTTTCAATTTTTCAGTACACTCTGAGACTGCTAGTTAGTCATATGACAGGTGTTTGTAAGATCTCAGTGCAAAACAGTATTCAATCTACCTTAAAGGCACTGTACACATCTTCAGCTTCATAATAGTATATAATTGTATATCATTCCACTGCGCCTCACCCTCTTTAGAATTGTAAACTTTATGTTGTTTCACCTTTTTCCCACCTAAATATACCACTTCACATTTCTCTGCTAAATTGAATTTGTCACCAGTCTGTCCATTGTATAAACCTAAATTCTCTTGAAATTTCTCATTATCCTCCTCACAGTTCTCAACAATTAAAAGTTTTGTTGCATCCACAAATTTTGAAATTGTGCCTTGTGCACCCAATTCTAGGTGAATAATATAAATTAAGTCATAGTTCCTGCCCTAGGGAACCGTAATAATCCATTGCTGATCTGAAAAACAACTGTTGACCATTGTGTTACATGAATCAGCTGATTTCATGTTACCTCTGCCCCATTTATTCCAAGGGCTTTAACTTTCCCAAAACATCTTGTCCATACTTCATCAAACGGCTTTCTACGTACATTAAGTCAATCATGTTAATCTCCTCAAAAACACTCAACCAACTTAACAAATCACAATTTTTCCATAACAATTCCACGTTTGATTTCCAAGATCAATCTATTTATGGAAGTAACTGTTAATTTTCTTGGATTATCATTTTAACCAATTTCCCATTGCCAGGGTTAAGCTATAGTTCTTGTTCCTGTTCCAAAATGGTGTAAGAATAGAACGTTTGCAATTCTCCAATGCTCTGCAACTAAGGAAGATTGGAAGATTTATGGGATGTGGCTCAGAAGTATATAAAAGTCTAAAGCTCAAAATCTTCACTGGCTGGTTAGATTATTTAGTACAGTATATTACTTTTGACCACATAGCTACTGTAGGATTAGTGGAGGTAATGAATTGACAGAAGACCTGCAACAGAAATCGAGGAATGTTGCTGGATTTCTCTCTAAGCAGTGGTGTGGTGTGTTGCAGAAGTAGGTCATTTAGTCATTAAGCTGTTCTGTCACTCATTGAGATCATTGCTGATTTGATAATTGTTAATTCCACATTCCTGCCTTTTCCCAATAACACTTTATTTCCTTACTATTTAAAACTCTATCTTTGCCTTGAATATACTAAATGGCTCAGCAGGCCTCTGGAACAGCCGCTTACTCCTCATGGTCGAATTTCTTAGTGGTCTGCAGCATCACAGGGAAAATAATCAGAAGAGAAGCTGTTTATTGAGGTTGTGAGCTCTCACCAGGAGACTTTACACAGCTAAGGTCTTCAGAGAGAATTTCTCCTACCTGTACTTCTACCAGGATGAGTGTCTCCTGCAGCTCTGCTTCACAAAAAGCTGGCCACAATTATACAGAGTCAGAACAGGATCATCCCTGTGACCCTCGCCTGGCATATCATTGTCTCTCTAAACAGGTTTACCACACTTTGCCAATATGGCAGGCTTCTCCATAATCTAGAGAGACATTGGCTGTATGCATATTACCTTCAGGTGTTGCATCTGTTATCCCTCATTGGAGTCGCACACTGGAAATAAAGCCCTACTATTCCTGGAGTTAAACCCATCCTTATACATACATAAAGACAGGTAGACATGCACCATTGGTTCTGAGTGGAGGAAAAAGGGGAACCAGTCACCTCTCAGTGAGAGATTCCTTCAGTTTTTCAAATCCTTCACCTCTTTCACTTTTTCACAGGAATTACAGGATTAATTCATGAATGATAAAGTCTCTGATGAAAAGAATAACCTATAGCTATTGATGGGAGAAAATGTCTGGCTTTACCCAAGCTTTAGTCTTTTTTACTGTAGAGCGAGAAACAAACTATCTGCTGCCCTTTCAACAGTCTGACTGCTTCTGCTAGTATCCCTCTCACCTGCAAGATGTTCAGTTACCTGGCGACCAGTCAGATTGCTGTCAGGCTGATGGCTTTTGGCATCCACAATTATTCACAAGTCTTCTTCGCAAGTCCTTTTTAATGTGACAAACTCTGCAATGAGCTTCATATCATTAGAAAGCAAAATTAGACAACAATGTAAGGAAAATTGGTGGTCTGTGGCTAATAGCTTGCATCAAGAGGTTAGGTTTTGAAAAATAATTTTAACAAAGACAGTCCTATAAAGTCTTTGAGAGGTTTAGGAAGGTAATTTCAGAGATTAGGGCCTAGGCTGCTGAAGGCACACATTATTGCAGTGGTGCACTAATTAAAATCAGAAATATCGAAGCATCAGAAGTAGATGAACATAGATACTTCTGAAAGCTTGGCAGTTTGAGGAAATTCCAGAAAGAGAAGGTAAAGCCATAGAAGGGTTTGAAAATACGGTTGAGAATTTTAAAATCAAGGCATTATTTAAACTGGTCAGAGAGCACAGGTGTGAGTAAGGATGGACAGCAGAGATTAGAATGACCTCTGACCTCTGTTTTATGTATGGGAGGATGTGGAAGCCCAGCAGGGGTGTATTGGAATAGCTGCGCTGAAATGGACTGGTTGCCTGGCATAGTAAAGAGATTGAAATAAGCAGTTTAGACACAGATATATGGCCATAAGCTCGTTTTTAGAAGTTGAACATAATGATGTGATTATAAACAATCATACTTAATTGCAGGAAATTGCCTTTGAGAGAAATAGTCAGTAGCTTCAGAGCTGATTTTTGAAGCAAGAACAAAATAAGAATGGATTCAGTCTTGCCAATACTCAACTGAAAGAAATTTCTGCTATTCAGTACTAGAAAGTTGGCAAAACATGAAAATAACTTACAGCACCTCTCTTAACTCCTCTATCATTGGAATGCCCTATATCATTATCTGACAACATACAATCAGGTTTAATAGTACCTCTAATATCCACAGTCGTATTTGCTTATTGAAGCAGAAAATGAAGATGGTCTTACACAAATCCAAAAAAGAAAAACATCATGAGATGAGAAATGAGCAGAGGATCTGCCCTTGGGAAGGCCAGCACTTCACTTTCAATGATAAACAGAATACTCAGCAATTCACGTTTTGTGAATTCCCTTCGTGCCTGTCTTGCAGGTGCCATCATTAGTCTGTCTGGTGTTCTTAGGTAGTGCAACCCTAGTGGCTTCAGCATGGCTAATGGGAGGATGCTGACCCTCAATGGAGAAGATCAGATGGCCTTTGAAAGCAGTCTTGGAATTCTGGATATTGAGGGCCAGAATTCCAACTGTATAATCTTGGCCTGGTGGCAACAGTATGAGGTGGCTGACTGATCAACTGCAGTGCTGGCAGCATGAATGCTATCATGCAAGGACAGTAAATTCATCCCTTGAGCAGAACTTCAGGAATCCAGCAGTTACTGTGTTGCCATGAGACTCTAACAGGCTGACTTTGTGCACTGGTACCTGCAGTCATGATGGCAGCGTTTGACTGCGCAACATCAAGCTGGTTTTTTGACGCAACAAGAACAGATCACACTACTTGAGTTTGAGCTTGGATTACAGAACTGAGACAGTCGGGAGTTACATTTCTTGTAATGAAAAACTAAAATGCCAGTACACCAAATATTCTCCTCCTCCTCCTCCTCCTCCTCCTCCTCCTCCTATAGTGACTTTCTGTAGTCTACAACTAAGCCTTCTAAAGCAGACGTCTTCCTAGACTTGGCAGACGGAATGTGGGGCATGGTTCCTCACCTACCGTCACAAAAATCTTGGCATAAAACTCTGGCTCACTTGCTCATGTTTTCCTACTTGCGACAGCGTTGTGTAGAGTCTTAAAGAACTTGTCCATTCGACTTAGAGGGGCAGCTTTCCAACGATGACTTTTCCAGAGATTAGAGATTTTGGTTGTGACTTCACACTCCAGCCCCCTGCATTTTAAATCTGGGCCTCACTTGTCTGTATTTCTGCATAGTTTCCCTAATTGTGGCCTCTCATGCATCCCCAATTTCTTTCACCACACCTTTTGCTGTCATGCTCCAAGTGTCTAGGCCCCAAGCACTGAAGTTTGCTCCGGAACTCCTCTATGCACATCCCTCTCCTCATTTAAGACTATCCTTAAAACACCTCGTTCACTAAACTGGTTATTTGTCTTCATATCTCCTTTTCGGGCTGGATGTCAGGTTTTGTTTGATAATGTAAGTTTTTTAAAGTGTGTTGAAGTATATTAAGTGTGCTGTAAATACAAGTCGATGGTTTTATTGTCACATACCTAAGTACAGTGGAAAGATTTTTTGTTTTGCAAACATTACAGGCAGATCATCATAAACAAGGATATACAGGTCATAGGATGCTTAGAGTGAGGCAAACAGGTTACAACTGCGCAGAAGATGCACAAAAGTAAGGTCAACATTTGATTTGAAATTAGAGGTCCATTTAGCAGTCTAATAACAGCAGGGAAGAAGCTGTTCTTGAGTCAGTTGTATGTTGTGAAGTTTGAAGAGAGTATTACTGGAGTGGGAAGGGTCTTTGATGTTGGCAGCCTTTCCGCAGCAATGAGAAGTATAAATGGAGTCCATGGATGGGAGGTTGGCTTGCATGATGGTCTGGGCTATGCACACAAATTTCTTATGGTCCTGGGTAGAGCATTTGCCGTACTAAGCCTTTGTGCACCCAGATAGAATGCTTTCAATGGTGCATCTGTAAAAGCTGCTGAAGGTCCTTTTATGGGCATGCCAAATTTCCTAAGCCTCCCAAGTTATTGTTTGTTCACCACTATTTCTTCGTTTAAAGGAGAATAAATGATAGTAAAGCAATAATCTGCATTTGTGAATATTTAAAAAGTGCAGTTATGACATTGAAAAAAAATGCTTTTATAATTGTAGATTTTATTTTGTAATATGATTGTTTGTTTCTGTAAAGAGACTCCCAATTTGTAGTCATGATGATGGAATGGAATTCAGATTTTTATTTGCTGTTCCATATTTTTAGTCTGGAAATTGGAAATAGTGATAAAAGCGAGTAACTGGAATGTACAGATGTGTGAAATTAGCCTGCAAGGCTAATCAAAGGGAATATTTTAATTTGTACGCTAGCTATATACATATTGGCTGCATTGCAACTGTAAAGTACATGTTTAAGCATTTACGTTGGCTGAAGAATTCTATGGAAAGTCTTGAAGGCAGTAGGTACTATATAAATGTAAATCTTTCCTCTGTAGTTTTAATTTATCCTGTAAAAAATTAAAAGCTTAACTTGTTTATAATAGTTCTATTACTTACAAAATTATAGAAAAGAACTTTAAATCAAATGAAGTATGTAAAACTGTGACCATTTAATAGCTGATATTATTATGTAATAGTCAAATATGACCAATGGTTTTAATTTTCCTAAGTGTATATAGGAACAAGGAACAGCAGTAGATCATTTAACCCCTTGAATATGTTTTTCCATTTAATTAGATCCTGGCCAGTCTGATTTGTAACCTCAACTCCTCCATGTTCTGTTATATCCCTGATAACAACATTTTTGAATTGCTGTCTCTACCAGTAACAAGATGGATAATATACTTTGTAAAAATAGCAGAAGGGACTGGTCATGAGTAAATTGCTAGTGAGTTTTCTGTCAACTCTTTGCAACATTTGGTATAGTCTTGGGTTTCTGTCAAGCTGGGGTCAGGTCATGGAGGAGGGAACTAACAAAGGAAGAGAAACCAAAATGGGGAAAGTAAAAACTACAGAGAATAAAACAAGCAGTTTGACTTACGTTGCATTTTTAAAAAAAAGTAGAATCCAATCATTGATCATGATGGTAAATGAACTATGTGGACTTTTTGTCCTGCCTAAATGGGGTAGCACTGGAAATTGAGCACTGCAACTTCTGGGGGTATCACAAATGTTAAAGATTTTATCAAAGATTGCAAAGTCCCCCAATTTACCTATCTATTTAAACCCAAGTCAATAGAAAGCACAGCTAGGTTTCTGTATTTACCAAACTTGACTCTTTATTACAAATAAATAGATTCTAGCTGCAGATAAAGAACTGTGAATTATTGATATATAACTTTGCTAGCGTAATCTTTAACACCGGATAACACTCCCCCACGCACATAAAAGAAAAATGTTTGGAAGAGGGTGGGTCAGATGGGGTGAAGATGTGGAGTGATGGTGGGGGTGGGGAAGAGAAGCAAGGGGAAAATCTGAAGGCAGATCAATTGCCTCAATTGCCACAGGATTCATTGAAATGATCCTTTTGTTTGTCAGGGCTTGCAGTTCACCGATATCTCTTATTTGAGATACTTTTCTTTGGAGGAGACACAGAGCACAGTTTACAGAAACTGATGAAAAATAAATGGGCCCTCAGGCTATCATTTTTTAATAGTAGAAATAGTGTTATGACACAACAATAGCCAAATCAAATCATCCCCTCTTTCTATTTGCAACACATAAAATTAAAATACTCTGTGACCTGCCATTATCCCAACAGTTCCTAACCAGACTTCATGAATAATCAATACTAGTTTATAGTTTAAACAAAAGAAATAAGAATTTATTAATAGTCCAGTAGCTTTAGCAGAACAAAGTTAAACAACAAGGAATTGTTGGAGAAACTCAGCAGGTTTGGCAACATCTATGAAGAGAAAGCAAAGTCAGCATTTTGGGTCTAGTGACCCCGTCATTTGAGCCAGGTTCTGATGAAACTTTGGGTCTGATTTCTCTTTGCAGATGTTGCCAGACATGGTAGATCTCTCCAGCAATTTCTGTTTCTGTTTCCGATTTCCAGCATCTAATATATCTAATGTCTGTTAATTAAACCCCAATCTGTCTCTATTCAAGTCCCCACTCTCAAAGAGAGATGACTAGCTCGTTCTTTAAAGTAGTTTCAGGAATGCTATTCAGACCAGCATTAAGGCTCTTCAGGAGAATTTAGTGATCGAATACATAATAAATCCATAAGGTGAAGGGAGAGAACTCATTTTGCACATCTAAACATTCCCTTTATGCAATAGATAAGATGATGATGAGGGATACAACAGGTCGGTGTGTTTGTTTAAAAGTTGCCATATCATGGAAAATTGAAATATTCTTTACAATGTGAACTCAGCTATGAATTCTAACTCAGCTGTGATTCCTGATGAAGGGCTTTTGCTCAAAACATCGATTGTCCTGCTCTTCAGATGCTGCCTGATGCCTGATCTGTGCTTCTCCAGCACCACTCGATACCTTGACCCTAATCTCCAGCATCTGCAGTCCTCCCTTTTACCTATGAATTCTAACTAATATTTGTTAAGTATGGAAAGTTTAAGTAATTACTCTGACAATTATGATTAATGTTTTGCAATGTATCTTTCTCATCCTGCCTGCATAGGCCTAGCCTTGCTGGTTTCTACTTCAGACCGTGATTTCTCAGATTTTCAGCACTCCTACATCCTAACTTTGTGAACACTTTTCAGGAGCCATTATAGAATTCTTTGTGGACACTCTTATGCTTGCATTTATCGTGGGAAAGATGCTTTATTGGAGGAAACAAAGATATCCACCAGATAGTACTCTCATACCTGATCAACGCTGCTTCACACTTACAAGGGCTAGCAATTTGGTCACGTGCACCACTGTCAATATGTTTTATAAAAATTATCATTATACTCATTCTTTAGGAACAGGGTGCGCTACAAAACCTGTCAAGCCAGTTCTACCATCACTTGAGTAATGGTTATTTGTCTCTTAACTGTCCACTTGGTTTGGTTGCATAATTTAAATTCTGGTCTACAAAAATAAAATCCATTTCCATTTTAATTTTTTAAAATTAATCTACTTCAACATCATTTTGGGAACAGTTTCAGATTTCTACTGTCCTTTGTAAAAGAGCATTTTCAGCATCTTACCTTAATGGCCCATGTTTAATTTTAAAATTGCACAGCCTAGGCCTGGATCATCAGAAGCAAAATGGTGACAAGACCAAACTAAAGTGCTTCTTCGGAAAGAAAGCTGCACATGGAACAAAGGAGATGAACTTTTAGCAAAAGTAGAATAAATGACTATAACAGTGAGCATAGAGACCTGGTTCCAAGATGACTGAGACGAAAGCTGAATGTTGAACCCTATTTTAATATTTTGAAAAGAAAAGGTAGATAAATATTTTGAAGTGGAAGAAGATGTATAACCGTAAAAAGTGAATGGGAATAGGGCTTTTGGTTCAGATTTGCCTTGCAGAGTGAGTGTGACTGATGAAATAGTTAATTTTTAATAAGGTTAACCTAGAGACATGAACTATCATTATAACCTGTTCCAACTAAAGAGGTTTCATGTGAATTGCTAATGTGTTTTATTTTATTATTATTAATAATTTTTGCCCTTCTCCAAAAGTTAAATACACCTGTAACAACACCATCAAAGCCTCTGAATTTTAAGACTTCTGTGAAACCATCCATTTGTCTTCTCTTTTCAAGAGGAAAAAAAGATCCATCCTCTTGGCATCATCAATGCTGCTTTCCCCTCTCCTTCAGAACTGGAAAAATGTATCATGTTTGCATCCAATTTCACCTTGCTGTCACTTTTTTTTACATCTGCTCTGTCTCTAACTCCTTCCTCAGCATCTCTGTTTCCATTTTGGGGATAGGCTGGCCGCTAACAACCCACTACAAACCCACTGACTCATGCAGTTACGTGGACTATACATCCTTAAACCCCACTCCCTGTAAAGACTTAATCCCATTCTCCCAGTTTCTCCATCTGTCACAACAGTTCTAATGATGACAGCTTCTACAAGGTCTCTGCAATGTTCACCATTTTCTACGACTGAGGATTCTCCATGGTGGCTGTCGGCGGCCCTTGGCTTGACTGACCCATTTCCTGCACTTCTATCCTCACCTTTTTCTCTTGTCTACCACAAAACTGGTAGGGTGCCCAAGTTCCCACTTACCACTTGATCAGAATCCATATCCAAAGGATCACTTAACCACCGTTTCCACCACCTTCAGCAGGATGTCGTCTCCAGATACAGTTCCCTCCCATCCCTTGTCAGCATTCACCAGGACCTTTCCCTCCAGAACACCTTTGTCCACTCCTCCATTCCTAATTCCTCCCCAAACACCGATAGCACTTTTCTGTGCAATCCCATAAGGTGTAACACTTGCCCACTTACTACTAACCTCCTCACCTTCTGAGATCCCAAACACACCTTCCAGGTGAGGTTGTGCTTTACCTGCACTAGATTCAATCTAATCTACTGTATTTGCTGCTCAGTGTGGTGTCCTCTACATTGAGGAAACAAAGCGCAGAGTGGATGACCACTTCGCAGGGTATTCTGTCTTTGTGGCCTGATTGACCTGAATTTTGTGCAACTTTGCATACAACTTTGTATTCACTTTGCCAAATCTCTTTGCCCCTTCCCCCATCCTGTGTGAAATATTTATTTCTAAAATTGGGTAAAGGGAACTTTTGAACATCTTACCTCTTTCTTCTCCAAATTTATTTTGTTTGTCTTCCTCCTAGATGATCGCACTGATCAGCGAACCTGCCTTATCTGTGGAGACAGAGCTACGGGTCTGCACTATGGTATTATTTCATGTGAGGGATGCAAAGGATTTTTCAAACGTAGTATTTGCAACAAGCGGGTTTACAGATGCAGTCGAGACAAGAATTGTGTCATGTCACGCAAGCAAAGAAACAGATGTCAGTATTGCCGGCTCCTTAAGTGTCTCCAAATGGGCATGAACCGTAAAGGTACATTTATTTTTCAACATATTTGATATCCTTAACTTTATGCATGATTAAAAAGGTTTGTCTGTAATCATCCTATTTTTATAAAATTGATCTGAAGATAGAGTTTGGTTATAGGATAGTCTCATTGTTGACACTTATCTGATTTTTCTTTCCCTAAAGGTTATTGTTGAAATTTGCAGCACAAATCAATTGAATATATTTTTAATAATGGAAAGATTTTAGTGGTTAAGTTTTAAAAATTGACTTGTTGCGAATGTTAGTGTAAAGGACATTAGAATATTGTCGTTTGATATATAAAAACAGTGATGTGATTGAAGCCGTCTTCTCTGTGACAATTCAATGGTATTCCATCTTTCATGAAAAATGGATGCAAGTATGAGACATTTGTGCAATGAAGATATTTAGTTTTAAAAATGATGCAGACAAAGTATAGTTAATAACCCTGAAGAACAACATGTATGTGTTGCAAAGGGCTGATAAGACACAAATCAAGTGAACCAAGGCATTGGTCATTGCGATGACATCTCAGCACATAAGGATTGGCTAAAAGTGAACGTGAATCCCCAAGTGATCCTTTTCTTCTCCCCTCTTTTTGAACCAGAATGTCTGGTAATCCTAGGTAGCATTTCCATTCAGATGACTGCGATAGAACACGATTAAACTTTAGTTCATTTCAATATTTTGTCATTGCAGAAACATTTGACATGCTTAGGACAATGTGAAACCTGTACAAGTTGAGGTTTGAATTTGGAAGTAATTTGAGATGGTGCAATTACTCTATAAGATCTGGGATAAAGAGCTGCTCAAAAGGTGAAACATCATGATTCCTAACTAAAGGCCACAAAGTAGGTTGATTAATTCTCGTGTCCATTGCTGGAGTAATATGCATTGGGTTTTTTTTAGTTATTTGTTTCATGCAATGAAATTAAATGAAGGTAAGTTTGATTATACAATTCATGTTTAGAGTTACAGAAATTTGTTTAATCAGCTTAGAGGCTTCATACAAACATGCACAGAGATCATTTTTCTAAGGTTACTGGAGTACACTGATTTTTATCATTGAATTTTTTTTGCTGTTTCCTATTATTAAAGCTGATTGGGAAATTATATAAAGCTTCGAGGAGAAAGTGAGGACTGCAGATGCTGGAGATCAGAGCTGAAAATATGTTGCTGGAAAAGCGCAGCAGATCAGGCAGCATCCAAGGAACAGGAGAATCGATTCGTCCGAAACGTCAATTCTCCTGTTCCTTGGATGCTGCCTGACCTGCTGCGCTTTTCCAGCAACACATTTTCAGCAAATTATATAAAGCTTTTGTTTCTTTTAATAAATCTGAATTTTGATTTTCTTTGTCACATTATTGGATGCCAGTATTAAGAGTATTCAAACGCAAGTTTCACCTGAAAATTATTGGGAGTAATCCTTTTGTGCAGCTGGTGCTGAACATGAATTCATCATTCCAGTGGTTTGTAAAATGTGCGGGCGAAAAGAGTTTGATTCTGATTTTAATAATCCCAGATCCTTATTGGGGTATTAGGATGGCACCTAACAATAGTTACTGGATAGGTAATGAAATTACAATTTCTGTATGTCTTGCAGCATAGGTTCCCAAAGTAGAAAGCATGGTGAGGTTATTCCAAGAGGCTGTGAGAAGAATAGGCTGGTCTAAACTCTGCACTATGACTCAGGCACCCCATTGGAAAATATAACCTGTATTAATATCTCTGATTAACTCGTACTTGGTGCTGCTACCTCACAGCACCATGGACCGGAATTCGATTCCGCCTTCATCTGGCTGTGTGTGTGGTGTTTGCACATTCTCCCTGTCTGTGTGGGTTTCCCCCAGGTGTTCTGGTTTCCTCCTACAGTCCAAAGATGTGTAGGTTAGTAGGATTGACCATGCTAAGTTGCCCACAGTAACCAGGGATGTGTGGGTTAGGTGGATTGGCCGTGCTAAATTGCTCATTGTGTCCAGGGTTGTGTAGGTTAAGTGGATTAAATATGGGAAATGCAGGGTTATGGGGACAGGCTAGGGAGTGGAATAGATCTGGGTGGGATGCTCTTTGGAGGGTTGATATGAACTCAATGGGCCAAATGGCCTGCTTCCAGACTGTAGGATTCTATGATTCGAAAACCACCGGAAGCCTAATGATCGTCAAGCAAGTCATTTGCAACTTTAGTTTATTTCAGTATTTGGTACAACAATAGCTGGTATGTGTACTATAGAGAAAGGGCCATGCCAGTGCAGTCCTGCTCAGCTATTCATCTCCAGTTCAGTTCGTCAGGGCTGACCCCAGATGGAGGTGAAATTCAAATACTCATTTGAGATATGGTGTTTAGTTTGCTCTTAAATAAATGTAAGAGTGGTTGCAATATATTTGATTTGTTTTGCATTGCCGTTCACCATTTACAATATTTCTCAAAAATTCCAAAGTTTTTTATTCTTGCTAGGCTGTGGTTTGGTTGATTACAGAAGATCTGCACTTTGTCCAGAAACCATTCATAGCGTGTGAAGCAGGTAGAGAATGCTTGGAATTCTCGGAAGAGCAGGGTCGGATTAGAACAAGTCAACATGGATTTAGTAAGGGGGGGTCGTGCCTGACAAACCTGTTGGAGTTCTTTTGAAGAGGTGACAAGTAGGTTAGACCAGGGAAACCCAGTGGATATTATCTACCTAGACTTCCAAAAGGCCTTTGATAAGGTGCCACACGGGAGGCTGCTGAGCAAGGTGAGGGCCCATGGTGTTCGAGGTGAGCTACTGGGATGGATTGAGGATTGGCTGTCTGACAGAAGGCAGAGAGTTGGGATAAAAGGTTCTTTTTCGGAATGGCAGCCAGTGACCAGCGGTGTCCTGCAGGGTTCATTGTTGGGGCCACAGCTATTCGCATTATATATTAATGATCTGGATGACGGGACTGGGGGCATTCTAGCGAAGTTTGCCGATGATACAAAGTTAGGTGGACAGGCAGGTAGTGGGGAGGCTTCAGAAGGATCTAGACAGGTTGGGAGAGTGGTCCAGGAAATGGCTGATTGAATTCAATGTGAGCAAATGCGAGGTCTTGCACCTTGGAAAAAAGAATACAAGCATGGGCTACTTTCTAAACGATGAGAAAATTCGTAAAGCCAAAGTACAGAGGGATCTGGGAGTGCTAGTTGAGGATTCTCTAAAGGTAAACATGCAGGTTGAGTCCATGATTAAGAAAGCGAATGCAATGTTGTCAATTATCTCGAGGGTTGGAATATAAAAGCACTCTTGTGCTACTGAGACTTTATAAAGCTCTGGTTAGGCCCCATTTGGAGTACTGTGTCCAGTTTTGGTCCCCACACCTCAGGAAGGACATACTGGCACTGGAGCGTGTCAAGCGGAGATTCACACGGATGATCCCTGGAATGGTAGGTCTAACATATGAGGAACGGCTGAGGATCCTGGGATTGTATTCATTGGAGTTTAGAAGATTAAGGGGAGATCTAATAGAAACTTACAAGATAATACATGGCTTGGAGAGGGTGGACGCTAGGAAATTGTTTCCGTTAGGTGAGGAGATTAGGACCCGTGGACACCGCCGTAGAATTAGAGGGGGTCAATTCAGAACAGAAATGCGGAGACATTTCTTCAGCCAGGGAGTGGTGGGCCTGTGGAATTCATTGCCACAGAGTGCAGTGGAGGCCGGGACGCTAAATGTCTTCAAGGCAGAAATTGATAAATTCTTGATGTCACAAGGAATTAAGGGCTACGGGGAGAATGCGGGTAAGTGGAGTTGAAATGTCCATCAGCCATGATTGATTGGCGGAGTGGACTCGATGGGCCGAATGGCCTTACTTCCACTCCTATGTCTTATGGTCTTTTTCTGTCACAGGAAAATCTAAAGTTCTTGAAACAAAATTATATTTTCAACTCACATGTCCTTAGGTCTTGCTCAATGCTACATCTTTACCAATAAACCAAAAGCATTTGTTTGTGAAACTATTTGTTTTTAAAAAGTCTATTTCTATTATGTATTTTACAATTCCCAAGTATTGTTTGTTGGGACAAAAGTGTTGGCAAAAGAAATCTGAAAGCAAGGAACAAAATTCTACTGTTAACCTTACCAATAGTATTATGTCCATTGTGCAGGTTGGCTGGCTATAGGTATTGTTGGAGTGGATTTTATATCAAGCACTATTGTGGTATCAGTTCCTTCTAGCAAGTCTTCTTGTGCCACTTTTCCTATTTAAGCAGCATTCAAACTATCCCACATTGTTAACTTCAGAGAAATTAGAGGCAAAAATCAGGAGCTGGTTTTGTTTCCATATCAGCAAGTTGCCTCCAGTGAAGAACTGTTGAAATTCCCAAATTTTACCGGGCTCAGGAATCCTTAATTGGTGGGGAAGACTGTGGGGTCTTTTGAAGTGGAGAACAGATTTGGACTTCCCATGGCATGGTGGCTCAGTGGTTAGCACTGCTGCCTCACAGCACCAGCGACCCAGGTTCGATTCCAGCCTCAGGTGACTGTGTGGAGTTTGTACATTCACTCCATGTCTGTGTGGGTTTCCTCTGGGTGCTCTGGTTTCCTCCCACAGTCCAAAGATGTGCAGGTTAGGTGAATTGGCCATGCTCAATTGCCCATCGTTTTCAGGTCAGTGTAGGTTAGACTCATTAGTCAGCGGTAAAATGTAGAATAATAGGGGAATGGGTCTGGGTGGGTTACTCTTTGGAGGGTTGATGTGGAATTGTTAGGCTGAAAGGCCTGTTTCCACACTGTAGGGATTCTAATTCTAATTCACACCAGCTGTCATTGAGGTGGTGGTCGATCTAAGCTGTTTGTACCTAAAACCTTGTGTAACACTAGAAGGAATAAATGTGTCATTCGGAGATCAAAGGTCTTGCAGCCTGCACAGACTAGGCATTGTGCCATTGATGCTAACCTCCAATGTAATGTTCCAATCTGTAAGAAAGAAGGGTGGTCATCATCTCGAACAATAACAGACGCCAGCCACCAGCTCAAGTAGATCATTTAACAGGTCACTCTTGTGTGTTCATGGTATCTCTGTCTAATATTTTTCTCTGTTGCAATGCATAAATAACATTTTTTTTTATACCAGACACCTGGGCCTCTTTTCATAGCTACTGTTAGAGGTGGTGACAAATTGAACTGGATCCACCACAGTGAGGGGGAAGCCTCTGGTCATCTTCCTTTGGCACATGATTAAATGTCTAGGTTAAATTTCCATGCAAATATAAGCACAGGCATCTCAAACTCCCTTCCATGCTGTGCCCCTCAACATAGTTCAGAACGGCTCAGGTGAAATCTTTCTGAATAAAGAGATCCCTGATGTGATGACTTCCTCACAAGTTCTTTCTGCTCCTAGCCATGCCCAGCCACCTTTATTGTGCAGAAGGGTCATCTGTATGTTCTGTCATTTCGGTCTCTAATTCCTCCCTTGATGTCGTGTCTCCTTCCAAACTCTCAGAATCCTCGAAGTCTACATTCCTCTGGAGGTGTTACCATGTTATAGTAAGTGCAGCAGACCACCACCGTGTCACAGCCCTATGCAGAAGGTTAGTAGAGGACATCCCCAGCATATGCAGAAGCCCAGTGGCACAATGGATGTCTTGCTGAGCCTGGATTACTTTAAGATTATCATGACAGCTGCTGTGAAAGTGAGTGCACACAGAATTTCTCTTGTTTCAGTCACAGATCAGCCAAACATTTAAGGGCATGGATGCTTTTCCTCTTGGTTCTGAGCGATTGGTAGCTTGGTATGCTGCGCCTGGGGGAGTCTGATGATAGTGGCAAACCCTAATATAATGTGTTTCTGTGAGGCAGTAACTGTTGTGAAATTAATGTACTGGCCAGCTGTGGTAAAAGTGTATATTAAAGTGCTGCAAATTGCAGTGGTGTTTTGCTGCTTCTAAGTTGCTACTGATATCTGCAGCTGATTCTTGGAAGCAACTGGAAGTGAAGATGTTCATGCCAACAGTGATTTTGATGAATATTGGCAATGCTACAGTAAACAATGCTACGAGGTTTATTGAGGGAAGGGCAGATGCCCAGAGTGTCTTGGTTTCTTGTGTGCTAGGTCTTCGTCATCTCCAAGTAAGTTTATCTTCTGCAATGTGGCTGCGGCCTCCGTTACCTACCACCCTTGCCTATCCTGTGCTGTCTGCTCCTTTTAGTTTTCTGGCTTTTCTGCTGAAGTTGTTGTGCAACTTTGTCGCTGGGGCAAAAATCTGACAGTTACTCTGGGCAAGTGACATTGTGGTTTGCAATCTTTCCCCCTGTTCATTGACCATAATGCCAGGCATAACAACTCTGTCCGGTGGCCAAGTGCCTACTCTATTCACCAGTTGTACAGCACCAAGGGCACCTCTTTTGCAAATGTCAACTCCCATTTTATATAATCCTTTTGGGGTACAGAAATTGTTGGCAAAGCCAGCATTTGTTGCCCACCCCTAACCACCCTTGAACTGAGTAACTTTAGTAGGTCATTTCAAGGATCAGGTAAGACTCCTCCACATTGCTGTGTAACAAGCATCACCAGATGAGGCAAGAAGAACAGATTTTCTTTCCTGGGTTTTTACAATAATCGATCGCTTCATGGTGCCATTTTGGACAAGCTTTCATTTCCAGATTCAATTAATTAATTAATTCAACCAGCTGTCATGTTGGGTCTGAACTGATGTCCCCAAAGCATTGGTCTGGATCTCTAGCTTGAGTGCAGTGACATTGTCGCCTGAAGTAACTGCACAGAGGCCGGTATTCCATCACCAAATCACCTTATATTTGTGCACAGTACACTCTCTGCGCGCCGCTCTGTGTGTGTGTGTGTGTGTGTCTCTCTCTCTCTCTCTCTCTCTCTCTCTCTCTCTCTCTCTCTCTCTCTCTCGTCCCCCTTCTGCCTGCCTGCCCTCTATCTCTCTCTCTCTCTCTCTCTCTCTCTCTCTCTCTCTCTCTCTCTCACACTCTCTATCTCTCTCGAGCGAGAGACTCGCTCGCTCTCACCTTTGCAATGATGACTTTCATGATTTTTTTTCTCATAACCCTGTAAGGATTATTTTTTCATTTCCAACTAATTATTAATTTACCTTCTATTGCATTCTCATGTAATGGATTCCTTCCCTAGTGCCTCTTCAGGTAGCATGTTGGGAAGTTCTGATTAATTAGAGCTGAAGTTGCTTAAGGTTCTGTTTGTTTCAAAGAAATGTGGGAATACTGAGACTTTGTTTTATTCAGTCAAGCTTTATGAAAATTCAGCAAAAATATCAAGTTTGTTAACACAAATATATAAACTATATATATCAATAATACAGTAACACATTTATCAATTGAAATTTTTAGATCTCCATTTCAATGCACATTTTTGTGCAAGATGTTTCTGGGAAAATGCTACGGACTAAAAAAAATTGATAATCTCAAAATATATCATAAAATGGATAGTATATTGTGTTGCAAGTGAAAGGGCTTAACGTTTTAAACTCTTCTCGACTTAAACATTTGTGGTGAAAAATGAAGTTGTATGTTAAAATTTTGCTTCTGTCTTCTATTCAGTAAATTTTGCAGGTCAAGTACCCATTTTTGTTCAATTTTTAAAAGAACAGCTATATATCACATGATTATCACCATGATAAATGAAAATAATCTTGATTTAAGATGACTTTTTTGAGAGAGAATAGCATGCAATCACTTGCAAAGTGGGCCATGTATGTTAAACAGAGGACCTAATGTTTGGAATTTTCTATTTAACTTCAAATATTTGAATAATTTTATATCTGACATTGGGGCTTCTTATAGATAAGCACAGGAAAGCACATTCACCTTATTTTAATGTTGATTCATGGAAAATAGACATCACTGGCTGGGTCAACATTTATTGCCTGTCCCTTGTTGCTCTTGAGAGGCTGGTGGTGAGCTGCCTTCTCAAACCGCTGCGGTCCATGTATTGTAAGTAGACCCACAATGCCATTAGGGAGGGCATTCCAGAACTTTGACGGAATGGCAGTACTTTTCCAAGTCAGGATTGTGAGTGGCATTTAGAGGAAGTTGCACGATTGTTTGTGGTGATTCCCATGTACCTACTGCCCTTGTCCTTTAAGGCAGGAGGAGTTATGGGTTTCAAGTGTACAGTACTATCCTTTTAAGGGCATCATGCAAAATTGAGGTGCAGGCATTGTTACAGTGTTTAAAAGACCCTTGGATAAGTACATGATTAGGAGAGGTTTAGAGGGATATGGGCCAGTAGCAGCCAGGATAGCCTAGTTTAATTTCGGATTATGTTCAGCATGGACTAGTTGGATGAACGATCTATGTCCATGTTCTATGATTACATCTATTTAGTAAATGGAGTCAAATTGTTTCTATCTCCTTTTTGTGGATTTGAATCTTTTCTAATAGATATTCAGCTTTTCAAGAGGTTAAATGAGTTGATGGAATATCTGGAAAATCCATGGGAAAATAAAACCAATCCAAAACCAGAAAACAGTATGTTTAAATGCTGCTTTGGAGGGAAAGGGTTGGGGGATTAGAACAGTTGTTTTTGAGGAGCATTAGAATGATTTAAAAGATTGTGACCACTTCCAAATAAGTAGGAAAACATCACTCCTATTTTCATCTATATCACAGCTTTTTTGATGGTTGTTTAGATACCAAAAGCTACTATCTGCTGTAACAAACGCGGAGGCAGGAAAACAAGTCTGTCAGGAAATAACAGAAAGATGCAATATCCCAATCCCATACTTAGTCATCTTTGAACTTGAGGCAGTGAAGAATTAACTGCTTGTCACTCAGGGCAAAGTTTCATTGCAACCAAAAAAGGCTTTAGGAAGATTCTAACGAAGTGTTGAAGGCATGGCCCTAGTGCAGCTCTGGTACACAAGAACTATGCATGTCTTTGCTGCAGATAATACTGCTTTTCATCTGAATAGTGTGTAGGTTGGCCTTTCTTGTTGCCTAGGTGTTGTTCTTGATTGTAATCCTCTGTTGCTGCTTCTCCTCAAAGTGCATATCAAGGGGCAATCTGTTATCTAATTTAGGTGTCAATATTGTGGAAGGAAGTAAAACATTGCAGTGCTGGGATACTGCCCAGCTACTGGATAAAGGAAATAAATTAAAAAGAAATAGTCAGAAAATATTGCTAATAATTTTGCTATCCAGCTCATGAAAGGTACTAGAGTCAACTAAGCACCCAAGCAGCCCTGGATTCCTATGTCCTAGCCATAGAGATGTACAGCATGAAAATAGACCCTTCGGTCCAACCCGTCCATGCTGACCAGATGTCCCAACCCAATTTAGTCCCACCTGCCAGCACCCAGCCCATGTCCCTCCAAACCCTTCCTATTCATATACCCATCCAAATGCCTCTTAAATGTTGCAATTGTACCAGCCTCCACCACTTCCTCTGGCAGCTCATTCCATACCCATATCACCCTCTGTGTGGAAAAAGTTTCCCCTAAGGTCTCTTTTATATCTTTCCCCTCTCACCCTAAACCTATGCCCTCTAGTTCTGGACTCCCAGACCCCAGGGAAAAGACTTTGCCTACTTATCCTATCCATGCCCCTCATAATTTTGTAAACCTCTATAAGGTCACCCCTCAGCCTCCGACGCTCCAGGGAAAACAGCCCCAGCCTGTTCAGCCTCTCCCTATAGCACAAATCCTCCAACCCTGGAAACATCCTTGTAAATCTTTTCTGAACCCTTTCAAGTTTCACAACATCTTTCCAATAGGAAGGAGACCAGAATTGCATGCAATATTCCAACAGTGGCCTAACTAATGTCCTGTACAGCCACAACATGACCTCCCAACTCCTGAACTCAATACTCTGACCAATAAAGGAAAGCATACCAAACGCTGCCTTCACTATCCTGTCTACCTGCAATCCACTTTCAAGAAGCTATGAACCTGCACTCGAAGGTATCTTTGTTCTGCACCATTCTCTAGGACCTTACCATTAACTGTATAAGTCCTGCTAAGATTTGCTTTCCCAAAATGCAACACGTCTCATTTATCGGAATTGCCACTTCTTGGCTCATTGGCCCGTCTGGTCAAGATCCTGTTGTAATCTGTGGTAACTCTCTTCGCTGTCCACTACCTCCAATTTTGGTGTCCTCTGCAACCTTACTAACTGTACTTATGCTCGCATCCAAATCATTTATGTAAATGACAAAAAGTCGAGGACCCAGCACCGATCCTTGTGTCACTCCACTGGTCACAGGCCTCCAGTCTGAAAAACAACCCTCCACCACCACCCTCTGTCTTCTCCCTTTTGAGCTAGTTCTGTATCCAAATGGCTAGTTCTCCCTGTATTCCATGAGATCTAACCTTGCTAACCAGTCTCCCATGGGGAACCTTGTCGAACACCTTACTGAAGTCCATATAAATCACATCTACCACTCCGCCCTCATCAATCCTCTTTGTTACTACTTCAAAAAACTCATCAAGTTTGTGAGACATGATTTTCCACACACAAAGCCATGTTGACTATCCCTAATCAGTCCTTGCCTTTCCAAATACATGTACATCCTGTCCCTCAGGATTCCCTCCAACAACTTGCCCACTACCAAGGTCAGGCTCACTGGTCTATAGTTAAAAATCACACAACACCAGGTTATAGTCCAACAGGTTTAATTGGAAGCACACTAGCTTTCGGAGCGACGCTCCTTCAGGTGATTGTGACAATCACCTGATGAAGGAGCGTCGCTCCGAAAGTTGGTGTACTTCCAATTAAACCTGTTGGACTATAACCTGATGTTGTGTGATTTTTTAACTTTTTACACCCCAGTCCAACACTGGCATCTCCGAATCATGGTCTATAGTTCCATGGCTTGTCCTTACCGCCCTTCTTAAACATGTTAGCCAACCTCCAGTCTTCTGGCACCTCACCTGTGACTATCGATGATACAAATATCTCAGCAAGAGGCCCAGCAATCACTTCCCTAGCTACCCACAGAGTTCTAGGGTACACCTGATCAGATCCTGGAGACTTATCCACCTTTTAACTATTTCAAGACATCCAGCACTTCCTCCTCTGTAATCTGGACATTTTGCAAGATGTCACCATCTATCTCCCTACAGTCTATATCTTCCATATCCTTTTCCTCAGTAAATACTGATGCAAAATATTCATTTAGTATCTCCCCCATTTTCAGCGGTTCCACACAAAGGCTGCCTTGCTGATCTTTGAGGGGCCCTATTCTCCCTCTAGTTACCCTTTTGTCCTTTTATATATTTGTAAAAACTCTTTATATTCTTAATTCTATTTGCCAAAGCGATCTCTTGTCTCCCTTTTGCCCTCCTGATTTCCCTCTAAAGTATACTCCTCTTCCCTTTATACACTTCTAAGGATTCACTCGATCTATCCTGTCTATACCTGACATATGCTTCCTTCTTTTTCTTAACCAAACCCTCAATTTCTTTAGTCTTCCAGCATTCCCTATACCTATCAGCCTTCCCTTTCACTCTGGCAGGAATATACTTTCTCTGGATTGCCGTTATCTCATTTCTGAAGTCTTCCCATTTTCCAGCTGTCCCTTTTACCTGCGAACATCTGTCCCCAATCAGCTTTTAAAAGTTCTTCCCTAATGGCCTTTCTCCAATTTAGAACTTCAACTTTTAGATCTGGTCTATCGTTTTCCATCGTTATTTTAAATCTAATAGAATCATGGTCGCTGGCCCCAAAGTGCTCCCTCACTGACACCTCAGTCACCAGCCCTGCCTTATTTCCCAAGAGCAAGTCAAGTTTTGCACCTTCTCTCGTAGGTACATTCACATACTGAATCAGAAAACTCTTGTACATACTTAACAAATTCCTCTCCATCTAAACCCTTAACACTATGGGAATCCCAGTCCTTGTTTGGAAAGTTAAAATCCCCTACCATAACCACCCTATTATTCTTATAGATGAGATCTCCTTACAAGTTTGTTTCTCAATTTCCCTCTGACTATTAGCGGGTCTATAATACAATCCCAATAAGGTGATCATCCCTTTCTTATTTCTCAGTTCCACCTTAATAACTTGCCTGGATTTATTTCTAGGAATATCCTCCCTCAGCACAGCTGTAATGCTATCCCTTATGAAAACTGTCACTCCCTTTCCTCTCTTGCCTCCCTTTCTCTCCTTCCTGTAGCATTAAGCTGCCTGTCCTGCCCATCCCTGAGCCATGTTTCCGTAATTGCTATGATATCCAACTCCCATGTTCCTAACTGTGCCCTGAGTTCTCTGCCTTCCCTGTTCGGCCCCTTGCATTGAAATACATGCAGTTTAATTTATTAGTCCTACCTTGTCCCTGCCTGCCCTGACTTTGACTCGCTTCTGTTCTCAACTCTATCAGTCTCAGATTGATCTCTTTCCTCTCTATCTCCCTGGGTTCCCCCCCCGCCCCCCACTAGTTTAAATCCTCCTGAGCAGTTCTAGCAAATTTCCCTGCCAGTATATTAGTCCCCTTCCAATTTAGGTGCAATCCGTCCTTCTTGTACAGGTCACTTCTACCCCAAAAGAGATTCCAATGATCCAAAAATGTGAATCCTTCTCCCATACACCAGCCCCTCAGCCATGCATTCATCTGCTCTATTCTCCTATTCCTGCCCTCACTAGCTCGTAGCACCAGGACTAATCCAGATATTACTACTCTCGAGGACCTCTTTAAATTTCTGCCTAACTCTCTGTAATCTCCCGTCAGAGTCTCACCCTTTTAAATCTTTTCTATGCCATTTTGTTCAAAATGAACAACTTCACACTTTCCCATATTGTACTCCATCAACCCATTTTTTTTCTTTCCAACTAACTTAATCTATTTATAAACAGTGAAAACCTCCAAAATGTACTTTCATACCTGTCATCTGCAAATTTAGCCACCATAATATTAATCCCTTCAGTCATTGATGTAAATTGTAAAAGTTGAAGGTCCAGCACAGACTCCTGCAGGATACTAATCACACATGCTGCCAATCTGCAAAAGTCCCTTTCATGCATACACTCTTTCTACCACCCTGCTAATCTTCAATCCTTATTAGTATGTTAGTCCTTATATCAAAAAGCTGTTACTTTCTGCAATCACCTTTTATGTGGAACCGTGTTAAATGAATGTTCAATATGGGGGTCCAAGGTGAAAAGACTTTCACTAATCAATGTGTGTGCATTAGTACAGCTCAAATAATCCTGTGAATTTGTGCAACTAAATGGTAATCTAATTAAAGACAGATTGCATTTGTCATAAGAGATCTTGCCGTGAAAGCACCTCCACAGAGAGGAGATGCTTGCTCTCCAGGCAGTAATAACCTCTGCTACATATCAACAGCCAGAGCATGTTAAGGACCGTGCCTTGCATTATGACAGACATTTCAGACCAAAAGAACAGCAAGATGACAGACAAAGGATGGGATGCAAAAGCTACAGGGAACATTGCAAACTGCATAAAGAAAAAGAAGGCAAGCTCAGCACAAGGGAAGCAGTGTTTTCATTGCAAGTGCCAAATAAATTCATTGGCAAGTGTTTGGCTAGATCTAGTTACCCATACAAGTGCCCAGCTCCAGATAGGATCTATGTTGGGTGACTGAGGGAAGCAAGGAAGGAACTAGCTGGTGCCTTTACAGATATCTTTGCATCCTTGAACATGGGTGAGGTCCTGGAGGACTGGAGAATTGCTAATGTTGCCCCCTTGTTTAAGAAGGGTAGCAAGGTAATTATCGACTGGTGAGCCTGACATCAGTGGTCGGGAAGCTGCTGGAGAAGATACTGAGGGATAGGATCTATTTACAATTGGAAGAAAATGAGCTTATCAGTGATAAGCAGCATGGTTTTGTGCAAGGAAGGTCATGTCTTATCAACTTAATAGAATTCTTTGAGGAAGTGACAAAGTTGATTGAGGGAATGTCATTTATGAGGGCGTTTGATAAGGTTCTCCATGGGAGGCTGATTGTGAAAGTGAAGTTGCATGGGATCTCTAGTATACAAGCTGGATAGACAGAGAACTGACTGGGCAACAGGAGGCAGAGAGTAACATTGGAAGGGAGTTTCTGAAAATGGAGAACTGTGACCAGTCATGTTCCACACGGATCCCTGCTGGGACCACTGTTGGTGATATATGTAAATGATCTGAAGGAAGGTGTAGATGGTCTGATTAGCAAGTTTGCAGATGTCATGAAGATTGCTGGAGTAGCAGATTGTGAAGGGGACTGTCAGAGAATGCAGTAGAATATGGATAGATTGGAGAGTTGGGTGGAGAAATGGCATATGGCGTTCAATTCGGGCAAATGCGAGGTGATGCATTTTGGAATCTCCAATTCTAGAGCAAACTATATGGTAAATGGAAAACCCCATTTGGTAAAAGGAAAATTGATGTACAGAGAGGTCTGGGTGTTCAGGTCCATTGTACCCTAAAGACGGCAACACAGGTTGATTGTAGTCAAGAACGCATATGGCATGCTTCCCTTCATCAGATGGGGTATTGAGTACAAGAGTTGGCAAGTCATGTTACAATTGTATAGGACATTGCATGCAGTATTCCATATGTGACTCAACCAGTTTGGTTGCCACATTACCAGAAGGATGTGGATGCTTTGAAGAGGGTGCGGAGGTGGTTCACCAGGATGTTGCCTGGTATGGAGGGCGCTAGCTATGAGTAGATTAGGATGATCTCCATTAGAAAGGAGGAGGTTGATGGGACACCTGATTGAGGTCTACAAAATCATGAGAGCTGTAGATAGCGTGGATAGCAAGAAGCTTTTTCCCAGAGTGGGGGACTCAGTTACTAGGGGTTACGATTTCAAGGTGAGAGAGGAAAAGTTTAAGGGAGGTATGTGTGGAAAGTTCCTTTCAGAGGTGGTAGAGGCGAGCACAATAGCATCATTTAAGGCATATCCTAACAGATACATGAAGGGGCAGGAAGCAGAGGGATACAGATCCTTGGAAAATAGGCGACATGTTTAGATAGAGGAACTGGATCGGCGCTAGCTTGGAGGGCCAAAGGACCTGGCCCTGTGCTGTAATTTTCTGTTCTTTGTATATCTATCAATATCTGAGTTTTGCTGGCCAGATAAACCTGAAGCAGAACAAGAAAAAAATTTGTATTAAAGATACCTGAAGTCAAGTGCATAGGTTGTATACTGACAGCAAAAGGTCTTCTCCTTAAACCTGAAAAGGTGATAGTTGTACGAGTGGCGGGGCTACTAATGCTTGTAATAACTACAACTGTTTGTTGGATTCACTATCTGTTTGGCAAAATTCTTGCCCAATTTGTCATTGGAGTGTGGTCCATTTTGCCACTCCATGCAAAGGAACTGCTCTGGTATTAGGCCAAAGTAAAAGAGCACCTTTCACTGAAGTCAAGCAACTTGTGAAAACACCACTGTGCTAAAATATTATGATTAAAATTATGAGGTCATCCTGCAATGTGACACCAGCAAGATAGAACTTTGAGCAATATTAATACAGTAAAGTCATCAAATTGCATTTGCAGCCGGAGCCTTAGCACCATTGAGATGACTGTCTGCATAGATTGAGGTGGTGTACTTGGCCATATGTCTTTTCATGTGAATATTTTCATTAGTACCTACTTTGAAAATTCAAATTGACAGTTTGGCCAGGCCTCAAACCATTTCAAAGGATTTTCCTCAAGCTGCTAATATTTATTACACAGTATTTGCAATAAGTGTTACTGTGCTTGGAGATTCCGACTCGGCACAACATAAGAGTAAGGGAAACTGATGTATATCACAGACTTGCTGTCTAGAACAGCACTGCCTATAAAGAAAGCAATTGCTGTGACAGTGTGAAATTTTTAAGATCCAATGTAAAACAGCAACACAAACATACTCTGAAAGTCTTCAACGCAGCAGAGAATTTGAATTTGACAGATACATGCCTTGCTGAGAACTACTCAAAAAGATGCAAATCTTCAAATGCTGCAGGAAGTATTGATGAAAGAATGGCCTGAGAGCACCAAGGACATTCCTGTGGTCACAAAAGCATATTGGGCTTATAGAAATGAACTCTCAACCCAAGATGACAACTTAGTCATAGAGGACCATGGACTGCTCTCTCTTGGTGTGTGACAACTGGTGGTGTGTTTAACCTACAGGTGATCATGCATCAGACATGGGCTGAGGTCAATGAGGCAGGACTGTTATGGCACAGGAATCGAACTCGTTGGTATCACTCTGAATCATAGTCACATCCAGTCAACTGATTCTCCAAGCCAGAAAGGATAAATGCTGAAACACATCCACGCAAGCCACCAAGGAATTTAGTTGAGTCTAATGAAAACTGAAGTGCTGTACTGGCCAAAGATGAGCATTAAAATCTGAATTACATCACACACTATAGTAATGAGTACCAAACTAAACAAATTAGAGAGCCAGTGATGATCCCAGACAGACGACAAGTGAAGCTGAGACCTCTTCACTGTCATGAAAACTGATTATCTTGTCTTTGCAGACTGCTATTCTGACAACTAGGAGAAGATCAGCGAACTTCAAAACTACCAGTGAATTTGTAGAATACTTGAAGGCATATTTCAAACATTTGTGATAATGGCCCTCAGCTCGTGAATGAAAATTTTTCTTTCATAAAGAAATGGGAAGTTAAATTTCATATGTCATCTTCACACTGGTAAAATGGAGAGTACGGAGGAACTTCGATTATCTGAATGAGATGGACGGGCACTACTTCGTTTGGATAATTAATTATTCAGATAGTCAATTTTAGCTTGAAAAGGGGAAGCCATACTGATCTAACACTGTGATGGGCTGATGAAGGGCTCTTGCCCGAAATGTCAACTCTCCTGCTCCTCTGCTGCTTTTCCAGCACCACATACTTGACTCTAATCTCCAGCATCTGCAGTCCTCACTTTCACATGATCTAATGTTGTGCTCTACCAGAGAATTTGTTTAAATCTATAATTTTAATAAGTCTGCCATTTAAACAAACTAATCTTTGCAGCCTGCATATTACAGTTTAAAATAAGAACTAAACCCTTACCATGAAATCCCAGCATTAAAAAAGCTCCCGAACAGCTTCTACAATCGCAAGACCATTGCCAGCATCAGTTTCCGTGAACTCAGTCTCGCAGTAGAAAGGTGGAAGTCCTGTCTCACACGTGCGTTTACGTTCTCTGCCTTTTTTTATTAAATGAACAGCCTGGTAAAGTGCCAGGAATACTCTACCTGTACTGTAAAACACTTACTTTTGCAAAGGGCTGTGTAACAACCCTTACCTAAAAAAAATCCAGTCACTGAGCTTGAGCTGCTTGTGTTTCTTTGTTTTTGCCATCGTTTTCACATCATCTTCAGTACAGTAAATCGAATACAATACTCTTTGATGTGGACCTTGAAATCATCTTTGGATAATTTGAGATTTGGATAATGGAGGTTCCTCGGTATTCATGAAGACATCTGGTAAATCCAGCACAAATAAATGCACTTATTAAAGACGTGTAAAGTAGTCCACACTAATACCACACTGTATCCAAATTGCACTTTCAGTACTGAAAACTGAAATAGCCACAAGTATGTGTGAGAAAATAAGAGCTGAAACACTAGAAAGCGAAATATAATTTTGTTTAAAGGACCAAAAATATTAACAGTCAATTATCTGAGAGCCAAACATTTGATGTTCTCAACAAGTGTCAGCCAAAATGGTAAATTGGAACCTGTGCAGAGTATTTGTGAACTCAATCATGCATATTGAAAGTGAACAATCAGATATGCACCATTCCAATTGCAAGGACAAGAGCACAACTAGAAAAGCTGTTTTTCCCTGCAGAGAGCTGATCATTTCAACCTTTTTCATCCTTAGGGGAGGCAATTCCCAGTGATATTACCATGAGTTTCTGGATTAATAATCTAAACTAATGTTCTAGGGACCCATGGCAAATGAATTTACTGAATTTGAATTCAGTAAAGAATCTGGAATCATGGGTCTACTGATGACCATAAAGCCATTGTCGATTGTCAGAAACATCTGTCTGGTTCACTAATGTCCTCGAAGGGAAGGAAATCTGTCAAGCATACCCTGGTCTGGCCTACATGTGACTCTAGACCCACAGCAATGTGGTTGACTCTTAACTGCCTGTGGACAATTAGAGATGAGCAATAAATACTGGCCTAGCCAGACTCTCTCATTCTGTGAGTGAATAATAAAGTCTGAAAGTGCGGCTTATCTCTCTCTCATGGATACGACTTAATCAAATCCAACACCAAATATTGCGTTAGAGCAGAATTTTTATCAATGCAAATGCAACATCATTACAAATAACCTTTCACCTTTGTAATTATGCACAGCATGAAATTGTTTTTCCTTCTGCTGTCTACCAATACATTTAGGTGCAGTCCCAACTCCCACAGCTGGGATGGAGGAAGCCTGCACCATCGTTAACTCAGTTTTCCAGGTAAAACTGTGGCAGTCATTCCTTAGTGCCTGAAAGGTCCCAGCCTGCTGAGGGATGGCAGCTTAGCCTCCTCTCTTGAACTTTGGGTTCATGGGCAAACACTAGTTTGAGGACCAGGTACCACTGGGCTGTGCAGAGACAAAGCTTTTGGAAGTCCTGTGAGATATCCTTATGGGCCCTGGTGGAACCACTTGAATTCTTAAGAGGATGGAGCACCTGGATTGAGGTCCAAGCCATGTACCCCTCCCTCACTGTGCCACTGCTGAACATTTATGGCTAAAGCAATGGAATGCTGGTCTTTGTATATGTCCAGCAAATCGTGTGCTGGATTAAGGTCAAAATTGCTGTAACCACCACGGAGGCAGCCAGATTTGGGTGTGTCAGGGCATTGTTGGACTCCTCTTTACTTCATTTCAGCTTAGAGTGCCTCTGACGAGCTGCCTGCAGTTGCTGTGCCTGTCTGTGCAGTTTCACAAAATCATTAGTGACTGAGAGCATGGGACTGTCTTCTATCTGGGGCTGAGCAGATGCCTGGTCACCTGCAGCCTTCTGAGTGCCAGGCACCTGGGATATCTCTTACTTGGCTAGCTATGTCATTGCTCAATAGATTGTAAAGCTGAGAGTCTCTGAAGTCGCTTCTTAGTAGAGGTTTGCTGGGTGCCTGAAGTGCTTAGATGAGAAGAGAGGTCATTCGATGACTAAGAAGGATGAAAGTGCACATTTAGAATGAGTTAGCACTGGTGGTAATGGGAGTGCATGCAGCACAGTACAATGAATCTTGCTGGACTAGTTGGCCATTGTGGTTCCCTCATCCACACAAGTAGCTGTGCTCTTCTCTGGCCAAATGGATTATTGACTCTCAAAGGAATGAGGAGCCTGATGTCTGCCAGTCTTGGACCCCTTGGTCTGGTTGTCATCCATTTTGTTTTTCTACGCTGAGACCAAAGGTGGCATTGAGTTTAATGGAATGGCATGGAACTATAGTTAGTGGTGATATAGATGCAGGTGTTATACTGTCCCTATTGAGGTGGTAGAAAGCTTAGAGAGCAGGAAGCGTTCATAGTTTGTGAGGATAAGGTGGGTGAGGCCAGTGCATGGACATGATGTTTGCAGTAGTCTGAGTTGTTGTCCAGGAATGTTGGTGAGACGCATTTGCTGGGGCAGAGTTGGAGTGAGTGATGGCCACGAGTGGGCGAGCTAGCAAAAGATTCTTCCTGCACTGCTAGACATGGAGCTTTCACCCAGAGTGTGGCATGGTCCAGCTTTTCTATGATTGTGTGGCCACCTTTGGTGCTTACAAGAAAAAGGATTGCCGTCTCTCCATTATTTCATCTGCTGAGGCTTCCACATCCCTGACCATGACATGGGAAGTGATTGTATCTTTCCTCTAAACCAGTCCACACAGGAAGTCTTAAACATCATAGTATGAGTTCCTGACTTGCAGCTTCTAAATAGCATGCACTTGAAGTCTGTAAATATAGTGCCTGTGACATGAACCCCAAAAGATCCTGCAGTGATGAGCAATGCCAACTTTCCAGCATCACTGTTTCCTGCGAAAAGTGCCCAAGAGCCCAGTTACATTATTAATGAAGTGATAAGCAGATGATTGCATGGGAAAATTGCTCTGAGCTTTGGCAGGCCAGGTGACATGAGTCTGATTCAACAAAACACTTTAACTGGAAATAGGAAAATTGCGTCCACTGTACAAACCAGACTGTGTTGTCTTGTGGGCTTGAATGCTTGATACTGGGGCTCAGATGCTGCTGCTTACACAAGTAAGAATCCATTTTCCCACCTCCCTTGGGTTGCAGTCTCTAGAGACTTATTACCAGTCAACTATTAGCTTCATACTAGTGGATAGAAAGTAAAACTTTGGCTGTGACTTTATTAATATAATTAGGACAAAATTGCTTCAGACATTTGTAAATCATATACTTGATATACTTGTAGCTACATCCACAGGACCATTTTCCCTTTCATTACAGGTACTATGACACCATTGGTCTGTTGAGTATCATTGCAGTGAATTCTTTATGCCCTGACGCACCTCCATCCTCTACTTGGAATTGACAGCAATGTAAAATGTTGATAGCTTGCCTTTTGAGTATACATCTTGAAATGTGAATTCATCTCTCCTCACCGTAGATACTGACTAATTTGAGTGCTTACAGCATTTTCTTGATGTGGTGCTTTCATTTCTGTTTACTTGTCACATTTTAAAAGCATGCATTTAAAGAACTATTCTTTGATGTTTAGTAAATGTCTCTGCCTCATTACCAAGGACCGAGTTCATTAGGAGATGAAACAAAACTACAATGCAGAATAATAACTGAAACTATATATTTTTATCAGCATCTTCCTTGAATTTTCAGTTTTTATTAAAAATTAGTGTGGGCTTAAAACCATACCATGAAAGACACCCCTTCCTATGCTTAATAAATCATCAATGTGCCATGTAATCTTGTTTTCACAGATCAAAAGTTTGGTTTATTCAATAATCTGAAATGAATTTTAAAAAAGACTAAACCTGTGGTGTTTTTTTATGATTTGAATTCAAATTACAGATAATTGGCATTTTTAAATTTAAAATCAGTTGTGAAGGGGTACATGATAACTATATACCAAGAAATCACATACATATATGCATTGCGCCTCATGACCAGATTAAAAGATGCACATTAAAAGGCATTTGTATTGAATGAAATATTTTGAGTCCATTGACATAGATGCAAGAAAACTAAAACATAAAAAGCTGTTACTTTGCAACTATGGATAAATCAAAACTCGCTCAATTTAAAAAATAATGTTGTTGAACTGAATTTAGCATTTCATATCATTTTGAGGCACTCAATGCATATGAAGGCTATGAGCAATCTTGCCACCAGATGGTACTGCAAACAGTATACAGCAGTATATCAGTTCCAGCAGATTTATCTGATATGTTGATTTATTCCATTGCAGCCCCTGGGAAAGCAATTCAATAATACTGAACTGCATTAAAAAGAAATCCGCATTCTAGCAATTCATTTTCAATACATATGAGTAGATCATAGAGCTGGAAACAGACCCTTTGGTCCAGCTTGTACAATCTAACTAGGTATCCTAACCCAATCTAGTCCCACCTACCAGCACCCAGCCAGTTTCCCTCCAAACCCTTCCTATTCATATAACCATCCAGATGCCTTTTAAAAATTGCAATTGTACCAGCATCCACCACTTCCTCTGGCAGCAGATTCCATACATGTATCACCCTCTGCGTGAAAAAGTTACCCTTTGGGTCTCTTTTATATCTTTCCCCTCTCACCCTAAACCTATGCCCTCTAGTTCTGGACTCCCCCACCCTCAGGGAAAAGACTTTGTCTATTTATCCTATCCATGCCCCTCATAATTTTATAAATCTCTATAAGATCACCCCCTCTGCCCCCCCCCCCGGGAAAACAGCCCCAGCCTATTCAACCTCTCCCAATAGCTCAATTTATGGAATAGCATAACTTTCTTGACATTTCACCTACTCAGTGAAAATATAAACGCAATTTTCTTTTAGTTGATACCATGAGTAAGATTTGTTTTAGAAATAGAACAGAAGGAAGCAGTCAACCCATTATGAGCAATTCATCTAGAGCTATTAATCCTCTCCCTGACCCATCAGCAGGTATAAAGCATGTTTTTTGTTCTTGAGAGTTTCTTAAATCTACAAGTTTTTTTATCCAAGTTTCAAACATAATTTAAATGTATTAAAGTCTAGACCACATTCGTATGATGGAGTTGGAGACTAATCGGTCTGCTTGCAGTCACTAAATTTAAATTTGCTGTTCTATTGTCTAGAAACATCCGATGAATGTAGTATTTTATTCTAAAATAGTGTAAATATAATTTGTGAAGTTTAAAGGAAGTGATATCCATTTTAAAATAATTGAATGCAATTGCCACAGTGCCATGCTTTACATTAATAAATTACCTGCACATTTAGCATTTATATCAACAAAAATGATTTCAACCTGTAAGAATCCTTAAATTGTATGAATAGGTCAAAACACATTTAATATTAAAGACGTTCCTGTACTCATGAACATAACTAGACAGTAGTTTTAGATTTAGTCGGATAGACTTAAAGTTTGTGAGAATATTTGTAGCTTGGGTGCTCGTTGTGGTTCTGTTCGCCGAGCTGGGAATTTGTGTTGCAGACGTTTCGTCCCCTGTTTAGGTGACGTCCTCAGTGCTTGGGAGCCTCCTGTGAAGCGCTTCTGTGATCTTTCCTCCGCCATTTGTAGTGGTTTGAATCTGCCGCTTCCGGTTGTCAGTTCCAGCTGTCCATTGCAGTGGTCGGTGTATCGGGTCCAGATCGATGTGCTTATTGATTGAATCTGTGGATGAGTGCCATGCCTCTAGGAATTCCCTGGCTGTTCTCTGTTTGGCTTGTCCTATAATAGTAGTGTTGTCCCAATCGAATTCATGTCATCTCTGTATGTGGCTACTAAGGATAGCTGGTCTTGTTGTTTTGTGGTTAGTTGGTGTTCATGGATGCGGATCGTTAGCTGTCTTCCTGTTTGTCCTATGTAGTGTTTTGTACACTACATTGGTTTTGCTCATGCTGGGTATCGGGTCCTTCGCTCTGGTGAGTTGTCAGAGATTGGCTGTTGGTTTGTCTGCTGTTATGAGTCCTAGTGGTCACAGTAGTCTGGCTGTCAGTTTGGAAATGCTCTTGATGTATGGTAGTGTGGCTAGTCCTTTGGGTTGTGGCATGTCCTCGTCCGTTGTCTTTCCCTTAGGCATCTGTTGATGAAATTGCAGGGGTATCGTTAGCTGTCTTCCTGTTTGCCCTATGTAGTGTTTTGTACAGTCCTTGCATGGGATTTGGGTATTGGGTCCGAATTCATGAACACCAACTAGCCACGAAACGACACGACCAGCTATCCTTAGTAGCCACACACACAGATGACAAGCAACATGAATTCAACTGGGACAACACTACCATTATAGGACAAGCTAAACAGAGAACAGCCAGGGAATTCCTAGAAGCATGGCACTCATCCACAGATTCAATCAATAAGCACATCGATCTGGACCCAATATACCGACCACTGCAATGGACAGCTGGAACTGACAACCGGAAGCGGCAGATTCAAACCACTACAAATGGCGGAGGAAAGATCACAGAAGGGCTTCACAGGAGGCTCCCAAGCACTGAGGATGTCACCTAGACAGGGGACGAAACGTCTGCAACACAAATTCCCAGCTCGGCAAACAGAGCCATAACAAGGATAGATTTAGTTGTCCATTCTGATGAGTTTTTAAATCCTTGGTGTATTGCTATAGGAAGGCCTGAGGTCAGAGATATAAAGGAAACTCTGATCACAGAATGGGTACCTTCTTGCAGCCAGGTAAAAGCAGAATTCGTATTTGAATGAGAGACTGGAGGAAATGATTGCATAGTGATTAATTTAGAGGCTCGGGCAGGGTAAAGGGTACAAATTCCACCACTGTCGATGATAGAAAGTAACAAATGAAAATCTGGAATTGAAAGCTAGCCTTGATGAGAGTAACTGTGCAACTGTCTTTGTTGTAAAAACATCTATTCAGTTAATGTCCTTTTCAAGGAAGGAAGTTTGCTGTCTTTACCTGGTTTGATCTGCATGTGACTCAAGATCCATGTCAATATGGTTGACTCTAAACTGCTGTCTGAAATGGTCACTTAAGTTCAAGGATCCATAATGAATGGGTGACCAATGGTTACATCTTAATGACAATTAAAAAAAGACCTATTGCAAGTTTTATGTCAGGTTGACTCAAATATTTGTTTTACCATAATTGTATGATTCTCTAGCAGGTATGTTGTAATGTCAGGGTAATGTAAGAAAACAGTGAGCAAATAGAACCTGGAGTTTACCTTTTGAGCCCTTTGACATAATGAAGATAGATTAAAAGCGCACATAAATTCTGTTATATATTTAGTTCATGGAGTTTGACGAATATTTGGAGTTTAACTCAGGATTTAGAGGCAGTAACCTTTTTGTTCATCGTTGAAATTCTTGATTGAGCATGATCTACCATTTAAAATGGGCTGGGACTGTGACAGTTCCACCTGACAAAACTGCACTAAGAATCCATCGAAGGTTGTAAAATCCATAAACTTAAGTAAAAATGTTAGTGTACATGTATAGCAAACAATCAAGAAGGCAAGTTGCATATTAGTCTTTAACGCAAAGGAGTTGGAATTCAAGAATATAGAAGTTTGCTGCAATTATAAAAGATTAATGAGAATGTCCTGGAGTATGTAGTTTTAGTCTGCATATGTGAGGAAAAATATACTCACTCTAGAACCTTCTTTACATACCAAATTTACAATCACAGCATTTTGAGACCCACAAAATGGTACAAGATTTGCTGATTAATGAAAATATGCTTTGTGACTGAATATGGTCATTATTTCAAGAATCTTCTTCTAAATGGTGAGCACCACCAATATTATTCTCATGGAGGTATTCTGAATTACTGGACCCATAGGAAATTCTTATCAGTAGGGCTACTTGGTAAACAACTTACTTCAGCATGTGACTTCTGTCCTTTTAATAAGGGGATGATGAGTCTTGTTCCTGTTTAGCCTAGGTCCACCCTCATTTAAATGTAGCAGAATTTTCTTAAAGTAGCCAGCGGCTGTGATCTTGGAGTTCTGAATTTATCTGTAACAGAGTTTTTTCCTCCTTCAACATCCCTAGGATGGGGGATTTCAAGATTAGGGGGCACATTTATAAGGCGAGAGGAGAGAGATTTTAAAAAGACATTGGGGCAAATTGTTTTACAGAGAAGGTCATCCACATGTGGAATGAACTTCCTGAGGAAGGGTGGATATTGGCACAATTACAACGTTCAAAAGATATTTGGATAAGTAAATCAGCGGGAAAGGTTTGGAGGCCTATGAGCCTGGAGCAGGCAGGTGAGACTAGTTTAGTTTGAGAATATATTTGGCATGGACTGGTTGGACTGAAGGGTCTGTTTCCATGTGTATGACTCTGACTCTGCCACTTGGGTGAGCTCATTAGTTATCTGAGTGCAAGAATTTTGCAAGTCTTCAACAACTGTTTGATTGCTAGCAGCTGTATTTTTAGTTCAACAATCCCCCTGAGGTAAGTAGACTGTCATTTTTTGGTGAATTTGGAACTGTTCAAACTCATTCCTGTGTTCAACTTTAAACTTCACCAAAGGCATTCTATGTCTCTGGGAGCTCAATAAGTGGCAAATGCAGGTACAGTTACAACATTTTAAAAGACGTTTGGGCAAGTACGTGAATAGGAAAGATTTAGAAGAATATGGGCCAAATGCAGACAAGCAGGACTAGTTTAGTTTGAGAAATTTGGTCAGCATGGACGAGTTGGACCAAAGGGGGTGTCTCTATGCTGTAAGAATCTATTGTAGGTCTTAGCTGGAAAAAAAACCCTAATGCTTATTTAAGAAAAATCAAAGAACTGTGTTTGCTGGAAATCAGAAACATAAACATAAATTGCTTGAAAAACTGAAGAACTGAAAACACAACTGAAGAAGGGTCACTGGACTCTGTTAATACTGGTTTCTCTTCACAGATGCTGTCAGACCTGCTGAATTTTTCCAGCAATTTGGTTTTGTTTCTAGTGCTTCTGTGTCTTACTAATGAGTTTCTTTTGCAGCTTCCAGTTGCCATCCCTGCAAGTGCTGTATGATGAATGTTAACACGATGCATTGGGCATAAGGAGCTCTCTGTTTCTGAACTTTTTGTCAGGGGTTCCTTATGTGAAGTTTTTGTACTTTTTCTTGGTGGGACTTGCTGAAGGTTGAAATTTTTTTTCTCTCCGCATGTTAAGCCTGCATGGATGTTGCTGTATGGTACATTTTACCCAGCGATCATGAATTTGTTTGGAAGTTCAGAGACATCTTCCTTGCGTGACTGCAGAAATCTTTCTAACTCAATAATTCTTGATCTGCTTTCTGGTCATTTTACAGAAATTTGAAGATTCACTTACTTTCATTACTGACTGAACTAGCACAAGGTTAGATTTTGACTTCCCAGCAGTGGTCTGTCTGCTCTGAGAGGGACTTCTTCATGTAACTCTGCTGTTGCTTCCCCTTTTCCTTCTATGCAATAAGGGGACGCTATTTACTACTGTGCCTTATTCAAGAAAGGATTGATCATCCTTGAAAGAAAAAAAAATTGGCATTCACTAAACAGTGTTTCTGAAAACCCAAGTACAGGGATGTCCATCATTTTAAGATTGAGGAAGTGAATGATTTGTGCGTTGTTTGCTTCTGTGTGGAATGCTGTTTGGCACTTCGTCAGTACATCTTTTTGACACCACCTTTGCTTGCTGTTTCCAGTTTGTATCTTGAAAGAAGTGGAGGATTTCTCCATTCTCTTGCACTGCTAAGACTGAAGTAAGTTCAGTGTTGGCTCACTGAAGGTGGTCTAAAGCTATACAAGCAATTCTGCTTAATGAATTGTTATCACTTAGACCTTGTTGTTATGCAATTCTACTTTTCCCATGTATCAAAATGCATTTGGCATCTAACTCTAGTACTTGTACTTTCCAAATCCCAGAGGTATTAGTGGAGAGAATTGTGAGAATTTCTGACCTTATCCATGGTATACAGTCCTGAGAATAGATATGTCTGCTCCAGTATCCAATTTAAAACTAATTTCCCTGTCGATTGCTTTAACGGCTGCATGCCCTAATTCTTAGAGCAGGTTAGTACTGTTAAGAAAGTTGAATTCGTACGGTGAGTCTGTCACATAGCCCAGGAAGAGTTCATCCTTCCCCACCCCCAATTCCTCTTTACTGCTGAGATTCCTGCAGACAGCTGTGGTCTATTTAATTTTCTGTGCTTTTATCCCAGTCTCTCGCTTCACACTTTCAACTATAAAACTGGCAGGTAGGGTTGTCACCAATGAAGTCAACTTTTGTGGCTTGACTGCACCTTGTTCTTTCATGCATGCTTGTATCTTCATTTCCATAAGTACTTTCATTTCTGTGATATTTACTGTGGTTAATTTATTTCTTCCTGTTGCTAACTTCTGACTCTACCATGGGCAGTCTTTCACACCATCTTTAGCTTCTGAGTTGAACTTCCCGTTTAGCAAATGTGTCCAAGTACTACAGACCCAGGCTCCAATTCCATGTGATTTGATGTCGCTATAATATGATAGTCACTAAGCATGTATGAAAACACTAACCAGAGAAATGTACAAGTTCCTTTACTTCAAAGCACACGCTTTGGTTTATTGTGTTTCAGTATGACTAGCTGTAAATTTAAACTAAACATAGTATTCTCTGCCTACCATTAGTGTCCTAACATGTTATGAATTTAATTTTAATAACATTGTTCAAGTTAGTAGCAATATTTATAATTAACAGTATCGATACTTTGAAAGCCTAAAGCAGTGAACAGTTCCTGAGCTGGTAGTTTGCAGAATTGCTTATTCTGTCAGCAGTATAAACGAGAGAAGTGCTGACGACGAGAGCATTAAAGGAAGGTGGCTACCATCAGACTGACAAACTAAACTTTTCTATTATCAGCATCATGAACGTAGATAATAATGGTGCTTTGTGTTTCTTTTCCTGAATAGTAATTCTCTAGTAATTTAGGATGAAATGGAAAAGCCAAAAATTTTGATGTTTGCTAAACTGTTGTATATTTGTACGTGACTCTGCTCTGTGTTCCCACTTTGTAGATGAGTTTTGTTTTCTGAACTACCTGAGTGATTAAAGAAGACAACTTTCTGAATTAAGGAAACCCTGTATAGGTCAATAGTTAAAAGGGCTGATTGAAGCTTGGTTTTAAGAAGGTCTTGAGAAAAAAAAAACGAAGTGGAGACTTGAGACGAGTTTAGGAAGGGGAGTCCAGAGCTGTTTGCCTGAATGGCAGAAGACTTGGCTTCCTACAATAGTCAGATGATGATGCATAAAAGGCGAGAAGGTGATAATGTTGGAAAGGTGACAGAGGAAGGAGATGTGAGGTAGTGAAGGGATATAAACATGAGTAATTATGGAAAAAGATTGAGCCAATTATGGCTTTGAAAACTAATGCAGCAAGTATCGATGGAACAGAGGAATACTATGACTTAAAGTATAGTGTAGAGAGTAGGATGGAGCTAAGAACAGGAAGCATAAGAAAAATTGCCTAGATTTTATGGTCAGCATTGAATGAATGGTGCTAACCATTCATTACATTTACATTTGCCTACAGACTACCTCTTGGACTTTTCAGTGGAACCTGCAACCTTTAGAATTTTACAATATGTCAGAGTTTAATGTTAGGCTGTTTTGTGTTGTAATGTTAACAGGGCCTGTAATCTCATTTAATGTTTAGAATTTATTTTACCACTATTACCCACTAGCCTAATTAAATTGAGACACCAACCCAATTGGCAGCATTTTGGAGTAGCCTCCTCTTTCCCATCTTTTAACCTCCGACTTCCAGCCTCCCCCTATTCCCAACCTTTTGAAATGCCATCTCTGCTTGTCCCTTACTCTCCAACATGCAAAACCACCTGCCCCCCCCCCACCGAATCTGGCCTTCTGATTTGCAGCTTCTGCTTGCCTCTGACCTTCAATATATGGCCTTCACCATCTTCAACTTTCCCACTCAGTGCTTCTCTCTCCTGAACCTGCATTTCTGTTGAAGATCTGGATCTGATTGAAAGCTGAGAATCCAGAGTTGTGAAAGTACTGGTCCCATTGCACAAGTACTGTGCTGGGCCAGTAATAATCCATGCTTCTTTAAAATGTTCCCTTGTTATTGTGTTAGAGTAGTTTCAATAACTTTTTGAAGACTGCTCTTTCTAAAATACTCTACAGTAATGTTATAATTAAATTAGTTATGCAAATGCTCTCTTATACTTCATCTTAGACTGCACACTTGTGTGGTGACCTCCTTCTATGGCATTACAACTCTTTCTGGAACTTAGTCCATCATACTCCATTATACTACAGCCACCTTTATCCCTGGAACCCTTCTTGTGAGTAAGTGTTCTGGAGACAAGTGATGAAGGGTTGGAGGACCAGTTGGTCAGGCATTTTAAAAAGTCCTAGATTATAGAAGCTTCAGTTACATACCTTGTGCCACCAGCACCTGTGGTTACACAGCTTTGGATCAGATCTGGGTCTTGATTTGGAAAGCAGGTTTAGGGCAGGGATACAGGGAGTGGTGGGGACAGGGAGAGACCAGAAGTCAGAAAAACTGGGATGGAGAGAAGCTGCAAGTCGAAGTCAGGAATGACAGAAACTGAACTTGGAAGGCTGTGGAGAGGCTGTAAGTCAGAGGATTAAAAAAGTGGAGAGGCCACCAGGCAGAGGATCAGCAAGTGGGATAGTCTAGGATGAGGAAAGGCTGCAAGTTAGTTTTGGTTGGGGGCCACCGTAAGTCAGAGGCAGACAGAAAACAAATCAGAGGGGACTGATAGAGGCAGCAAATTGGAAAACTGGGGACAGTAACAGGCAGCAAACCAGCTATCCAGAGGCTGTCAGATGGCCTGGATCAGTCAGAGACTGCAAGTTGGAGAGTCAGAAGGGGAATGGTCTACAACAATCAGAAGGATGAGGGAAAAGGGTCTTGGTTCAACAGCTGGTGTTACAGGACTGTACGTGAACCTTTGTCTTAATATTTTATTGAATGCTTATTCAGTTCTGAAACTATTAACTTTTCAATATAAAATATTTCATCTTGCAGATTATAATGTGGTATTTTTTATTCCTGACAAGGAATATCTTGCATAACCTAGTCACAAAATGACTTGTAGTGCAAAATCTGGACAAATGGTTTTAAGGATTTTATGGCAGCTCCAGATGTTCCAAATTGTTTCACTATCAATGAATTACTCTTAAACTGTGTGTTAGAGAAGGTGGTAGCTGATATGCACACAGGTCCTGCTAATGGTAATCACAGAAGCATAATGCCCCAGAAGGAGGTCATCTGGCCCCTGATGCTTGTGCTGGCTTGCTAAATGAGCTTCATTACTTTGTGCTAATTTCCTGCTTTTACCCTTGCACATTATCCAAATAATCATTCTGAACCTTCTTAAGTGCCTTAGTTGATACTGCGTACAGGCAATGCATTCCATTCCCTAACTACTCTGAGTGAAAACTTTTTTTTTTTGCTTCACTCTTGTTTCTTTTGTCAATCATTTTACATCTACCTTTTGCTCTAGTTCTTTTACAAGTGGGATCGGTTTCTCCCCATCTACTCTAGCCAGACTGCTTTTGATTTTGAAAACTTCTATCAGATCTCCCTCTAGCCACCTTCTATCCAAGGAGAACAGTCCCAGCTTCTTCAATCTATCCTCATAACTGCACTTTCTCATCCCAGGAATCATTCTTAAACTGCTTTTGCACTGTTTCCAATGAATACGCATCCTTCCTATAATATGGCACCCCAGAGCTGTACCGTGTTCACAGCAATGAGATAAATGAAATACTCCTTTTATGTTATTAATTGAAAAATAAATATTGGCTAGGGCACAGGATGAATTCCTATGCTTTGCCTTGAATAGTACCATTGAATATACTTTAGTTACTCCTGAGGGTTTAACATCTAATCCATAGTCAGCACCCCCTGTTATATACTCATGTGCTGAGTTATGTATTTGGAGGAGAGTTGGTGTAATGACCATCTGACTACGGATAGATTTTCACCCAGTAGCACTTGTCCATTTTAAGAGCCAGAATTAATTTAAATTCTTTCTGTTGGTTGTAGGACAATAATAGCCTTTGAGGCTAGCCACTTTTCTGAATAAAAGTAGGTTTGTATTTGATAAACCGATCTCCAGAGCTGGAGTAACAAGGGTGATTTTTTTAGACATGAGAGCAGTATTTTGTGGCCTCACAAAACCTACACTAACTTATCTGTTTGCTCCACTTTGGCAGGGCAATAACCAATATAAGACTAGGAAAAGCCTTTTGCATCATTCTGACTCAAGTTTGGTAAATAACAGACTGTGTCATAGGGATCTGATTTACATTTTAAATGGATCTATAGCACAACTGAGGTGGGACCTCTGATTTCCCAGCTGCAGATCCAAAGGAACATTGCAGGTGTGATGAGACCAGAGAAATGTATCATTCCCCACTGTTTTCATGTTATTATCATGCCTTTCCACCAGATGAATGATCTTAAAATCTGTCCACAGTTCTTCCACAATATCAAGGCCATCGACTGTATAAGATGTTTTGCATACACTGATGTCACAACATTAAAGCTGCTCATTGTATCTCAGTCATATTGGACTTATGCAGACAAGAACAAAGTCAAAGAAATAAAAATGAAACCAAAAAAGTGCTGGAGAGACTCTGCAGTCTGTCAAGCATCCAGGTGAAGAGAAACCGTTAATGTTACAAGTCCAACATGACTTTTCTTTGGAATGTTCTGGTGAGGTCAATCTTTTTAGAACTGGAGGAAATCCAAGTTAAGAGGGGGCAAATCCAAAAGGAAATATTGACAAAAGGATGAAAACTTTAAATTGGACATAATGAAGGACTGGGAACTAGCGTACTTCAACTAAGACAGAAGTATAAACTCCTTGTTTATAGAAGAGCGGTATTTCCCGTTAGTAAGGAGAAAGTGTTAAGTTTCCAGATGCTTATACTATTAAAAGAAATCTCATCAGTAGTTCTTGTGAAGTTGTTATTTTATTGCTCCAGAATTGTGCTGATGCGTAGGAATATGTTGTAGTCTCATCCAACTCTGATCAGATGTTTTACAATGCTTGTGTGGTCTCAGAACATTATAAATTCAAAACATATTGTATAGCCACAGACTCCTGATGGTGAAATACATTAGGAATTAAAACATAGCTATGGCACACAAATACTAAACCTGAAGGAGCTGAGAAAACACTTGCTAGCCTCTGAAGGTACCGAAGATCTGCTCTCTCCATATTTCATCACCTCTTAGTTTTTCTGTACAATCTATGAACAGCACCTCCCATTACAGTTTGCTGTGTTCCATAAGAAGGGATGCACAGCATCTTAATGTATAATCTACACTTGAGTGTACCCATATTTTACCATGGCTTACTGCTATCATCACCTAGTTGGCATTGACTCATTAGTATGGCAAGCTACAACACCAAATCCACTTTAAGAACACAAGCTATCTGCATATTGCACATAAGATCACAGAATGATTTTAGCACAGAAAGAGGTCACTAGATCTGTTATATCTATGTCAGCGTTCTATTAGATCAGTTCACCTAGTTTCACTTCCCTGTAGCTCCTGTATTTGTTTATCCAAATAATTATCCTGTTCTCTTTTTGAGGTCACAATTGAATCTGCCTTCACCAGACTTCCAGACAATCCATTCCAGCTCATAAAGACAATGCGTTAAAATCTTTTGCTTATATCATTGTTATTTCCTTTTGCCAGTCAACTTAAATCAATGTCTCCTGGTCTTAATCTTTCCATAAATGAGAGAGGTTTCTCTCTATATGCTCTGAAGGTTTTCAGTACCTTTACCAAATTTGCTTGCAACCTTCTACTTCAATGATCACAGCTCTAGTTCTAATATGTCATGTAACAAAAGTTCCTCATTCCTGGAACCAATCTAATTTACTCTTTTTTTTTTCCAATGCTTCACATTATTCCTAAAATATAGGATACTGGATATAGTACCACAACTGGACGCAGCACTCTGAAGCTGAATATAGTTTATACGGTTTATCATAATCTCCTTGCTTGTACTTTGTTTTGGCCTACTCCAAAACTTCCAGTGGTTTGTACACACAAACCCCCCACCCCATCCTAGTGTCATTTTGCTCCCATAGCCCTATGCAAATTGTGCTTTTTGTATCATATTTTATTGTTTATCCTACCAAAATAAATTTGTGTTCTCTGCATTAATTTTCATCTGCCACCTGGTCACCAATTCCTTCAGCCTGCCTGTCGTCTTCTGAAGTTTAATATGGTCTCCCTCACTGTTCACAATGGTTGCAAATTTCCTGTTATCCACAATTTTGAAACTTTAGCCTGTATACCCAAGTCTATCGTGGTCATGAGTTGGAGATGCCGGTGTTGGACTAGGATGTACAACGTTAAAAATCACACACCACCTGGTTATAGTCCAACAGGTTTAATTGGAAGCACTAGCTTTCGGAGCGCCACTCCTTCATCAAGTGGCAGTTCCTTCATCAGATGTTGTCCCAGTAAGTTGATGACACATTTCTCAATTAAAGATATGACCTCTTCTAATTGTTTGAAGAATGTATGTGCAAGATGCCTTTGTGTGCAGGGTTGTGGTTCCTTTTGTCTACCACACTTGCTGAGAAGAAATGGTCCCAAATTATTGGGTTGGTTATGATCTGTGTGCTTGAGTTCATGTTGTTCAAAAGACTGGAAAAGAGAGTAAAGATCTGTAATATTGAGTTTCAGCACATTTTTGTACATCGCATTTGCTGGTCTGCACAGAAGTCATTGCTTGAAGTAGATGAAAGCTCCATAATATTAGAATGACATAAATGTGACAACATTATACCATCTGCATCTTTTTCTGCAGGCCTTTGTTGCTTTCTAGCATGTGTGACATTTGAGAGGGTGCAGTCCAGGTTTGTGGATTTGATGTCATTAGGGTAAAAACCAACATGATTGTTATTTAATGAATGTCCCTAATCCTGGACCCTGTTATTTTGCCCATTGATTTTCAGTGATCAAAGCAATCAATAAGAATTGCATTATTTAAACCATTTTGGTTATCTTCATATCTTTATCTTTATATCTTAATTCATGGATGGTGTACCCCAAGGCCCTTATGGTCAAAGTTTTAAGGATTAATGGAAAAATAGAGTCCACTATAATAACTTGTATTGAAAGATGTTCAGAAAAAAAAATCACTGTTCAATTCTGGGGTGAGGGTACATCTTATGAGGAAATATTGATTGTGCCTCTCACCTTCGATAAGAATGAGAAGAGATCGTTATTGAAGCACTTAAGAAGCTGGTGTGGGCCAGGGTGGAACTTGTTGAGAGGCCATTCTGGAATAAGGGATCTTCTATTCTTGATGGTGATTAGGGGAATTTCTCTGAATCGGTTAGTCTGAATCGGAAATTCATTATATGAGAGATCAGTGAAAACTGGATCATTGATAATATTCAAGGCTGTGATTGGCAGATTTTTTTAATTATATGCAGACTCCGGTTATTTGCTTTTGGTGTGATGGTGCAAACAGAAAAGCAGAGTTGAGGCAAGATCTAATCGGCCATAATCATCTTGAATTTTGTTCTTCTATTGACTGTTTAAAAGCTAGACCAGAGATCTGAAAACCTACTTTTTTAATCTTGTAAACAACTATGATCGACCAAAATTGCCAGCTGCTTTTCTTTTGCTTTTGTCACTTCCATCAGACCCTGTGTTTTTGGGCTGCATTTCACTCCTAACCGTCTCCTCCAACCAAAGTCTAAATTTTTGACAATGGATTTACTGATTTATTTTTCAGCATGAGATTGTATGGCATATTTGCTGCGAGGCAGACCTGATCACTTGCTCCTCTTTCTGTTTCCTCTCCTATACCTTGGGAAAGAATAAAACTGCTACACACATCTAATCATTAAGACTTGATGGCATCTGGTATTAGCCTACTATGCTGATATGGCTATGCTGTTCACTAAATATTTTGCTGTCAATGCATGACTCGGCAGGATAGAGACTAAAAGGTTAACTGCTGTTAATTCCCGAATAGAGCTGCAAGCAAGTCCCTCGCTTCCTCACTGGTTTATCTTCCTTCTAAAAAATTAGCTGTGTGCATTGAGCAGTTGATGGGATATGACAAACACTGATACTTGAGTATTATAGTGGTATTCTTTACGTCCCTAAATTCCCTTCCCTTTTCACCTCCATGTAGGCCTTAAAATCCATCTCTGATCAGCTTTTAGCCAACCTTCCAATATTTCTTCTTTTGGCTCAGCATTGTTTTTTTTTGATTGTAAGTTTGCTTGCTGAGTTGGTAAATTTGTTCTCAGACATTTCTTCACCATGCTAGGTAACATCATCAATGAGCCTCCGGCGAAGCGTTGGTGTTCTGTCCCACCTTCTATTTATCTGTCTTGGGTTTGAGCGTATGGTGCTAGAAAAACACAGGAGGTCAGACAGCACCTGAGGAGCAAGAGAATCAACGTTTTGGGCATAGGCCCTTCATCAGGAATTCAACAGTCAATTTTCCTGCTCCTCAGACACTGCCTGACGTCCTGTTTTTTTTTCCAGCACCACACTCTCAACTGATACTCGAGTATCTGCAGTCCTCATTTTCTCCTGGTTGATTTATCTGATTTGGTCTGTTGTGATAGCTGTTCTGGTGCTTTTTCTGAGAGATTGTTAAATGGGGTCCAAATTGATATGTTTGTGAATGGGGTTCTGGTTTGAATGCCAGGCCTCTAGGAATTCCTGTGCCTGTTTTTGTTTAGCCCATCCCAGGATGGGTGTATTCTCCCAGTCAAACTGGTATCCCTCTTCAGCTGTGTGTATGGATACTGGTGATAATTGGTCATGTCTTTTGGTGGCTAGTTGGTGCTCATGTATCCTGGTGGCTACTTTCCTGCCCTTCTGTCCAATATAATGTTTGCTGCAGTCCTTGCAGGGTATAATGTGTATGATGTTCTTTCTGCTGGTTGTTGGTTCAATGTCCTTTAAATTCATCAGGAGCTGTTTCAGTGTGGTGTTAGGTTTGTGGACTACCATGATGCCCATGGTCAGAATAGTCTTGTTGTCATCTCTGAGATGTCTTTGATGTATGGCAGGATGGCTAGAGTCTCTGTATGTGTTGTTGTCTTGCTTAGATAACTTGTATAGGAATCGGCGGACTGCGCTTATTGGGTTTCCGTTATTCCTTAACACGTTGTACAAGTGTTTTTTCTTAGCTTCTCTTGGTTCCTGGGTGCTGCAGTCTGTTGTGGCTCATTTAAATAATGTCCTGTTGCAGCTCCATTTGTGGGCGTTGGGATGATTGCTCCAGTAATTGAGTATCTGGTCAGTGTGTGTGGCTTTCCAGTAAACGCTGATCTGCAGCTCTCGACTGGCTTTTCATTCTACTGTGACGTCTAGGAAGGGGAGGCTATTATTCTCTTCCTCTTTGGTGAACTTTCTACCAGTTAGGATGTTTGTGTTGGTGGGTTCCTTCTAATTGTTGCACTTCGTGATGACAAAGGTGTCATCCACATAACGAACCAAAACTTGGCCTGGATCCTGGGAAGGAGTGTTCATTCTCACCTCTGCATAACTGCTTCTGCTAAGAGTCCTTGCGCGCTCTTGCTCCCCCACACTCACTCCACCACCACCCTCTGTCTTCTACCTTTTTGAGCTAGTTCTGTATCCAAACGGCTCGTTCTCCCTGCATTCCATGAGATCTAATCTTGCTAATCAGTCTCCCATGGGGAACCTTGTCGAACGCCTTACTGAAGTCCATATAGATCACGTCTACTACTCTGCCCTCATCAATCCTCTTTGTTACTTCCTCAAAAAAGCTCAATCAAGTTTGTGAGACATGATTTCCCATGCACAAAGCCATGTTGACTAATCCTAATCTGTCCTTGCCTTTCCAAACACATTTTTAAATGCCTTTCTTAAAACAAAAGGATAAAATAACTTAATGCCACAGCCTCATCAGTTTGTTTTATCAGAATGCAACACTTTGCGTTTTCCAAAATAAACTCCATCTGCCACTCTTCCGCCCATTGACCCAAATGATCAAGATCTCTTCACTGAAGAACCTCCTTCACTGTCCACTATACCACCAATTCTGGTAGCATCCTCAAACTTAATAACCACATCTCCTAAATTCTCAGCCAAATCGTTCATGTAAGTAATAAATAAAAGTGGACCCAGTACCTGTCTCTGTGGAATGCCATTGATCACAGGCTTTCAGTCCAAAAAACAACCTTCAACCACCACCCTCTGTCTCCTACCGCCAAACCAATTTTGTATCCAATTGGCAAGCTCTCCCTGAATCCCATGTGATGTATCTTTACTAATCAGTCTACCATACAATATTAAGAAATTTTAAGAATTCTGTTGAGGCTGTTGCATTAATAAAAGTTGTTATTAATAACAGCAATTGTAAGAAGCGTTAAAAGCCAGACCTGCATCATACAGATGCTATATGTGGGAGGGTTTGCCACAGCATTGTAGAATTAAGATTCCTACTGAAATTTGGTATCTGGAAGTGTGTGATGTTGGTTAATAAGTGACCATGGCCAAATGTTGCTGTGGGCAATGACAGAACTCGAAATAGGTAGTAAAACAATGAAGAAACTGATGGAGGAATAGTTCATGCTGCGTCATATTAACATGCAGTCACAGAATGGTCTCCAACCTACCACTCACGGTGACCATGTTTGACATTTTGAGGTCCACCTGATTACCAACTACATAACTGTGTTCCCTAACTGCCCTTTTGACTGACTTGTTGGTTGTTGAGGAAGGGATGGAAGGGAAATATACTAAATGTTCCAGTATGCTTGGAATTTTCAGCTATTTCTTTTAATTTTAACAAGCAGACTAAAATAGCTGCTGCAAGTCATGTGGATTTTGACACTGAGTGTCTGATATTCCTGAGTTTCAAGCAAATATCTAAGTATAGCATGGACATTGACAACCATCCAGTGAATTCACACATCCCTTAGATTGTAAAAGTGTGTGGTTCTTTGCTTGCTTGCTGTTTTCCAGGGGTTTTTGATGAATCATATGGGTTGAACAAAAGGGTGTCAGTGATCAGTGTTATGCAGGAATACTCAGAGCAAGTTGATAAATGTTTGACATAAATCTGTCGTTGTTGCTTAGAAGATGGAGAAGCACAAAGTCTAAGATTGCAATCATCATAATGGACATTAACAACCTTCTTCATTGTTAAAGTGGTTTACTGGCTTGGCCTTAGAGTTTTTTTTAAAAAGTCAGTCATATTCTCCTTGTCAAAATGTAGTTTTTTCACACAGGTTTCCATGTGTATGTCACCTGCATGTATGATGACCTTGGCATTGTATAATTTAGTGTTAGGATTATTATCTGTTTAAACACCTAAAAAGCCAATGTATCAATCGTGCATTCCTCAACTCTCTTTTCTCCCCCAAAAGATGGGGAAATCGTCAAAGAGGGAGTGATGAATTGAAATAAGTTAAAAATCACACAGCACCAGGTTATAGTCCATCAGGTTTATTTGGCAGATTCCAAATAAACCTGTTGGACTGTAATCCCTTGGTGTTGAGAGTTTTAACTTTGTCTATCCCCGTCCAACACCGGCTCCTCCACATCCTGAGTTGAAATAGGGAGCCTCAGGTGGCAGTAATCCCCAGTATTGTTGTGGAGCCAGAAGGAAAATCCCTATTCTTCCTTCCTCCAGATGAAGCACAAAAAGAAAAAAAACATTGTTGATAGCAACCACTTCAAACTCCAGAAGAATCTGGAATGACTGCCAAATTATGGAGCAAGGTGGTGAAATTGTCATTGGGCCCCTCGTTTGCATCTGAACGTTTCAAACTATGTACTTAGGCACCTTTTTAAGGAACTCTGGTCAAAACAATATAGTGTCATTAGAGCTTAGTGTCATGAAATTAAAGATTTTTATTGCTGTGTGTACAGAAAGAGGGTATGATGAAGTTCATTTTTTGTAAGGCATCTCAATCATATTATGCATTATGAAGTCAGTAGCTATTGTTTACACATTTTAAGTTTAACACAAATAAGTACCATAACTTTTAATGCTATATACACTTTTGGGTTGCATTATCACATGGAATATGTTGCTGAACAAGCCTTTGTGCCCAGTCATACAGAGAATTGGTGCCATCTAAAATTGTGGTAAAAGAAAATCTGTGTCCCCCATACTTTATTTTTAAAAAAATAGCATTTGTGAGAAATTATTTAAATTTTACAAATATTTAGTTTTTCAAATGTTAGTTGAAATATTGAAAAGTTTGTTCTAATATCCATTTCATTTTTAAATACTTAAATACAACTATTAACTTTTAAAATAACTAAGTTTAATCTCAATTGGTTATTTGGGAAATGGGTTCTCATTCTTGCATCTCTTGCTTACTGGGCCATTTCAGTTTTGGAACCCACTGACCACGCAAACATAGGGTCATTTACAAATGTATTTGCTATTGGATCAAGATTTTTGATTAGAATAAATTGAGAAGTCTTGCCAGAATTGAAAAGATTAGTGACACAGAATGCAACATTTCTACTTTAATGCGATTCTGATTTTCAGGGTATGATATGAAATTCCAAATCTGTTTTATTAAATATTTGAACTCTTTGATCAGAAAGGGAATCCTTCATCTTTAGGTGTTGAATAATTGATTTTGTATCAAACCCATATGTTCACATCTGCAGAAAGACAAACTTTTGTTACTTCTCATATTAATTATGTAAATTATATTCCTGAAAAATGCTACTTGTCATTTTTTTTCCAGAATATTTGGATTGCAAATGGTTAAGTGGTTGAAATATCAATATTTTTAATAACTTCATAATTTTCTTTTGTTAAAAGTTGAGATTTTAAGGCACATTGTGAGGGATGATGCAAGAAAGCTTGATAGTTTCATCACTGTCATGTGGGGCAAGTAGATGTTTGCTGCTCTCCTGCATGTGTCAAAAGGAATTTAGCAGAATAGCTTCCTCTAAGTAATTATTACATTCCTTTTAATGGTTAGCTCAGAGAAACATTGACAGAAGTTGGGCTGTTTTATTTGTCTCCTGTCCAATTTGTGTGACGAGTGGGTAAAGGGAATGCTATGCACAAATGTACACTCAAATGAAAATTAAAACCAGTCTTACAAATGCATTGCTAAGATGATATATACTTTGTTTTTCAGCAATCAGGGAGGATGGAATGCCAGGAGGTAGAAATAAAAGTATTGGTCCTGTTCAGGTATGTATTTTGTCAATCATGGAAATTAAGTTCATATATAGTAATAGTATAATTTAAGTATTCTATTGTGAATTGAACAAAATGTGTTTCTATAAACTATTTTCTGAATATAATGTAAATTAACAGTAATCAATTTTGAAATAACATATGCTTTAATTTGGGTTTTTTGAAAAGATTTGTAACTTGGATGAGGTTGTTGATTTGTTCGCCAATCTGTTGTGTTTTTCTGCAAATGTTTTGTCACCTCATAGGTGACATCGTCAGTGCACCTTTGGTGATATGTCCCGCCTGGTATTTATGGTCCGTTTTCTGGTACTTTTAGTTCTGTATCTGAGTAGTTTGTATATGGGGTCCAGTTCAATATGTTTATTGATTTAGAGTTTTGATTGGAGTGCCAGGATTCAAGGAATCCTCTCGCATGTCACTGTTTTGCCTGTGCTGGGATGGTTACATTGTCCCAGTTGAATTTGTGTCCTTCATTGTATGGGTGGAAATGAGAGAGTATTGGTCATGTGTGCTAGTGGCAAACTGATGTTTGTGCACTCATATAATCTGTTTTCTTCCTGTTGGTCCTTTGTAATATTTTTCACTGTCCTTGCAAGGTATCTTGTAGATTACGTTCATCCTCTTGGATGTGGGTGTTGGGTTTTTAACTTTTGTGAGGAACTGGTAAAAGGTGTTTACTGGTTTGTGGGCCACTCTGATTCCTAGGGGTCAGAGTAGTCAGGTAGTCATTTCTGATATGTCCTTGATGTCTGGTATGGTCATTACCGGATCTGGTCATGTAGTGTGTTCCAACCGGAACTCAGTCAATAAACCAATTGAATTGGACCCCATATACTGACCTTAGTGTCATCCACAAATTTACTAACCCATCCTTCTATGCCCTTATTCAGGTCATTTATAAAATGAAATACAGCAATGGTTCCAAAACACAGCCTTGCGGTATACCACTAGTAACTGAACTCCAGGATGAATATTTCCCATCAACCACCAATCTCTAACTTCTTTCAGCTAGCCAACTTTTGATCCAAATTACTAAATCCCCCTCAATCCCCTGCCTCCATATTTTGTGCAATACCTACTGTGGGGAACCTTATCAAATGCCTTACTGAAATGCATTTCCATCACATCAACGGCCTTACCCTCGGCATGGAAGGATGGGTTAGTAAATGTGCGTATGACACTAAGGTCAGTAGAGTAGTGGATAGTGACGAAGGATGTTGTAGGTTACAGAGGGACATAGATAAGCTGTAGAGCTGGGCTGAAGGTGGCAAATGAACTTTAATGCAGAAAAGTGTGAAGTGATTCATGTTGGAAGGAGTAACAGGAATGCAGTGCACTGAGCTAATGTAAGATTCTTGCTAGTGTACATGAGCAGTGAGAGTCCAGTTACATAGTGCCTTGAAAATTGCCACCCAGGTTGATAGGTTTGTTTAGAAGACATACGGTGTATTAGCTTTTATTGATAGAGGGATTGAGTTTCGGAGCCATGCTGATTGATAAAGTACCATGGATTTTTCCATGTCCACCTGAGTGGGAGGTTGATACTGGATTAACATCCTATCTAAAAGATGGCATTTCTGACAGTGTAGCATTCCCTCAGTATTGCATCAGCGTGCCAATCTAGGTCATTTGCTAATCTCTTGGAGTAGGCCTTGAATGCACAATTTTCTGATTCCTAGACAAATGTGCTATTTACTGATAAATTGTTTACATAGATGACAATCAAGGGAACCCTATTCTGGCTGTAGGAGGGTGGGAAAAGGATGAGAGCAGGAGTACAGAAACAGAATGGACTGGTGGTCAGCTTACAAGGGTTCGTACTACAACTGCAATTTTAATGACAACCATGGATATGCAGGGAAAAGTTTCAAAGTTTACAGAGGGCACGATATTTAGAAGTATAATGAAATGAGAGGAGAATGTCAATGGATTTCAGCCTGCAGGCTAGTAGAAAGGTTGCCACGTAATATTCCTTGTCTTTAAATTTCACCTGATAAATGATAAATTTTAGTGGTAAGAATGAGGAGTGGAAACTGAAGGGCACAATTCCAAAGTGGATGCAGGAACAGAGAAACCGCAGAGTGTCTGGGCATAAATTGTTGAAAGTGGAGAGCAAGTCAGAAAAGTGATCAAAATGTCCTATATACGATCCTGGGCTCTAAACTTAGGGACATTAGATTTGGAAAAGTACAGTTGCACTAAACTTTGATAATTACTCATTTAGCTTCAATGTACTAGCCACGAAACGACACGGCCAGCTATCCTTAGTAGCCACACGCGCAGATGACAGGCAACATGTGTTCGACTGGGACAACACTACTATTATAGGACAAGCCAAACAGAGAGCAACCAGGGAATTCCTAGAGGCATGGCACTCATCCACAGATTCTATCAACAAACACATCGACCTGGACCCGATATACCGACCACTGCAGCAGACAGCTGGAACTGACAACTGGAAGCGGCAGAGACAAACCACTACAAATGCCGGAGGAAAGATCACAAGGGCTTCACAGGAGGCTCCGAAGCACTGAGGATGTCACCTAGACAGGGGATGAAACGTCTGCCACAGAAATTCCCAGCTCGGCGAACAGAACCACAACAACAAGCACCCGAGCTACAAATCTTCTCGCAAACTTTGAGCCTCATTGGCCAATTCTAGACGTGACATTTTAGGAAGAACGTGTGAAACTGATTTAGAAGAATGGTTTTAGAAATGAGGTAAACTTTAGTAACATGGATAGATCGGAAAAGCTGGGATGGTTTACATTAAAGAAAGTCGAGAGTGAGCTTCGTAGAGGTATTTAAAATCATGAGGGGTCTAGGAAAGAAATAGGGAGAAAGTGGTTTTGGTGTCGGAGCAGTCAAGTCTGTTTCCATGCTGTACATCTCTATGACTGTATGACTCTATAACTAGAAGAACCAAAGGTGACTCAAGGAAAACCACAACAAAAAATTTAGAATGCATTGCATCAGAGTCTTTTGGAGGCATTTTCAATTGTGGCTTTGAAAATCGTAACATTTGAGGGCATTGTATACCATTAGTGGAGGGAAATCCTCAGTATTTAACTTTTACATTCCCACTGGATTCAGATTACCAAACACTCTCCTTTGTGCGAGCCCCAAGATAGCATTTTATCCCAGTCTATCCCAGTCCCAGCCTATTCAATTTCTCTGTATCGCTCAAACCCTCCAACCCTGGCAACATCCTTGTAAATCTTTTCTGAACCCTTTCAAGTTTCACAACGTCCTTCCTATCTGAGGGAGGCCAGAATTGCACATAATATGCCAAATGTGACCGAACCAATGTCCTGTACAGCCACAGTATAACCTGGGCAGGCTATTCTTGGTGTTTGATTATACAGGTGATTGTAGCCTTCCTGTGCTTTGCTCAACTAGTTATGTTTTAAGTGTGAAGCTAAAGTAGGTTTTAGGTTAATTGAGGAGAAAGTGAGGTCTACAGATGCTGGAGATTAGAGTTGAGAGTGTGTTGCTGGAAAAGCACAACAAGTCAGGCAGCATCCAAGGAGCAGGAGAATTGACATTTCAGGCTGGAGCCCTTCATCAGGAGCCTCGGGGGTGGAGAGATAAATGGGAGGCGGGTGGGGCTGGGGAGAAGGTAGCTAAGAGCGCAGTAGGTGGATGGAGGTTGGGATAATGGTGATAGGTCAGAGAGGAGGGTGGAGCACACAGGTGGGAAGGAAGATTGACAGGTGGGATAGGCCAGGAGGATGATGCTGAGCTGCAAGATTGGAACTGGGGTAAAGTGGGGGGAGGGGAATTGAGGAAACTGGTGAAGTCCACATTGATGCCATGGAGTTGAAGGGTCCTGAGGCCGAAGAGAAGGCATTCTTCCTCCAGGCGTTGGGTGGTGAGGGAGTGACAATGGAGGAGGCGCAGGACCTGCATGTCCTTGACAGAGTGGGAGGGGGAGTTGAAATGTTTGGCCACAGGGCGGTTGGGTTGATTGGTTAGGAGTGTCCCAGAGATGCTCTCTAAAGCGCTCTGTGAGAAGGTGTCCAGTCTCCCCTGTGTTGTTCCCATTCCGGTCTCCTCTACAGAAACAATAAATCACCTGGGTGGAAGTACAGGTGAAACTTTGGATGTGGAAGGCTCCTTTGGGGCTTTGAATGGAGGTGAAGGAGAGGTGTGGGTGCAGGTTTTGCAATTCCTTTGGTGGCAGGGGAAGGTGCTGGGAAGGGAGGGTGGGTTGTTGGGAGGTGTGGACCTGACTAGGTAGTCACGGAGGGAACGGTCTCTGTGGATAGGGGTGGGGAGGGGAGGGAAATATATCCCTGGTGGTGGGGTCCATTTGTAGGTGGTGGAAATGTCAGCGGACGATGCTGTTTATGCGGAGGCTGATGGAGTGGAAGGGGAGGTCCAGGGGGTCCTTTTTGCTGTTGGAGGGGTGGGGTTCACGGGACGTGGATGTGGTGCGTTGGAGGGCATCTTCAACCATGTGGGAGGGGAAATTTCGGTCTTTAAACAACGAGGCCATCTGGTGTGTTTTGTTTTGGAACTGGTCCTCCTGGGAGCAGATGCGGCAGAGGAATTGGGTAATTGGATAGCATTTTTGCGGGAGGTTGGGTGGGAGGAGGTGTGATCCAGGTAGCTGTGGGAGTCGGTGGGTTTGTTAGACAATGTCAGTGTTGAGTCGGTCCTCAGATGGGGAAGGGGAGGGAGGTGTCAGAATTGGTCCAGGTGAATTTGAGGTCGGGGTGGAATGTATTTGTGAAATTGAACTATTCGACCTCCTCGTGGGAGCACGAGGTGGCGCTGATGCAATCATCAATGTAGCGGAGGAAGAAATGGGGGATGGTGCCGGTGTAACTCCGGAAGATGGGCTGTTCTGCGTAACCAACAAAAAGGCAGGCATAGCTGGGGCCCATGTGGGAGCCCATGGCTACCCTTTTAGTCTGGAGGAAGTGGGACGATTGGAAGGAGAAATTGTTGAGGGTGAGGACCAGTTTAGCCAAACAAATAAGAGTGTCATTGGAAGGGTACTGGTGGGGTGGTCGGGAGAGGAAGAAACGGAGGGCTTGGAGGCCCTAATCGTGGCGGATGGAGGTGTAGAGGGACTGGATGCCCGTGGTGAAGATGAGGTGTTGGAGGCAGGGGAAACTGAAGTCTTTGGACGAGGTGGAGGGCGTGGGTGGTGTCCCCGAACGTATGTGGGGAGCTCCTGGACCTGGGGGGATAGGACAGTATCGTGGTAGGTGGAGATGAGTGAGGTGGGGCAGGAGCAGGCTGAGACGATGGGTCGGTTGGGATAGTCAGGCTTGTGGATCTTGGGTAGGAGGTAGAATTGGGTAGTGCGGGGTTCCCGAACTGAGGTTGGAAGCTGTGGGTGGGAGATCCCCTGAGGTGCTGAGGTTGTGTATGGTCTGGGAGATGATGGTTTGGTGATTGGGGGCGGGGGGGGGGGGGGGGGGGGGGGAAGAGGTGAGGTCATGGTAAAGGGGGCGGTAAAAGAAGGTGTCTTCGAGTTAACTCCTAGCTTCAGCGATGTAGGTGGTTAATTAGGTTAATTGACCGAAGGCATCAAAACCTTTTGCTATGTTTCTTGATTTGGATGCGCATGTGCTTTCCAGAAGAGTCACTGAATAAGAGTCACACAGTACAGAAGCAGGCCCTTCAGCCCAACTAGTCCATGCCGACCAAGTTTCCTGAACTGAACTTGTCCAATTTGTCTCTGTTTGGCTTATATCCCTCTAAACCTTTTTCTCTCCAAATACCCTGTCCAAGTCTTTTAAATGTTTTAATTGTACCTGCCTCTACCACTTCCTCTGGCAGCGTAGTCCATACATGCACCACCCTCTTTTGTAAAAATGTTTCATCTCCTGTTCCTTTTAAATGTTTTCCCTCTCACCTTAAAACTATGACCTTGAGTTTTGGACACCCTTACCCTGGGGAAAAGACCGTTGCTATTCACCCTTCATGATTTTATATATCTCTATAAGGTCACCCCATAGCCTCCTAGCTCCAGGGAAAACTATTCCAGTCTATCCAGCCTCTCCTTAGAAATCAAACCTTTGTCTCAGTAATATCCTTGTACATCCCTTTTTGCACCCTTTCCAGTTTGATAACATCCTTCCTATAGCAGGGCAACCAGAATTGTACGCAGTATTCCAAATGTAGCCTTACCAGTGTCTTGTAGGGTTGTAACATGATGTCCCAACTCTATGCAGAATGCTTTGACCGATGTGGGCAAGCATGCCAATGCTTCCTTCACCACCCTGTCTTCCTGTGACACTCTGATCTGGAGTCCCTGAATTTCTGATGTTCATTGCTATAGAGTCATAGAGATGTACAGCACGGAAACAGACCCTTCGGTCCAACTCATCCATGCCACCCAGATATCCCAACCCAATCTAGTCCCAGCTGCCAGCACCTGGCCCATAGCCCTCCAAACCCTTCCTATTCATTTACCCATCCAGATGCTTTTTGAATGTTACAATTGTACTGGCCTCCTCCACTTATCACATTGAATGAAGACATTCCCAATCAATGAGACTTGTTTATTTGCCCAAAACCGAGCTTGAATATAGGGACAGAGTGGAGGTTGGAAGGGGATGGGGGTGTGCAAGTTCTTTTTACATATAAACAAATGAAGATTGCTGACAGTGTTCTGCTATTAAATTTGATGAAACCAAACATGTTTACTTCCTAATTCTAAATAATTAATTAACATTGTACCTACACAAGTAAACATTTCATCTCTTAAGCTCTGAAAAATGTGTTGCTGGAAAAGCGCAGCAGGTCAGGCAGCATCCAAGGAGCAGGAGAATCGACATTTCAGGTATAAGCCCTTCTTCAGGAATGAGGAGGGTGTGCCAAGCAGGCTAAGATAAAAGGTAGGGAGGAGGGACTTGGGGGAGGGGCGTTCGAAATGCGATAGGTGGAAGGAGGTTAAGGTGAGGGTGATAGGCTGGAGAGGGGTTGGGGGCGGAGAGGTCAGGAAGAAGATTGCAGGTCAAGAAGGCAGTGCTGAGTCCAAGGGTTGGGACTGAGATAAGGTGGAGGGAGGGGAAATGAGGAAGCTGGAGAAATCTGCATTCATCCCTTGTGGTTGGGGGCTTTCTAGGCAGAAGATGAGGCGCTCTTCCTCCAGGCATCATGTTGCCATGGTCTGGTGATGGAGGAGGCCAAGGACCTGCATGTCCTTGGCGGATTGGTGGGGGGGGGGGGGTAGTTGAAGTTGGGTTGGTTGGTGCGGGTGTCCCAGAGGTGTTCTCCGAAACATTCGGCAAGTAGGCAGCCTGTCTCCCCAATGTAGAGGAGGCCACATCAGGTGCAGCGGATGCAGTAAATGATGTGTGTGGAAGAGCAGGTAAATTTGTGACGTATATGGAACGATCCCTTGGGGCCTTGGGGGGAGGTGTGGGCGCAAATTTTGCATTTCTTGCTGTTGCAGGGGAAGGTGCTGGGAGTGGAGGTTGGGTTGGTGGGGGGTGTGGACCTGACGAGGGAGTCACGGAGGGAGTGGTCTTTCTGCAACGCTGATAGGGGAGCGGAGGGAAATATATCCTTGGTGGGGTCTGTTTGGAAGTGGCGGAAATCAAGGATGATACGATGTATGTGGAGGTTGGTGGGGTGGTAGGTGAGGACCAGTGGGGTTCTGTCCTGGTGGCGATTGGAGGGGTCGGGTTCAAGGGCAAAGGAGCAGGAATTGGAGGAGATGCGGTGGAGAGCATCGTCAACCACGTCTGGGGGGGATTGCAGTCTTTGAATTGCGGGAATTGTTAGGTTTGAAATAAATGCACCATAGTCAATAAAAGTTGGCAGGTTATTTCCCTCAAGCTGTTAAGCCTTTTTGAATGACTTGCTGTGAAATTTCAGAATGATTTATGGGGTGAGTGAAGCATAAGGCCCTGTGGCAGAAGGTAGCAATTCTAAAATGTGTTTGTATAAAATGGCTAAAAAATAAGACTGGAACCATGGCAGTATTTTACTCTTTTTTTTTTTACTTCCAATATTGGATACTGAGCATGCTGTTTTATTTTAATTGATTTTTATTCTATATTTGTCCATTAACTAAATTCCAATTGAAATGTTTCATCATCTTATTACTCATAAACACCTGAAATATGTACATTGCAGAAAAAAACCTAATCTTGTTATAAGATTTACAGCTATTTTGTTTTTAAAAAAATGCAAAGTTTTTGAGCTAACTAAATGCAAGTTCACTGGTACCCCCAGATTTGCTGGAGCCCTAAGTGAGACCATTGGTTGCTGTCAAAGGTAATATCTCATATTTTTGATTGTGTGATAGATGAAGATGACGTCTTCAAATCAAGCTGTGTCCTCTACCCTGAAACCTTCTAATCTTTCTTTTCAGAAGATTAGTAGCTCAGGTTGATGATATGAATGTAAGTTTGCTCGCTGAACTGCAAGGTTTGCTTTCAGACGTTTCATCATCCTACTGGGTAACATCATCAGTGAGAGTCTCCAGAGAAGGGCTGGTGGTATGTCCCACCTCTCTATTTATAGGTCTTTGTTTCTTAAGATGGATGATGTAATTTCCAGTTCTTTTTTTTTCAAAGGAAGGTAGGTGGGGTCTAAATCGATGGAGTTTTGGTTAGAATGCCAGGCCTCGAGGAATTCTCACGTGTCTTTGTTTCATCTGTCGTCCCAGTCAAAGTGGATCATGTCCTTTAGTGACCAGTTGGTGTTCATGTACCCTGGTGGCAAGTTTCCTCCTTGTTTGTCCAATGTAGTGTTTGTTACAGTTCTTGCATGGTATTTTGTAAATGACATTAGTTTCTAACCTCTCATTGTTTTTAAAATCTTCATTCTTTACTTAAAAGTTACTGTTTAATTTTAGCTTTAAAATGGCAAAATTCAGATGTCTAGCACCCATACTTTTAATACCAGTCAAGGTGGTTCAAATCCAGAATGATGTCTGCACTTCTACTCCTTCATTTTGGTGATGTCATTAGTTGGGAAGATGTGCCAGAAACATGCCAAGTAAGCAGATGATATCAGTCATTATGTTGATGTTGCTTAGTCGTGCTATTTTCAATGTCCATGTCTCTGCTGTTTTTGTACGTTGTCCTTAATACAGGGGTACCTCAATTATCCAAATGAGGTGGACGGGCACTATTTCATTCAGCTAATTGATCAAATGCCTTTCTTCTGGAGTTTGGAGTTTTTAAAGTCTGTTCCCTGTTCGGGAGACTGCAGCAGCACACAGCACGCGAGATCCCAACCCCACCCTCCCCCATCCAACACTGCCCCTGCTCCCCAACCCAGTCCAACGCCTCTCCCCACTCCCGTCCACCCCCACCACCTCTCCGGGACAGCCAGACTGTACACCAACAACAAGGCTGCTGCTGCCACCTTTGTGGAGTACATCTCCAAATAGTGCACACACACACATAAACATACACGTTTTGACAGGTTCCACCTTTGCTGTGTACAGGATAATGTTGGTCAGATTATCTAGGGAAGGGGGTGGTTTAGGGTACACCCCTCTATAGAAATCCAGGGAAAGTGTGGGGAGAGAGAGAGGGCGGGAGGTGAGTCATTTGGAGACAGTGTCTGTTTAATCACTGTAAGCAAAAGACATGATGACTGTTGGAAGCACGTCTTTAGTGTAATGTTTCTATTGGGACCTCAAGATCTCCTTTAGATAATCTGATTTTCAGATAATTGGTATTTGGATAATCTCGGTTCCTCCTGTATGTGTTCAGTAACAGGAAGCATTCCAACCTGTCATTTAAGGCTGCATTCAGGTTAGTTGCTGATGGATTTCTACTGGCTGCTGTTGTGTTGGTGCAAGTCTTTGAGGACTTGCATGCTACTTAAACTTGTGATGTCCACAAAGTTAGTTTAACGTGCGGATTTCATGCAAGCTTTCTGCTCATACCATTTTCTCCCAGTCATTTGGACTGTAGTTTCCAGCCACCTTAGCTTGTACTATGATGGGCCGATTGAAGGATGACAAGCTGCTAGAAGTGGAGAGTTACAGAGAATATCTCTCAGCAAGAGACACCATCCATCCCAGATCTTCAGGAAGCAATTCTCTTCTTTCACCTTCAACCAGGAGGTATGTACATGATGGTACCTCTTCACTGAAGAGATACAACCTGAAATTTGTCATCTTTGCAGGCAGACTTAGTCACAAAACAAAACAAGGATTGTGTTACCAGAAGCTGTGAATATGATCCTGACCATGAACCTCATCTTGTGTCAGACTACTTCCAGGCCAGAGTAAGAGGCATGTCCAAAATGTAACAGTTCGGATAACTATTGTTGCATGAAAGATGACCACTGCATAGTACATGAGGAAAGGGGAATACATTACCATCTCTCTTTTTCTGGAGAGAAGCAGGCAAGAGGGATTCCTCATAGTAAACAGACGCCATCAAGTGCACACACATGGTTTTGCAATGCACCATATTTTAAATTTATACAGTTGCATGGAATTTCACTCCCATAATGTGCTGTTTTTGCTCCTTCACATTCAGCATATCTTGCATCTGATCCTGGCAGCGATCATGATTCCTTTATTCTAAACCATTTACATTTTTTTTCATTATTTGAGGGCACCACATCAAATCAGATGGTGGCTGCTGAGCAACAAAGACTTTGCATTGACTCACCTATGATTTTGATATGCATTCTGCACATACACATGGGCAGCGTTCACATAAGACCCCAGCTATTACACAAAATACCAATGTGAGAATCGTTTTTACTGCCTGGACTACCCTGAAGAAGCAATATTGCATTCTACACCCCACAGCTCACCAATAGGATAAACAACACACTGAGGAACCTACACAAAAACTGACAGATAACCAGGTTTAACCAACAAAGAATGAAACCTGAAAGCAACAACACCCCCAGATTCTATGGACTGCCTAAAGTGCACAAACCAGACATCCCACTCAGACCCATAGTATCACTACCAGGGACACCATCACACAAACTGGCTAAAGAACTACAGCAGAAACTGAAACACCTGATCAGCGGATCCAGACACTCTATACAATCAACACAGGAATTCTTGGACATCATCAGAAATATACATTATAGACAAGGAAGAAATCATGGTCTCATTCAATGTAACGACACTGTTCACCTCTATCGACAAAACCCTAGCCAGAGAAACAATAGCCAACCTGCTGGACATACAGAACAGACAACAGGACGTTGAACCTATCAACAAAGACTGCATACTCAAACTACTGGACCTGTGCCTCTCAACACACTTCACATTCAACAACCAAATATATGAACAAATCAACGGCACACCCATGGGCTCACCCATCTCTGGACTCATGGCAGAAGCGGTAATGCAAAGATTAGAACAACCAGTCTTACCGCAAATCCAACCCAAACTCTGGGTCAGATATGTGGATGACACCTTTGTAATCATTAAAAACACAGAAATAGAGAACACACACCAGATCATCAACGCCACACTCACAGGAATCCGATTCACTAGGGAGGAAGAAAAGGATGACCAACTCCCATTCCTAGACGTGATGGTACAGAGAACACCGAATGGAGAATTCACCACCAAGGTATACAGGAAAGCCACACACACAGACCAAGTCCTGAACTACAAAAGCAATCACCCCAACACAAAAGAAGTTGCATCAAGACACTATTCAAAAGGGCCACAACACACTGCAGTACACCAGAACTGCAAAAAGAGGAAGAAGAACACCTATCCAATGTATTCATCAAAAACTGATACCTGCGCAATTTCATCAACAGATGCCTAAGGGAAAGACAACAGAATGAGGACATGCCACAACCCAAAGGACTAGCCACACTACCATACATCAAGAGCATTTCGAACTGACAGCCAGACTACTGCGACCACTAGGACTCATAACAGCACACAAACCAACAGCCACTCTCTGACAACAACTCACCAGAACGAAGGACCCGATACCCAGCATGAGCAAAACCGATGTAGTGTACAAAATCCCATGCAAGGACTGCACAAAACACTACATAGGGCAAACAGGAAGACCGCTAACGATCACATCCATGAACACCAACTAGCCACGAAACGACACGACCAGCTATCCTTAGTAGCCACACATGCAGATGACAAGCTACATGAATGACAACACTACTATTATAGGCCAAGCCAAACAGAGAACAGCCAGGGAATTCCTAGAGGCATGGCACTCATCCACAGATTCAAGCAATCGACCTGGACCCAATATACCGGCCACTGCAGCGGACAGCTGGAACTGACAACCGGAAGCGGCAGATTCAAACCACTACAAATGCCGGAGGAAAGATCACAGAAGCGCTTCACAGGAGGCTCCCAAGCACTGAGGATGTCACCTAGACAGGGGATGAAACGTCTGTAACACAAATTCCCAGCTCGGCGAACAGAATCACAACAATGTGTCATGATTCATTCCAGTCTGCACTCTGCACAAACACAAACACACCACCAGGTGTGCAATGAAGTGCTGAGAAGAAGGAAGAGAATGTCAGGTAACTAACAGTACCTTTTATTTTTTCTAGTCCGTCTGTCTGTGATCAGCTCATTTGACTGCAGAACTAGTGAACACAAACTTAATTCCACACTGAAAGTGGTAGACTTTTACAATATAGAAAGAGGCCCTTTGGTCCCTTTGTGTCCACACTAGTCATTAAATACTCATCTACTCTGGTCCCATTAACCAGTACTTAGCCCGTGGCTTTGTATGCTTTGGTGCTTCCAGTGATCGTCTAAATGTTTAAACATTGTGATGCTTCCTGCTTCTACCAACCTTTCAGGCAGTGAGCTCCAGATATTCATCACCCAATGGGTGAAAACATTCAGCCTTCGATTCCTTCTAAACCACCTGTTCCTCACCTTAAGACTATGTCCTCTTAATATTGATCCTCCTAAAGGGAAAAGTTTCTTCCTATCTATCCTTTTTCTACCCCTCGCCACAATCAAGGTACCCAGCCCCCACTTCATCTCTTCTGCTCTAAAGGACGTAAGCCCAGCTTTTTTGTTTTTCGTCAAAGCCAAAATACTAAAGCCCAGGTAACATTCTGTTGAATCTCTCTGTACCCTTAGTGCAGTCCCATCCTTCCTGTTATATGGTGACCAGATTGTACATGATATTTTATCTGTGGCCTAACTAACATCTTGTACACCTCCATGAGATGCCTACTCTTGCAGTCAATGACTAATAAAAGCAAGTACCCCATATGCTTTCTTATCTACCTGGGCTGTGGCCATCATGGATCTGTGGGCTTACACACAAAGGTCACTATGATCTCTGTACTTCCTAGAGTCCTACCAAACATCGTGTGCTCCTTGTCTTTAGTCCTCTCAAAATGCATCACCTTACACCTTTAGAATTAAATTCAATTTACCATTTTTTTCTGACCAGTAAGTCCATCCATATCATTTTGCAGTGTAAGGTTTTTCGCTTCACTATTTGCCATACTACTAATTTTCTTGTCATCTGTGAACTAGCAGATGAGCTTTCTGCATTCATGTCTAGATAATTAGTGTACACTAATAACAGCAAGGGACCCAGCACTGAACCCTGTGGTATGCCACAGGACATAGGCTCTCGTTACAAAAACAACCTTTCACCATTTATCCTGTACCTCCTGCACAAAGCCAATTTTGGATCCAAATTGTCCTTGATCCTACAAGCTGTCAAATTCTTGACTAGTTTCCATTGACAAAAGCCTTACAGAAGTCTCTGTAGATTGCATCCACTGCACTACCCTCATCCAACCATCTAGTCACTTTCTCTAAGCATCATCTCCCACGACAAAGTCATGTTGACTATCCTTGATTAATCCTTGCCTCTCCAAGTAGAGATTACTTCACTTCCTTAGATTTTTTTAAAATAGTTTTCCTACCACTCATGTTAGAATCATAGCATGTAGTTCCTTGTTAATCTACCGCCCTTAAATAATGACTGCACATTAGCTAATCTTTAGTCCTTTGGCACCTCTTGTGTCCAGAAAATATTTGAAAATTAATCTTGAGGCCCCTGCAATCTCCTTTGCATCCCTCAGCAGTCTGGAACATATCCCATCTGATTTTTGGGGACTTATCCTATTCTAAGCCTACTAAAGTTGCTAAACTTTCCTCCCCCTCAATTATTATTTGTACAAGTATACCATTGTCGTCTTCCCTGATTTCCATACCCCTCTTTTCTCCACTGAATACTAATATAACAACGCATTTAAAATCTCTGCTATGTCTTCTGACTCCACAGTTTTCCACTGAGGTCCCTAATGGGCCCAACTCTTGCCCTGATTCTCTTCTTGCCATATGTATTTATGAGATGTCTGAATTTTCCTTCATGTTGCCCACAGGTGTTTTTTTTTCTACGTCCCCTCTTCACTTCCCCAATTTCTTTTCTTAGGTAAAGTGAAACAAAGAACTTTAAGTGCTGAACATATGAACCCAAAGCAGAAGTTGCTGGGGAAACTCCTCAGGTCTGGCAGAATCTATGGAGAGAAAGCAGAGTTAACCTTTAGAGTCTGGTGACCTTTTCTTCAGATTAGTATTTCATGGCAATACCTTTTTTAAGTCACCCCTTGCACTTTATATATTCCTATCAAGCTTCTGGTGTCCTGAGCCCTTGGTATCTCACATAAGCTTCCCTTTTTTACTCTTCTCAAACCTCTACATTCCTCTATTCAGGGAACTCTAAAATACTTGGCCCCACTCTTCATCTTTCCAGGAACCTATTGGTCTTACACTTCCATTATTTATTTTTTGAAAGATCTCCACTGTTCCAATGTAGATTTTATTGCAAGTAGCTGCCCATTTTGGCCAGAACATGCCTTATCATATTGAACCCAGCTCCTCTTCACCCCTCCCTCCAAATTCAAAATTTTATTTCTTTTCTTCTGGTCTATCTTTGATCTTTTCCACAACTACTGTAAATCTTATGGAGTTACTGTCAGTCACCAAAATGTTCTTCCTCTGACGCGTCTACCACTTCTTAAAAAGGTTCCTTGGATACACTTTAAGAATTCCATCTCCTCTAAGCCTTTCTCAGTTTGTCTATCCCCATAATCCCTAATATTGCAGCCCTTGTGTTTTTGTAGCTCTTGTGTACATATCTGCCCCTTTTTCATCTTGACTGTTTGAGGGTCTCAAGTGCAGTCCCACCAATGTGATTTTCCCTTTTTTTGTTTTTTTTAATTTCTATCTATATGGATTCAGTTGAAAGGCCTTCTAAGATATAATCCCTCCTTATTGCAAGAATTGATTTCTTGATGAAATTACAACACCACAAGATGAGATTTGCTGAGGCAATGCCTAACTCTTTTCAATGGACTTCTTGGTTTAGTTTTTAAAAAAGCATATATGATGTGATGTCTGTTTGCAACCTAAAAGAAATCCTTGTTTAATTTTATAGAGTAATTCTTTTGCACAGCGTCAAGTTAATTTTCTAAAGTCAAGATTTATCAAATTTCTCGTGTAAACTCTTTGGTTTGACATAACTGCACAAAGGTATGTCTTGGCTTTTTTGATATCCTTTGTCCATATCAGAACAGAAATGTCAAGCATTGTGTATTCCAGGATTCCCATTCCAATCAAGTGGGATCCTTGTGGCCTCAGGATAAGGGTTCAGTCCATGAGCCTATTATGCAGCAATCCCATTCTTCCTTACTGTTTTGTGGAATTGCGCACATAAGATCACCCCACTATATCTACGGAGGCAGTCCCCTGGCCTCTGGTTGACTCCCATCTTCCGGCTCTCAGCCTCAGCACAGACACTATATATGAGGTTCTTCAGATGTGGCTTGGAGTAGTGGCAGTCTCTCCGCCTGGAATGGCCTCAGCATGGTCACCTCGTCCTGAGGCGATACCAGAGCAATCTTCCAGCTTCATGATCCTCAAGGTGAAGCCCAGCTCAGGCTGGAGCCAGGGCCCAGTGCAGACTGGAGGCTAGGTTTCAGCTTGGTATGGATCGGAAGACTGCTGTTCTCGACTTTTATTTTCGCAATGTGAGACATTTTATTTCTCTATTTTCTAAGATCTTATAACGAAGGAAGCAGTGTGTCGATATCTTTGTACGTAAAATGGTGCTATAAATCGTGATGTATAAACTTTTCACTGCACTCGTTGAGCACATGTGGAAATAAATCTAATTCGATTCAATGTGATTCACTATATCTTGGGGGAGGCATGAACATTGGAGGAATTCTAGTCTTGAATCAGAACCTTTTGACAGGCAACTTCAAAAGGTGTTGATAACATTGCATATTGTTATGTAATGGTGGATAAGTCAAATATGTATTTCATATAGTGAATAATGATGCTACTTTGCTTAGAAAACATAATTGACAATTGGATTGACATATATTGTGAAACTGTGTTTGCATTAGACCACTTTATCCAGTGAAATAAATTCAAGAGTACTGAGATTATGATTTCAATGTGTCAATTTCCCCTCTATGATTGATAGTGCAGTCATTGTGTCAACTTTTCGAAGTGACGGAATAGTTGATGGTAAGAAATAGACAATAGGTGCAGGAGTAGGCCATTCTGCCCTTCGAGCCTGCACCACCATTCAATATGATCATAGCTGGTCATCCTTAATCAGTATCCTGTTCCTGCCTTATCTCCATAACCCTTGATTCCACTATCCTTGAGAGCTCTATCCAACTCTTTCTTAAATGAATCCAGAGACTGGGCCTCCACTGCCCTCTGGGGCAGAGCATTCTACACAGCCGCCACTCTCTGGGTGAAGAAGTTTCTCCTCATCTCTGTCCTAAATGGTCTACCCCATATTTTTAAGCTGTGTCCTCTGGTTCGGCACTCACCCATAAGCAGAAACATGTTTCCAGCCTCCAGAGTGTCCAATCCTTTAATAATCTTATATGTCTCAATCATATCCCCTCTCAGTCTTCTGAACTCAAGGGTATACAAGCCCAGTCGCTCAAGTCTTTCAGTGTAAAGTAATCCTGCCATTCCAGAAATTGACCGCGTGAACCTATGCTGCACTCCCTCAATAGCCAGAATGTCTTTCCTCAAATTTGGAGACCAGAACTGCACACAGTACTCCAGGTGTGGTCTCACCAGGGCCCTGTACAGTTGCAGAAGAACCTCTTTTTGCTTCTATACTCAATCCCTCTTGTTATGAAGGCCAGCATGCTATTAGCCGCCTTCACTACCTGCTGTACCTGCATGTTTACCTTCATTGACTGGTGTACAAGAACACCCAGATCTCTTTGTACTGCCCCTTTACCTAAATTGATTCCATATAGGAACAGGAGTAGGTCGAATGGCCCCAAGAGCCTGCTCTACCATTCCATTGGAACTTAGCTCATCTGACATGCCTAATGTCCACTTTCCTGACTTTTCTCCATAACCCTTGATATCCCTGCTGATTAAGACTGAGATAGGTAGATTCTTAAATATTCATGGGGACTTTGCGCTGTCAGCTCTCCTGTGGCAAGAGGTTCCAAAGGCGCACAACCCTCTGAGAGAAGAAATTCTTCCATATCTTAGTCTTAAATCGATGCCTCTGAGATTCTGCCATCCACTGCTAGAGTCTCCCAAGAGGGGAAACATACTGTCAGTATTTACCCTGTCGAGCCCCCGAAGAGTCCTATTTGACTTAATGCAATCACCTTTCATTTTTCTAAACTCTAGTGAGTCAGAGCCTCAACCTGCTTAATCTTTGCTCATAAAACAATCCTTCCATACCCAAGATTATTCTAGTGAACTTTGTCATCGGACTGCAATGAAATGATATTTTTCTTTAAGTGGAACAAAAATGTACAGCATGCTGTTAATTGACTAAGACTGAGACTTCCTCCATTGTGAGAGAGGAAGACCCTACTTAGAGGTGTTTTGTAGTCCCAAATTTAAACAGTGGCCAAGCTGCAACTACAGGCAGAGCCAAAGTAAAGGACATACTGGAGGTCAGACTGAAGGCAACTTGGGGTATCAATGGAACTTAGCTGGCTCCAGTCAGAAATGAAGGGGTTGGGAGCTAGGTTTGAGAGGCTGTGTTGGGCGTTAAAGTATGAATGACCTGGGGAGGAGGGTGCCCCCGTAAAGGAGCGGAGGGTAAACGTTAATTGGCCCAGTGCCTTCACTGCATGTATGGTATGGCATACAGGTTGAGGAGAGGCAGATAGGTAGTAGGCAGGCCATTTGCAAGTTTTTACAAATGCCATCACCTATAAACCCACCAGCTAGAACTGTGAAATTCTCCCCATAATTACAATTTTAAAAAATGCTTTAATTGTCTCCAACAGGAACATTGCAAATACAGGAAATTGATGGTATCTAAAAATCTCAAGACTCCAGGAGCTCATGGGAATCTGAATTGAAGGCTTATCCTGCGTGTTTGATTATAATCACTTTTGTTTTTAACTATGTTGTGCTATCCAGGAGGGGCTGTCAACATCTTCTGTTTTATTACGACAGGATATTTTCCAAAGCAATTTCAAACCTTTTCTGGAAAGTTTTTAAGAATGTTTTAAAATCCAAGACTAGTATGCACATAATGTTTGAAATATACTTTTAGAAGATCCATATTTAGGCAATATTTTCAAAAGATTGGATGAAAAATTCTAGTTCTAGCTCACCTATTCATTTATAGAATAATTGTCAGCCTTTTGGGAATATTATGTGGCATTTGTTGAATTGTCTAGTTCTATATGGAAGACGACACCCAGGATAAATAGAGCTACCTTTTACAGTTCATGAACAAATACAATATAATTATTTCTTTAAATTTTGTTTACAGTATACAAAGAAAGGAATGTTAAGTGTTACAAGATGAGGTATATCTTGAGTAAAAGGTTTTCTGTATGAAATGCATTTGGATGATACGTGACTTCTTTTTATAAAGAGCTATATGGTTAAATAGAATCTTTAGGTTCCTTTTTAAATTCTTATTCTGTCATCACTTCATATTGTGAAATAGCGTAAGTACCTGTCACTACTCTAGAATTCAAAACACATTGCAATTTAAATAAAGTGCTCTTGAGATATTTATATCTTATACATGCAGTTTTCAAAGAGTGAAGTCTGATCATACATTTACTTTAGCAAGGGCATTTTGGAAATAACTATGATGAGAATTGAAACCAGTGGCTTTAGGTTTTGTGGTACCCATTTGAGCAAAGGTTTGATGTTGGACAGGAAGCCTAATGCCGTGGAGCAATCAATGAAAATGGTAAAGATAAGATGTCTTTGGCATACGTTTTAGAGGTGACCATATAGACGTGAGGAAAATGAAGCGGCCAAGGATTTCAGAGGTATTGTGCAATGTTCGGATGAAAAACCATTACAGTTAATGTGTTACTTGCTTTTGGACAGGTAGAAATAGTCATGCAAGGGAAAGCAGGTGGATAAGAATTGTGCAATCGAAATGATTCTAGAGAAGACAAGGTGTGAACAGTCTTCCAACACTGCACTGGATAAAATGATGAACAATCTCCATGCTCTCAGAAGGGAAAAAGATAAGAAAACAAAATCAAGAAGAGAGTTATCCAGTGAATTCAGAGACGAGATAGGCTGGAACTATTGTCCTTGAAGTGAAGGAGTTTGAGGGGTGACCTTATACAGGCTTATAAAATCATGAGACACACTGCTAAGGTGAATAGCAAAGGTCTTTTCTCCAAGGTAGGGGCTTTCAAAACTATAGGGTATAGGTTTAAGGTGAGGGGGCAAGATTTCAAAGGACCTGAGGGGCAACTTTTTCACACCGCGTGCATATATGTAGTGAACTGCCAGAGGGAGTGGTAAAGGCAGGAACAGTTACAACATTTGAAAAGACATTTGGGCAGGTGCATGAATAGGAAAGGTTTGGAAGGATATAGGCCAAATGCAGGCAACTGGGACTACTTTAAATTGGGGAAATCTGGTCAGCATAGATGAGTTGGACCAAAGGATCTGTTTCTGTGTTGTATGACCCTGATTACAAAACTCAGTATTCCAGATGCTGTCTCACCAGCATCTTGTACAGTTGCAGTAAGACGTCTCTACTCTTATTCTCTAAACCCCTTGGAAGGGCCGAAATTACATTAACCTTCCCGATTACCTGTGTGCTAGCTCTCTGTGTTTTGCGCACAAGTCCCCCACCAACTCATTTTGTGTTGCAGCTTTTATCAATTTAAATAATACTATTCTTTTGTTCTCCAGTACATTTTTCCATACATTATACTCTCATTTGGCAACTTTTTACACACTTTAACCTATATCTTGAACCTATCAATAACTGTTTGTATCCCTCTTGCAACTTGCCTTTCCACCTATTTTTGTCATATGCAAATTTGGCTACAGTATACTCACTTACTTCCTCCAGGTTATTAATAAATTATTGTAAACAGTTGCAGTGCTAGCACTGATCCTTGTATAACCCCACTGGTCACAGGTTGCCAACCTAATGAAGGGCCCCTTAAACCCAATCAATGTTTCCAGCCAATTCTCTATCCATGCCAATATACTCCCTTCAATACCAGCAGCTCTTGTGACTTGACTTGTTCAGAGGTATCTTGTCAAACACCTTCTGGAAGTTCACATATAACACTGGTTCTCCTCTATCTATTCTAGTTGAGACTTCCTCAAAACACTCAACAAATTATTCAGAAGCCGTGCTGACTCTGCTTAATTAGTTTATAATTTTCCAAATTTGCTATTACCTTCCTTAGTAATTGATTCCAGCATTCTTCCTCCATAGATATTAGATTAATCAGCCTATAGTTATCTGCTGGGTTTTTTTTGCCTACTTCCCTTTTTGAATAGCAGTGTCACATTGGCAGTTTTCCATTCCTCCAGTACTTTCCCAGAATATGAGAATATTTGGAACATTATAATCATTGCATCCACTATCACTGTGGATACTTATTTTGGGATCCTCTGATACATGCCATCAGGGCTGGGAGATCTTGCTACACTACTACAAAATGCTTTATTGTGTTTGGCTCTGGAGGTTTTGTCATGTGGGTATTTTGGAATCCTATTATGAATGCTTGGTTAATCTCTAGACCCCACCTGTAGTTTAGCAGGAGTTGTTGATACAGCTGTCAGAGGGAGTGAGAGTTTTGCTTTGGATAGTTTTCTGAACAGTTGATGATAAACTTTTTGGAGGAGGTTTTTAAATGACTGTTTTAAAAATTCATTATCATCTCAAAAACTTCCCAATGTTATTCCATGACTTGTGAGTTCTGTTCATGATGGGTTTTACTGGCTGAGGGGGCATAGGGCATGAGAAGGGAAGATGGGTGGGTGGAATATGAGAGGTGGCTTAAGATTTGAATGCCTTTCCAGAACCAGGTCTGTGTCCCAGCAAAAGGACATAGGTGCCCACCTCCATTTCCTTCATAATGCCAGCTCAAGCCACAGCCCTTCCCTGCTACCCCACCATGGAAATAGTGAGAGCAAGTAAGACTGGACAGGAGCTGAGGTTATCATGTTCGGAAATGACTCCGTGCAACTCCTGTCTCAAGATTGAAAATCTGCGCCTGCGTATGTAAACAGAAAAGAATTTCAGATTATTTGTCTTAAGTTTTATTTTGTTTTGCTTTAATGTATACATCCTCTGGTAATGTAGTAGTTCTTGTGTAAGGTGTGTATTTATGCTATCCATTCTATAACTTAATCACAAGTATAATTTGATTGTCATCTGATTTATTTAGTAGAATCTGTTGGTGTTTTGAGCAGCTTGGCCAAATATATTTATGGCAGTTGTGCAATGGTGCTCTGGTCAGTTATCAATGGAAATCAATTGATGAAGCAATTTAAATTATGTAACTTTTGTTTTGGGAAGATCTTCTTGCTTTGGTAATAACTTTCGCATGATTTGCTACTGTTCGTTAGACAAAATTTGAAAATTTGTTCTGGGTAATCCAAGATGGAGGATGGGAAAAATTTTGGCTGTAAGATCTTTTCTTTTGAGGTATTTTAGGCATTGGAGCAGATTTCCTTGAATTCTAGGGACAGTAATTACTGTTTTTATAAGCTATTGCATTTTGTTTTGGAACTTTTGGAGAAAAAGATCAAAACAGCAGTACTTTGAAAAGGAGCAAGTGAGACAAAGGCAGGAATCACATGGTCAGTGAATCTGCACAGTTACTGCCTTTGCTGTTTGAGTTCAAGTATCTCTGGACATCAGAGTGCATCTAAGAAAACTTAACAAACAATGAAATTCACAGCTGACCTTGGAGGAATCTGTGTGGGAGAGCTCACAGCACAGCTGATAAGTGCATACCTTTTAAGTGTAACATTGCAGTTCTTTTTTGTAAATCTACAATAGTGAGTAGAGTGGGTTCTTTTTGATTATATATTTGAGATCTATCTCTTGATTAAATTTTAAGAAATATAAAATATTGGTACTTAGTTAGTCTAGAGCAGTGTTTTTTTTAGAGCAGTAAGTCTGTACTCTCATCCAGGTCATTTATAAAAATGACAAACTGCAGTAGCCCCAAAACAGAACCTTGCAGTATACCACTAGTAACTGAACTCCAGAATGAACATTTTCCATCAACCACCACCCTCTGTTGTCTTATAGCTAACCAATTTCTGATCCAAACCGCTAAATCACTCTTAATCCCAGGCCTCTATTTTCTGCAATAACCTGTGGAGGACCATATCAGATGCTTTACTGAAATCCATATGCACCACATCAGCTGCTTTACCCTTCTCTACCTGTTTGGTCACCTTCTCAAAGAATAAGGTTTGTGAGGCATGACAAAACGGTGCTGACTATTCCTAATCAAATTATTCCTTTCCAGATGATTATAAATCCTATCTCTTATAATCCTTTCCAAAACTTTGCCCACAACAGAAGGGAAGCTTACTGGTCTATAATTGCCAAGGTTGTCTCTACTCCCCGCCTTGAACAAGGGAACAACATTTGTTATCCTCCAGTCTTCTGGCACTATTCCTGAAGATAAAAATCAAAGCCAAAGGCCTTGCAATCTCCTTCCTAGCTTCCCAGAGAATCCTAGGATAAATCCCATCTGGGCCAGGGGACTTATCTATTTTCACACTTTCCAGAATTGCTAATGATTTATGAACCTCAATCCCTGTCTAGCCTAATAACCTGTATCTCACTATTCTCCTTGACAATATTGTCTTTTTCCTGTGTCAATATTGATGAAAAATATTCATTTAGCACCTCTCCTATCTCTTTGGAGTCCAGGTACAACTTCGCACCACTGTCCTTGACTGGCCCTAATCTTATGCCCGAAACGTCGATTCTCCTCCTTGGATGCTGCCTGACCTGCTGCGCTTTTCCAGCAACACATTTTTCAGTTTTGGCCCTAATCTTACCCTAGTCATTCTTTTATTCCTGACATACCTATAGAAGGCTTTATCCTACCTGCCAAGGACTTCTCAGGTCCCCTCCTGGCTCTCTTTAGTCCTTCCTGGCTAACTTAGCGCCTAACTGAACCTTCATGTTTCATCTTTACATAAGTTTCCTCCTTCCTCTTGACAAGTGATTCAACTTCTTTCAACCACAGTTCCCTCGCATGACCACTTCCTCCCTGCCTGACAGGTACATACTTATCAAGGACATGCAGTAGCTGTTCCTTGAATAAGCTTCACATTTTGATTGTGTCCATCCCCTGCAGTTTCCTTCCCCATATAATGCATCCTAAATCTTGCCTAATTGCATCATCATTGCCTTTCCCCTGCTGTAACTCTTGCCTTGCAGTATATACCTATCCCTTTCCATCACGAAAAGAAATGTAACCGAATTGTGGTTACTATCACCAACATGCTCACCTACCTCCAAATCTAACATCTGACCTGCTTCATTAACCAGTACCAAATCCAATGTGGCCTCGCCTCTTGTTGGCCTATCCACATACTGTGCCACAAAACCCTCCTGCACACATTAGACAAAAACATTCCTGTCCCTGCTTTATCCATGTCTCCAAAATGGCCACAGCATCGAAGTCCTAGGTACGAACCCATGCTGCAAATTCACCTCCTTATTCCAGATGCTGTTAGTATTGAAGTAGATACACTTCAAACCACCTTCCTGCTTGCTCGTCGACTCTTGCGACCTTGAAATCTTATTCATGACCTCGCTACTCTCAACCTCCTATACACCGGAGCTACAATTCAGGTTCCCATTCCCCTGCTGAATTGGTTTAAACCCTCCCAAAGCACATTTGCAAGTTTCCCCCAAGGCTATTGGTACCCCTCTGGTTCAGGTGTAGACCATCCCATACGTAGATGTCCCACCTACCCCAACGTGAGCCCCAGCTATCCAGGTATCTGAATCCCTCCCTCCATGTGCCGTCCCTGTAACCATGTTACTATTAGATTAGATTACTTGCAGTGTGGGAACAGGCCCTTCGGCCCAACAAGTCCACACCGACCCGCCGAAGCGCAACCCACCCATACCCCTAACCTAACACTACGGGCAATTTAGCACAACCAATCCACCTGACCTGCACATCTTTGGACTGTGGGAGGAAACTGGAGCACCCGGAGGAAACCCACGCAAACACGGGGAGAATGTGCAAACTCCACACAGTCAGTCGCCTGAGGCGGGAATTGAACCTGGGTCTCTGGCACTGTGAGGCAGCAGTGCTAACCACTGTGCCACCGTGCTACCATGTGTTCGACTGCTCGCTCGCTCTCTCTCTCTCTCTCTCTCTCTCTCTCTTCCACACCTCGCTAGCACGTGGCAAGGGTAATAAACCAAAGAACAAATCTGTTTGTTTTATCTCTACCACCCTAGCTCCCTGTATTTCTGCCTAACATCCCCATGCCTTTTCCTACCTATGTGGACCACAATTTGAAACTAATGAACCCAAGGAATAAGTTATTTGCTTGAACACGTCCTGAAATTTCTCAAACATACTCATGAGTAAATATGATATTCAGTGTCAATGGAATGATCATGGAAATATGGATGATGCTGTTTGAGAGTGGTGGAAGCAGGTACTCATGCAACATTTAAGCATCTGGACTAAGTGCAGGTAACCATGATGTAGGGGTGCTGGTGTTTGACTGGGGTGCGCAAAGTTAAAAATCATATAACACCGGGGTATAGTCCAATTGGTTTATTTGTAAGTACAAATGCTGATGAAGTAGCAGCGCTCCAAAAGCTTATATTTCCAAATAAATCTGTTGGACTGTAATCTGGTGTTGTGATTTTTAACTAAGTGCAGGTAAGTCGTACTAGTGTAGCATGGTGTTTGTTGGTCAATTTGGACATAGCGAGCCATGTTTCTGTGCTGAATGACTATCTCCCTCACCCACAGAGTGGCACAGAGTAGTAGATTCCTATCAAATGTAAGATGGAGCAAACAACCCTGGACTCCCACTTTACATTGACTAAAGTGTAAACATACATTGTCATAAAATCAGGAAAATACTATCTAGGTTTAAATTATATCACTCCTGCCATGTGACTGTGAAGCTCTCATTTACTTCTGGTGGAAGCTTTCAACAGCAGATGAAAACTGAACTATGGATCAGCACCAAATACAAAATGACCATACATTAGGTGGTAGCTGGATCGCCATATACATTCAATTATGAAGCATCATGATGACTAAAATGCCCCTTTTTTTAAGTGAACCAGTAGACCTTTGGACTAAATTTCTTTTGGCATGCTGCATGGAATGGCACTGTGAACAAACGTACAATATTTCGTTTGGCAGTATAGCTCATAGAATTATTGTCATGTCCACTTTGAAAATACATACTGACTCACCAGAACAATCTTTTGAATTTATGATGTCATCATAATTAGCAAACAAATTAAATCCTCATTTCTTAAGTACTGTTTAATTTCTCTTTAATGCAAGAGAGACTCAACTGTATACATTACTAATACTGCAGTTGAGGGAAATGAACAGAAATAGTCCTTGAACTATATTTCCTTATAACCTGAAACAGCTGCATCTTTTTAGAATGGAATAATTAATTGTGAAGCACTTTGGGACACATGCAAAAGATGTGATCCATCCATTGTGCAAGTTCCTCTTGTCACTACTCTTCCGATTGGAACAAACACAAGATGAGGTCACCTCTTTGTGGAATACCCCCATTCAATCTGAGCATGTTTTTCCTCCATTTTCATTTCATTTTTCTGGCATTCACATGAATACTGAGAATTTAATATATCAATGAAGTATCTAATACTGCATTTGGAAGAGGTGAGTAGAATCTTTTTTTAAAAAAAATCATTCATTGGATATGGCATTCTTGGCTAAGCCAGTATTTCTTGCTCATCTCTAATTGTCCAATTGACTGTCAACGATATTGCTATGGGTCTGCATTCACATGTCAGCCAGACCAGGTAAAGACAGCAATTTCCTTCCTAAAGAGCATTAAAGAACCAGATAGGTTTTTTCCAACAGTCGGCAGTGGTTTTGTGGTCATCATTAGATTCCTAATTTCAGATTTTTAATGAATTCAAATTCCACCAATTCCATGGCAGGATTCATTCCTGTGTCCCAAGAACATTACCTGGGTTCCTGGAGTAATTTTCTCACCGTAATACCACTAGGCCATTGCCTCATTACCTTGAATTTCTAAACTAAAATTATTTGTGACTGATAAATACTTATTTCCATTTGAGCCACTTACAAAAAATGTGATGGGACTGCAATGCAACTCTCCTCTGACTTTCCCACCCATTTATTTATCTATGATTTTTGAATGATTTCTTATTAATATATGCAGCTAGTTAAAGAGTATTTTACTATGTATTTCAGATATCCGAAGAAGAAATTGAAAGAATTATGTCTGGACAAGAATTTGAGGAGGAAGCTAATAATTCATGGAGCAACAACGGAGATAGTGATCATAGCTCCCCTGGCAATGGCATTTCTGAGGGCAACCAACCATCACCTGTCTCCACTCCTTCCTCAAGGTGGGAACTTTTGAGTTAGATGTAGAAGCAAGATTATGACTTAATGCCTGGGATCTTTTAATTCTGTATTTTGATGATTAAATTATTAATCCTGTATTATGACTGAATTATTCTATTGAGTATCTGTGTAATATGCAATCATTAAACTGTTGGGTACTGTAATATTTATGACAGGTACAGTTATATTTCTGGGCAATGAGATCCCAGAACTTTAATGATGTATCCAACAATTATAAAGGCATTAAATGTCATGGGGAGGTGACTCGATTTCCTCTCATTTGAGCTGTCATTACCTGGCACTTATGTAGAGCGAATGTTACATCTTCAAAGTTGCACTGATAAGTGATGTTGTCCAGTTCTTGTTACTCGTGGGCACAGAGACTTGGTACCTGAAGAGTTGTAAACTGAATATTCTGCAACTATCAACTCACATATTTCCACTTATTCTTTGATATTGGGGGGTGCGGGATGAGGTGAAGGTTAATGATAAAAAAAGGTGTAAATGACTGAACCTAGGACTCCACCTTGACAAACTCTTGCAGTGAAGTCCTGGAGCTGAGATGGTTCGCCTCCAATAACCGTAACTATCTCCTTTTTCATGTTAGTTATAACTCCAGCTATTGGAGGGTTTACCCCTATATTCCAATTAGCTTCAAATTTACTACTTCCTTTAATGTTCCACTTAGTCAAAAGACTGTCGTAGGTAGTCATCTCTCCTCTATAATTCAGCTGTTTGCTCATCCTTGAACCATAATTGTGATGAGGTCATGAGCCAAATGGCCTTGATGCAACACAAAGTGAGTACTGGTGAGCACATTAATGTTGCAAATATGCCATCTGATATCACTGTTGAGTTCCATAACTTTTCTGATATTTGGATGTAGCCTAATCAGGCACTGATTTGCTAGATCAGATTGGGCATTTTGTTTGTAGACATGAAGTATCTCGACAATTTGTTTACAATGTCAGATGCTAGTGTTATATAACTATTGGAACAGGCTGGCCAGGAGTTTGGCCTATCTTGGAATACACGTCTCCAACACAGTTGCTGTTGTCTTATTGCTGAGCCACTTCTTGATATCAAGTAGAATGAGTTGAATTGGCAGAAGATTGGCTTTTGTGATGGGAGATCCTCTGGTGAAAGCAGAGACTAGTCATCCACTAGGCACATCTGGTTGAGGATCTTCATGAAGCCTCATTCTTACATCAGTTGCTTAATTGTCCACTGTAATTTATGTTTGGATATGGCAGAATGCAGTGCTTCAATCTGTTGGCTGTGCATTCTCTCTAAAATACTGCTTCTTAGTAGTGTGAATGTACATCTGCCTTGTCGCTTCACTAACTTGGCTCCTAATTTTGGAGTCCCTGCTGCTGCTCCTGAGATGTCCAAGTACACTAATTGATGAGACAGCTTTAATCTCCTGAATTGATGGTATTGATAGAGTACAGTGGAAAAGTACAGTTAATTGTTAGGACATTTCTGTGGACTGAAAATACATGTAGGCAAAACCTAATATGGATGGCATCAATGATGGATGGGTGGATCTTTTGTGGTGATCCTGTGATTACATGGTCACCATTACTGATACTAGTTTTATTTTGCTCCAGATTTATTTATTAGTAAAATTTAAATTTCCTAGTTGCTGCAGTTTAGTTTGTTATTTTTTCTAGATCAGTGAAATACAACTTTTGAATACTAATTTAACCCTGGTACTATTGACAGATTGAGTACTTCAAAAATGCAAGTCAATTCATGTCACTGACATTGTACATTACAAAAAGTGAGCCCATAACTAAACAGGCACTTTCAATTTGTTTATATGCTATATATAGCGAGATTTATTTCATTCCACCACTATTTTTCTCAATTCTTGTTTGGGAAGCTTTTCCAGTCTTTTGGGGTTGAATGAATCCATTTATTTAGTTATCTTTTTTCTTCGCCTCCATTTCCTTTTCTTTCCCCCATCTCCTCCTCCTGCTCCTCCTCCGTTATGTTGATATGAAGAATGGACACAAACTATGCATCTTTCCTTTCCAGCAGATCAATGGAACTGAATGGGTACACTGCACTCAGGGATCAGTTCATAGGGACACCAGTCACTGCGCACTATCAGTACCTGCCGCACCTTTTTAACTATGCTGCTCATTCAGGCCTGTTGCCACCACAACCTCGTAACCTAGACCCTCAGTCACATACTCTTGTAAGCCAGTTGGTTGGAGCTGAAGATCTTGAACCTCTTGGAACACCAATGCTGATTGAAGATGGGTGAGTATAAATTAATGTAACATTGAAATAGAAAGTAAGGCAATTGTCTCTTCTAGCACTTAAATATGATGTGGAGATGCCTGTGTTGGACTGGGCTGGACAAAGTCAGAAGTCACAGGACACCAGGTTATAGTCCAACTGGTTTATTTAAAATCGTAAGCTTTCGGGGCGCTGCTCCTTCAGGTTAAGATCGCTGTTGAAAGCAGCGCTCAGAAAGCTTGTGAATTTAAGTAACACTGAAGTAGTGTTTCTGTGTTAACATTTTTATGCTTATGGTGAAAAACAGCAAATGAAGAAACCTTTTTTTAAATTTGGTAACTTTACAAGTCAAACTCTATAAACATTACACTGGTAATGGATGTCAATAAAGTAATTAATCTTTGGAAGGATTTTGTTCCGTCTTCAAGCTGTTGCACGGAGGGCTAGTATGTACTTGAATTATTTTTATATAAAGAAAATAAAGCCTGTATTTCATTCTATTCTTTCAACACTTTTTCTTTGGAACAATCGATCTCTTATGTATCTATAAGTCAGTCCATATTTCCTGTTTCTCTGATTAATAAATGTCTCCCTCAAATTAGTAACTTTAATGTATAATGAAACTTTACAACAACACTGGAATCAATATATATTTGTCCATTGTATGACCTCATATTTAACAATTTGAGTTTGATACCATGTAGTCTTAGCAGCAACCTAATACATTCCACACCACGATTCATCTGCTGTCATAAGATCTGTTTCATGAGATTCATCGTGAGCAATGCAAAAGGCATTGCTAAATATTAAAAAAGGCACCTGTGAATGCATTTTTACCATCCTTCCAAATTACACTTCTCCTGTATGAATAAATTTAAGGTGATTTAAAGCCACTTGTTTTGCTTACTGACTTCTTTACAAATTTCTTCCAATGACCTTCACCAAAAAGTTTAAAACAGTCATTGGGAATGTATGTTAATAAGGTCCCAACCAAGCAAATTACATATTATTACAGGAACCACCAAGTTCATTAGCTATAAGTTTGAAAGTAAATAAGTTCACAGATCCTAGATTGTAGCTTTGGGTTTTAAAATGCTTCATTTTCAGGAGGTCCTGAGAGCCCCATGGGGTAATCTGGACCAATGGGATCCCATAATAGCTTAGTATGTTCTGAAAAATCCAAAACAGGGACGAAAGGGCTTTGACTGCAACGGTTACTGGCTTTTCAATAGAACTGATTACGCACAAAGAAGCTCCTCGAAGTACTTTACAGAATGATGGATAGCTGTCTTAGGATAGAAAAAAGGAAGCTGGTAAAGACAGGCACAAAACATAGATCAAAGTAAAGGTGCCTTTTAAAAGTGAGTTGGAACAGGTCATAGTCATAGCAGGCCATTCAGCCCACTTGTCTATGCCAATCAACAAACATCAAACTATTGTAATCCATTTCCCAGAAGTTGGTGCATAACCTATTATGCCCTGGCATTCTAAGTGCTCATCCATTCGCTGCTTAACTGTTGCAAGAAAACCTGTCTCCTCTGCCCCCTCAAGCAGTATGTTCCATTTTTCTGCCTCCCTCTGGGTGAAAAACAATTTTCCTCTGATCCATTCTGAACCATTTACTTCTCGCCTTAAATGTACATCTTCTGGTCTTAAACACATCTGTTTTGAGGGAAAAAAAAGTTTTTATGATCTATCCTATCTATGCCTTCGATAGTTTTGTATGCCTTAATCAGATCCCCTCTCAGCCTCCTCTACTCCAGGGAAAACAAATTCAACCTGTCCATCTCTCCTCATAACTGAGACTTTTAATCCCAGGCAATATCTTGGTGAATCTTCTCTGTACCCTATCACATTCTTCTGATAGTGTGGCATTTAGAACTGCACCTGACCAATATGTAAATTTGCAACAAGACTTTGATGTTCCTATATTTTATCCCCCACCTATTGAAGGCAAGCATCCCCTTCACCATGCTTCCTTCACTGCATCCCTTCAGTGACACCTTCAGGGGTCTGTAGACTAGTACACCATGGTCCCTTTATTTCTCAGTATTCCATAGGGAACCTGTCATTCATTGTGTAAATCCTTCCCTTATTCGACCTCCCAAAATGCATCATCTCATACTTATTAGAATTACATTCCATCAGCCATTGCTCTGCCCAATTTTCTAACTGATCAATATCAGACTGTAGCTGAGGCCATCCTCCTCACTATCAACATCGCCACCAATTTCTGTCATCTGCAAGCTTCATAATGATAACTTCGACATGAATATGGAAGGTTTTAATGTTCAAAATAAACAAAAAGGACTCCAGCACCAATTTCTATGGCACACCACTGGTCACAGACTTCCAGTCACAGAAACATCTCTCCACATCACTCTTTGCCTCCTATTTGCAAACCAACTTTGGATCCAGTTTGTCAACTTGTCTTGCCTTCCATGGGCTCCTATCTTTTGGGCTAGCCTTTTATTTGGGACCTCGTCCAAGGCCTTATTGAAATGCAAGTGAATCATGTCAACTACAGGTGAATATAGTAACTGTATGAAATGGAGGGAGAGGGTAGAATTATGATAAATAAAGAACTCTAGAGGCTGAAGATCTTAAACAGAAACTGCTAGACAAACTCAGCAGATCTAGCATCATCTGTGGAGAAAAGGCAGTGTTAACATTTTGAGTCCAGTGATCCTTGAGAACTGTTGCTAGGAAAAGCTTGTATTTATGCTGATGATGCAGGGTGGAGAGAAAAGGAGGGTGAGTTGGTGGTTGACAGTAACCCAACAATTCTACCATTGCCCCTTTTCATTCCCACATCATTTTAGGGTCTCCTAATCCTCACTTTCCTTCTTAGCAGCCTCCACACCCAAAGGATCATAAACTGATGTTTCCACCAGCTCCAGCCAGATGCCACCACCAGACAAATATTTCCCTTCCTTCCCTTGTCATTATTTCAGGACTTTTCCAATGTTCCTCACACCCCACAGCAACTTCCCAAGCAACCGTGGAAGGTGTAACACTTACCCTTTTACCACCTCCCTCTTCATTATGCAAGGTTCCAGCCATATCTTCCAGGTAATGAAGCAATTCATCTGCACTTCACTCAATCTAGTCTACTGTATTCACTGCTCACAATATGGTCTTCTCAACATTGGGGAGACTAAAGGCAGACAAGGTGAATGTTTTGCAGAACACCTACATTGTCTGAAAATGACCCCAAGCTTACAGTTGCCTGCCACTTCCAGACACCACCATGTTGGCTGGCCAACATCTGTCTTGGGTTTGCTGCAGTGCCTCCTGTGAGGATCAGTGCAAGCTGGAAGAACACATTCTGCATGGGGACTCTGCAGCTTTCAGAACTCAATATCGAGTTCATTCATTTTAGAGCCTGAATACCCCCTTCTATGTCCTTTGCCCACCTCCACACCCCAGCCCTCTCATGATTTGGGTTGCTTTCAACACTGTCAACCTATTTTCACCTGCTTGTTGTCCCGGTTTTTCACCTTTCCATCCCTTTGTCTGCCTAACCAAATGAAAATGACACTCTGTCCATTTGGAAGCATCATAGGTGAATTACTGGAAAGTATGTTTTCCTTCTGTAAAATCACTTCGTGACTAGGTCTTGATAAAGTAACTTTATTTGTAAAGTACAAAAATACTGGAAGTATTCAGGAAATCTGAAGAGATCAGGCTGCAAGCTTCCATCAGAACTGGGTAAAGTTAGAAATGTGAAATAAGGCAGGCTGGAAAGAAAAGGGAAATCCTATGATAAGAAATATTAAATGACAGAAAAGTTGTTGTATGTAGCTAAAGGAAATGGTAATACAGCAAGCAAAGAAACAAAAGATGGGACCAGAGGAGGGCTGAACGGCAAAATAATGAATAACATCATTCAAAAAGCAAAAACAAGAATGAGAAAATAATGTCTAAAACCTGTAAAGAAAAGCTGGTAAAAATTTTGGGAAATGGAGGAGGAAAGAAGAGTTGGGATCTGATGAATGTGGCAGAGATCATTAGTCTGAAGTTGTTAAACTCAGTGTTGAAAGCCATAAAGTGATTTTGAATTTTTTTAATGACCTACTTATGATTGTTTGGCTCCTTTAAGAATTTAAATCATGGAAAGTCTGTGATAGTGCACATTGTAAATAGTCTCTTGGAAAGAAAAAAATGTTATATGCCCTATTCCCATTTTATGCCCATGACTTGGACCAAAATTACTGTATTGCAGATGTTGCAGTAAAGTATGAATAAAATTCTGCTTACAACATAAATAAAACATTGCAACTACCCACTTCAGGATTTGTCAAGATATATTTAAATAGTTAAAAATTCAGTTGTAATTGGGTACTTTTTCAAAGATTGTAATTTGAGTTTCAATATCTACACCTTTAACAGGTATAAGGTAACTCAGGCTGAGCTCTTTGCTTTACTTTGCCGGCTGGCAGATGAGTTACTTTTCAGGCAAATTGGCTGGATCAAAAAGTTGCCATTCTTCTGTGAATTATCAATCAAAGACTACACCTGCCTGCTAAGCTCCACCTGGCAAGAACTCATCCTCCTATCTTCCCTCACTGTCTATGACCGACAGATTTTTGGAGATCTTGCTGATGTGACTTCAAAATATGCACCATCTGATGATGAACTCCAAAGGTAAGACAAATCATATAGAATCATTATTGTGCAGTATTTGATCATTTTATTTTTGTCTGAAGTTATCCAAGTATTTATATATCCATAAGAACTGATATTGGCACATATCTGTGAAAAAGTGGTGCTCTAATCAGAGCAGGTTGCATTTTGTTATGTGTGCACCTCCACACCCCAGCCCTCTCATGATTTGGGTTGCTTTCAACACGGTCAACCTATTTTCACCTGTTTGTTGTCCCGATTTTTCACCTTTCCTTCCTCCCTGGCTTGATACCATCCCTTTGTCTGCCTAACCAAATGAAAATGACACTCTGTCCATTTGGAAGCATCATAGGTGAATTACTGGAAAGTATGTTTTCCTTCTGTAAAATCACTTCGTGACTAGGTTTTGATAAAGTAATTTTATTTGTAAAGTACAAAAATACTGGAAGTATTCAGGAAATCTGAAGAGATCAGGCTGCAAGCTTCCATCAGAACTGGGTAAAGTTAGAAATGTAATAGTTTTTAAGAAGCTAAATGAACCAATGTCTTCGAGGCAGTCAACTCATGACATTTAGGCTTCACCTTCAGTGCCAGCTTATAGTGTGAAGCTAGATCTGAAAATTGTCAGGCAATCTATTAAATGTGCTGGATGCTTGCCACCTTTAATGGACTTTTCAGTGTTTAAGGGAGGGCACACACATCCACAGGCTCAATCCTAATTTTTAAAAAAACCCACTGGGAACTGGAGTTTTGCATAGAACTATCACTGTGTAACATAAACAGCTCTATATCAAGTATATCTACACTGTCTGTCATAATTTTTAACTAATATGTTTACTTTTAGCTCTTGAATTTTTATTCATGTTTAAAGGTAAATCTACCAAATACTAAACATAGCTTTTCTTTACACAGTATATGGTATTTTTGTAAGATGAGTTATATTAACATTTGGAACCTATATATCTGCAATGCTGAAGCATTTGGTATGTTAATATGAAAACTGTTTCTGAGCTCCAAGGCTTCCCCCAGTAAAGAGTTCATTTTCTTCTTTGATTTGATTGTTGATTTGATTTAGTTTTGAGGAAAGAAAGTCTAATGGGAAGTGTTTAGGGAGGAATATCGATCCGATTTTAATGCAGTGGCTGCCTGTTATGAAGGTGAAGGTGTGTACTGTACCTTTAAAGGAGAGTGAAGGCTGTTTTACACTGAGAACTTACAGGCAACTCTCATGTGACTGACTAGCAGATTGAAAATATGTAACATCTGATTGTAAACTAGATACCTCGGTTGTTTTGACCACAATTCAAATCTAACCAATCGGTTTAAATTATTGCCCCAGGATACCAAAACCCAATCAAATTTGGTTCAATGTTGGCAAAACAATAAATTCAATGAGACAGTTCGATGTTAGGGAGATAAGAGGCAGGCAGTTTGAAAATTAGCAAAGTGAGATCAACTGCTGTTGCCAGAGTAACTGCCAGCAACGTACTCTTTATCAATGGTACCTTTTTCATATGAACCATCTTTGCAGCAAAAGACCAAAGACGACCCAGGGAGACCTACAACCAGAGACAACAACAGCTGCAGTGTAGTTTTGAAATAAAGTTGATGTAATTTTCATATGTGTTTATTGGAACAGCATATTGTTATAGAGTTGAAGGCAGACAATAAGTAACTAAGAGAAAGAGGGTTTAAGAGTTGTAAATAGTTGTTTAATGTTCATTTTTTTAAATTGATATTTTTCTTCAAATAATGGAATTTGTGAGTTCTGTCACACACAGATTACGCGGTGAGGATGAGCTTTTTCTGGGTGTTTGGGTTAACTAGCAGAAGGGTTCACCGCTGTGTTGTAACATTACCTAATTTCCACAGAGTAGAATTAAAATTGCCTCTGAATATTTGAACGGAGAGCTTTGATACATTGTTTAAAATTCCCTGTTCATGTACAAAGGAATGATTGCGGGAATGTGTGTGACTAAAGATACATGAAAGCCAATCAACAGTTTTTATGTGTGGTAAAGCTAGAAAATTATCATCTGCTTGGTGTTGCTGTTTTTGAGTAAAAAATAGTACAATTCTGATATTATTACATTATAGCGATTTAGCTGTATCAATACTGGTGTTCAAGTAACCACTCTACAGCCAATGTAACCATCTTTGACCAATTTTGCCCTCAAAATTCAGACAGCTTAGTCTACTTTATTCTGTTTATTTGTTATGTTCTTTGTAAAATTTGTGAGCTTGTGTTTTCATCTTATCATCTTATATGCAGATAAACTCTAAACCAGAACATCAAGATCTGTACAATAAGTATAGGCGAATTAGTAAGGAATACTTTAATTATAATTAATAAACTTTTGCTCAAAAGAGGAAAGATCCAATTTATGTCTCCCTGTGCTGGCACTTTGGCCTGAAATCCCACTGTTTTGGCACCCCGATGCTTCCTGAAGAATCAAGCTGCAAGTTTCTTTCAGGAAGCTCGACAAGGGGAGTGGTCACTAAACCTCTGTATAAATGTGATAACCCTACAATTGGATAGCCCATCTAGTGTCACCGTGAGAAGCACATACAAGGGAAATGCTTTTGCACATAGAACATAGAAAAATACAGCGCAGTACAGGCCCTTTGGCCCTTGATGTTGCGCCGATCCAAGCCCACCTAACCTACACTAACCCACTATCCTCCATATGCCTATCCAATGTCCGTTTAAATGCCCATAAAGAGGGAGAGTCCACCACTGATACTGGCAGGGCATTCCATGAACTCACGACTCGCTGAGTAAAGAATCTACCCCTAACATCTGTCCTATACCTACCACCCCTTAATTTAAAGCTATGCCCCATACATGGAAAAAGTTCTCATGGTCAACTCTATCTAAACCCCTAATCATCTTGTACACCTTTATCAAGTCACCCCTAAACCTTCTTTTCTCCAATGAAAACAGCCCCAAGTGCCTCAGCCTTTCCTCATACGATCTTCCTACCATACCAGGCAACATCCTGGTAAACCTCCTCTGCACCCGTTCCAATGCCTCCACATCCTTCCTATAGTATGGCGACCAAAACTGCACACAATACTCCAGATGCAGCTGCACCAGAGTCTTATACAACTGCAACATGACCTCAGGACTCCAGAACTCAATTCCTCTACCAATAAAAGCCAGTGCGCCATATGCCTTCTTCACCGTACTATTTACCTGGGTGGCAACTTTCAGAGATCTGTGTACATGGACACCAAGATCCCTCTGCTCATCCACACTACCAAGTATCCGACCATTAGCCCAGTACCCCATCTTCTTGTTACTCATACCAAAGTGAATGACTTCACACTTACCTACATTGAACTCCATTTGCCACCTTTCTGCCCAGCTCTGCAGCTTATCTGTATCCCGCTGTAATCTGCCACATCCTTCCTCACTATCAACAACTCCACCTACTTTCGTATCATCTGCAAACTTTCTCACCCAACCTTCTAGCCCCTTCTCCAGGTCATTTATAAAAATGACAAACAGCAATGGTCCCAAAGCAGATCCTTGCGGAACACTGCTAGTAACTGCACTCCAAGATGAACCTTTACCATCAACTACTACCCTCTGTCTTCTTCCAGCCAGCCAATTCCTAATCCAAACCTCCAACTCCCCCTCAATGCCATACCTCCGTATTTTTTGCGGTAGCCTACCATGGGGAACCTTATCAAACGCCTTCCTAAAATCCATATACACCACATCTACCGCTTTACCCTCGTCCACCTCCTTAGTCACCTTCTCAAAGAATTCAATAAGGTTTGTGAGGCACAACCTGCCCTTCACAAGACCATGCTGACTATCCTTGATCACGTTATTCCTATCCAGATGTTCATAAATCCTATCCCTTACAATTCTCTCTAAGACTTTGCCCACAACAGAAGTGAGACTCACTGGCCTATAGTTACTAGGTTATCCCCCTAGTCCAGAAACTCTCCACATACGTTCGAGACACCACCCACGCCCTCCACCTCCTCCAAGACTTCCGTTTCCCCGGCCCCCAACGCCTCATCTTCATGGATATCCAATCCCTCTACACCTCCATCCGCCATGACCAGGGCCTCCAAGCCCTCCGTTTTTTCCTCTCCAGGCATCCCCAACAGTACCCTTCCACTGACACACTCATTCGTTTAGCCGAACTGGTCCTCACCCTTAACAATTTCACCTTTGACTCCTCCCACTTCCTCCAAACCAAAGGCATAGCCATGGGCGCACGTATGGGCCCCAGCTATGCCTGTCTGTTTGTTGGCTATGTAGAACAGTTGATCTTCCGTAATTACACCGGCACCACTCCCCACCTCTTCCTCCGCTACATTGATGACTGCATTGGCGCCACCTCGTGCTCCTGCGAGGAGGTTGAGCAATTCATCAACTTCACCAACACATTCCACCCTGACCTTAAATTTATCTGGACCATCTCTGACACCTCGCTCCCCTTCCTGGACCTCTCCATCTCCATTAGTGACGACCGACTTGACACTGACATTTTTTACAAACCCACCGACTCCCACAGCTACCTGGATTACACCTCTTCCCACCCTATCTCTTGCAAAAATGCCATCCCGTATTCCCAATTTCTCCGCCTCCGCCGTATCTGCTCCCAGGAGGACCAGTTCCACAATAGAACACACCAGATGGCCTCCTTCTTTAGAGACCGCAATTTCCCTTCCCACGTGGTTAAAGATGCCCTCCAACGCATCTTGTCCACATCCCGCACCTCTGCCCTCAAACCCCACCCCTCCAACCGTAACAAGGACAGAACGCCCCTGGTGCTCACCTTCCACCCTACAAACCTTCGCATAAACCAAATCATCTGCCGACATTTCCGCCACCTCCAAAAAGACCCCACCACCAGGGATATATTTCCCTCCCCACCCCTTTCCGCCTTCCGCAAAGACCGTTCCCTCCGCGACTACCTGGTCAGGTCCACACCCCCCTACGACCCACCCTCCCATTCTGGCACTTTCCCCTGCCACCGCAGGAACTGTAAAACCTGTGCCCACACCTCCTCCCTCCCCTCTATCCAAGGCCCTAAAGGAGCCTTCCACATCCATCAAAGTTTTACCTGCACATCCACTAATATCATTTATTGTATCCGTTGCTCCCGATGTGGTCTCCTCTACATTGGGGAGACTGGGCGCCTCCTAGCAGAGCGCTTTAGGGAACATCTCCGAGGCACCAGCACCAATTAACCAAACCGCCCCGTGGCCCAACATTTCAACTCCCCCTCCCACTCTGCCGAGGACATGGAGGTCCTGGGCCTCCTTCACCACCGCTCCCTCACCACCAGACGCCTGGAGGAAGAACGCCTCATCTTCCGCCTCGGAACACTTCAACCCCAGGGCATCAATGTGGACTTCAACAGCTTCCTCATTTCCCCTTCCCCCACCTCATCCTAGTTTCAAACTTCCAGCTCAGCACACTCTCCTTGACTGGTCCGGACTTGTCGAACCTGCCTATCTCCTTTTCCACCTATCCACTCCACCCTCTCCTCATTGACCTATCACCTTCATCTCCTCCCCCACTCACCCATTGTACTCTATGCTACTTTCTCCCCACCCCCACCCTCCTCTAGCTTATCTCTCCATGCTTCAGGCTCACTGCTTTTATTCCTGATGAAGGGCTTTTGCCCGAAACGTCGATTTCGCTGCTCGTTGGATGCTGCCTGAACTGCTGTGCTCTTCCGGCACGGTGGCACAGTGGTTAGCACTGCTGCCTCGCAGCGCCGGAGACCCGGGTTCAATTCCCGCCTCAGGCGACTGACTGTGTGGAGTTTGCACGTTCTCCCCGTGTCTGCGTGGGTTTCCTCCGGGTGCTCCGGTTTCCTCCCACAGTCCAAAGATGTGCAGGTCAGGTGAATTGGCCATGCTAAATTGCCCGTAGTGTTAGGTAAGGGGTAGATGTAGATGTAGATGTAGGGGTATGGGTGGGTTACGCTTCGGCGGGGCGGTGTGGACTTGTTGGGCCGAAGGGCCTGTTTCCACACTGTAAGTAATCTAATCTAATCTAATCTAATCTTCCAGCACCACTAATCCAGTATTTGCTTTCCAGCATCTGCAGTCATTGTTTTTAACCTCTATAGTTACTAGGGTTATCCCTACTCCCCTTCTTGAACAAGGGAACCACATTTGCTCTCCTCCAGTCTTCTGGCACTATTCCTGTAGACAACGAGGACATAAAAATCAAGGCCAATGGCTCTGCAATTTCCTCCCTTGCTTCCCAGAGAATCCTAGGATAAATGCCATCAGGCCCAGGGGACTTATCTATTTTCACCCTTTCCAGAATTTCCAACACCTCTTCCCTACATACCTCAAAGCTGTCCATTCTAATTAATTGTGACTCAGTATTCACATCGGCAACAATGTCCTGTTCCTGAGTGAATACTGACGAAAAGTATTCATTCAGTGTCTCCCCAATCTCTTCAGCCTCCACACGCAACTTCCCACTACTATCCTTGACTGGACCTATTCCTACCCTAGTCATTCTTTTATTTCTGTTAGAGATGTACAGCCCAGAAACAGACCCTTTGGTCCAACTCATCCATGCCAACCAGATATCCTAAATAAATCTAGTCCCATTTGCCAGCAATTGGTCCATATCCCTCTCAATCCTTCCTATTCATGTACCCATCCAGATGCCTTTTAAATATTGCAATTGTACCAGCTTCCACCCCTTCCTTTGGGAGCTTATTCCATACTTGCAACATCCTCTGCATGAAAAAGTTGGCCCTTAGATCACTTTTAAATCTCCCCGCACCCCACCCTAATCCTATGCCTTCTAGTGTTGGACTCACCCACCCCAGAGAAAGATCATGTCTATTTACCCTATCTATGCCCCTCATGATTTTATAAACCTCTATAAAGTCACCCCTCAGTTCCAGTGCTCCAGGGAAAACAGCCCCAGCCTGTTCAGCCTCTCCCTATTGCTCAAGCCCTCCAACCATGGCAGCATCCTTGAAAATCTTTTCTGAACCATTTCAAGTTTCACAACATCTCCTGATAGGAAGGAGACCAGAATTGCATGCAGTATTCCAAAAGTGGCCGAAGAAATGTCCTGTGCAGCCGCAACGTGACTTCACAACTCCTTTACTTAAAGCACCGATCAATAAAGGCAAGCACACCAAACACCACCTTCACCATCCTATCTAGCTGGGACTCCACTTGCAAGGAACAATGAACCTGCACTCCAAGGTCTCTTTGTTCATCAATATTCCCAAGACCTTACCCTTAAGTGTATACGTCCTGTCCTGATTTACCATGATTGCCGTCAGCATAATCAAAGAGATTGGGGAGTAGTGAAAGGACTGGCTTTAAAACTCCCTTGCTGACCCTGATCTCCCACAATATGGTCAATTCTCTAGTCCAGCAAAGGTCTAGTCCTAAAACTACTGGTTTAGGAAGATGCAACCTGTATTGGAAACTAAGTCCTATAAAATAGTTTTTAAAATTTTTAATATATATTCTAAGTAATGATTATTCAAGATAAAGTATTGCAAGCTAATTAAAGTTGTTGTCCTATGTCTACAATTTATTGTTTCACAACTTGGAGCATATGAATTTTTTAAAAATTATCTCCAGGACGTCAAATGTTTTAAGGATTTTTATCAAGGAGGAATGATTTATTCTAATGTTCTGTTTAAAGTTGTGTCTTAAGTGAAAATTTCTGCCATCTTAAGTTCTGTCTGCTTTCCATCACTAATTTGAACCAGATTTAGTCTTCTGTAATTTCCTTATCACATTTTGCAAGTTTTTAAAAAGATATTGATTTAAGGTTAGCTGCATTGTTTTGATACATAGAATGTGAATAGCTGCAGATTGTCACTGAATGGTGCAACTGCTCCAAATTCAATCTTGGCACGAATGAGTTCTTATTTCATTCTACTTGCAAGTAGTTTTATTCATGAAATCTTTAATGTGTATTCATGTCCACCTTTCTAGCTGGTGTGTACCCTGTTGTCTTTGTACCCCATTTGGCCTAATAAAATAATTTAAAACCTATCTTATATGTTGTCATTAAAATGTTGACTTTGAAGCCTTACAAAAAAAACTCTCAAATCATACTTAAATAGAAGACACACTTGGTTTCAGTACTTAACTGTATTTTACTAATTATATTTTCATAAATACTGAAATATTTGAAACAGTGAAAATTGGAGCAATGGAAGAGATTACATTGTAGTTCCAGTTTTGCTGACCAAAAGAAGCATGCGTTGTGCATTGTAATGTATGAATATATACATAAAACAAGGGAGTAATAAAAGTGGAGATGAACAAGTGGTGGTTCTTGATGTTAGAAATTCATAAATAGTGACAAATGTTCGATGAAAGCTAACAAATGTTCCAAATTCAAACTTCTAATACAGGTACATATCCCTTTATCCGAGCATTCAAAAACCGAAAAGCTCCAAAGACCGAAGGTTTTCATGGAGCGTGCAGCGTCCGTCGTGTCTGCATTACATCACGGGGTTTTCTTAACAGGTGAAGGCTGCACCCACTCGCCCCACGTGGTGGCGTGGCCCAGCACTCTGAGGCTTCAGTTGTGTATTGTTTTTACTGTGCTAATTTTAGAGTGAAATTGTCAAAAAGAGGTGCAGGTACATCAATGGTTAACAATAACATAAAGAAAAGGAAGCATCTGTCATTATCAATAATGCAGAAAGTAAAGTTGTTGCAGAAGCTTGATCGTGGTGTGGCTGTGTGGTGTCTTTCTGTAGAATCTGGTGTCGGAACTACCACTGTCTATGATTTGAAGAAACAAAGACAAGTTACTGAAGTTTTACGGTGACCGTGATGACCATCAACTAATGAAAAATAGGAAAACCCTGCATAGGGCAAAAAAATGAAGATGTTAACCGTGTGCTGATGGAGTGGATTAGACAATGAAGAAGTGAATGTATGCCACTGACTTGGTTTGATGGTCATAAAATAAGCTAGAAAATATCATAAAGAACTGAACATCAAAGGCGAATGATTCAGAAGGTGGGCTGCAGAAATTCAAGAAGCGTAATGGTGTGAAATACCTGAAAATCTGTGGCGAAAAGGCTTCTGCTGACCATGAAGCAGCTGAAAATTATTTGGGTGAATTTGCGAAGCTGATATCTGACGAAAACCTAAGTCTTGAACAAATTTACAATGCTGATGAAACAGCTCTCAACTGATGCTATGTCAACGGCTAATGAGAGAGCAGCGACAGGTTTTAAGGAAACAAAGGACGGATCAACTATCCTTGTGTGTCAATGCTGCAAGCAGACACAAGGTGAAATTGGCAGTGATTGGGAAGAGCAACTTAAAGGTGTATGCTATTTGCCTGCGCATTGTTATGCAAACAAGAAAGCATGGGTAACCCAAGAAATTTTTTCCAACTTGTCCAGTAAACACTTTGTACCAGCGGCATAAGCTCATTGCAAACAAGCTGGACTGGAAGAAAAGTGTAAAATTTTATTGTTCCTTGACAACTGCATTGCACATCCCCCTTGGCAAATAGCTTGTGAAAAGTAATGTTTTTGACATTTACTTGCCCCCTAATGTGACATTGGTATTACAGCCTTATGACCACGGATTTTTATACTCCATGAAGAGCAAGTATAAAAACTATGTTTTCAACAGTATGCTTGCTGCAGTCAACAGAGAGGTGGGAATTCAAGACTTCCTGAAAGAGTTTAGTCTTAAGGATGCCATTGACGCAGTTGCTAATGTTTGGAATGATGTTGATAAAGCAACATTAACAAATGCTTGGAACAGATTTTGGCTTGCAACAATGTTTCTTGGAAATGAACCTGCAGATAGAGTTTGAAGGATTTCATCCCATTGAAGAGAAAATGATGATAGCAAGCCTAGTTACTTATGCACAAAATTTATCAGACGAAAGTGTATATAAATTATATGAAGCTGACATTGAAGAAATGCTGAGCATTGGTAATGATGTGCCTGTCATGCATTCCTTGAGCGATGGGAACATTTCTGAAATGGTTTTAAATACAGGTTCCTGTAGAGATAAGTATGAGGATAGTAATGAAGATGATGAGTTAGTGAACCCAGTTGAAAAAAATCCCCATTGACGATTTGGTGAAAATGGCTGACCAGTTAATTGGTGGCCTTGAACAATGTTCTTTTATCAGTGAGCAAGAGATTATGGCAATTTACTCAATTAGAGAGATTGCTTAGACAGAAACCTATGTTAATGAGTCATAGAGTCATAGAGATGTACAGCATGGAAACAGACCCTTCGGTCCAACCCGTCCATCCCAACCCAATCTAGTCCCACCTGCCAGCACCCGGCCCATATCCCTTCAAACCCTTCCTATTTATAAATCCATCCAAATGCCTTTTAAATGTTGCAATTGTACCAGCCTCCACCACATCCTCTGGCGACTCCTTCCATACACATACCACCCTCTGTGTGAAAAGGTTGCCCCTTAGGTCCCTCCTTATATCTTTCCCTCTCACCCTAAACCTATGCCCTCTAGTTCTGGACTCCCCAACCCCAGGAGAAGACTTTCTCTATTTATCCTATCCATGCCCTTCATAATTTTGTAAACCTTTTATAAGGTCACCCCTCAGCCTCCGATGCTCCAGGGAAAACAACCCCAGCCTGTTCAGCCTCTCCCTATAGCTCAAATCCTCCAATCCTGGCAACATCCTTATAAATCTTTTCTGAACCCTTTCGTGTTTCAAAACATCTTTCCAATAGGAAGGAGACCAGAATTGCACGCAATATTCCAACAGTGGCCTAACCAACATGACGTCCCAACTCCTGTACTCAGTACTGTGACCAGTAAAGGAAAGCATACCAAATGCTGCCTTCACTATCCTATCTACCTGCGACTTCACTTTCAAGGAGCTATGAACCTGCACTCCAAGGTCTCTTTGTTCAGCAACACTCCCTAGGACCTTACCATTTAAGTGTATTAGTCCTGCTAAGATTTGCTTTCCCAAAATGCAGCACCTCGCATTTATCTGAATTAAACTCCATCTGCCATTTCTCGGCCCATCTGATCAAGATCCCATTGTAATCTGAGGTAACCTTCTTCACTGTCTACTACACCTCCAATTTTGGTGTTATGTGCAAACTTACTAACTGTACCTCTTATGCTCCCATCCAAATCATTTATACAAATGACAAAAACTAGAAGACCCAGCACCAATCCTTGTGGCACTCCACTGTTCACAGGCCTCCAGTCTGAAAAACAACCCTCCACCACCATCTGACTTTTACCTTTTGAGCCAGTTCTGTGTCCAAATGGCTAGTTCTCCATGTATTCTGTGAGACCTAACCTTGCTAACCAGTCTTCCATGGGGAACCTTGTCGAACGTCTTACTGAAGTCCATCTGGATTACATCTATTGCTCTGCCCTCATCAATCCTTTTTGTTACTTCTTCAAAAAACTCAATCAAGTTTGTGAGACATGATTTCCTACGCACAAAGCCATGTTGACTATCCCTAATCAGTTCTTGCCTTTCCAAATACATGTACATTCTGTCCCTCAGGATTGCCTCCAACAACTTGCCCACCACCGCCATCAGGCTCACTGGTCTATAGTTCCCTGGCTTGTCTTTACCACCCTTCTTAAACAGTGGCATCATGTTAGCCAACCTCCAGTCTTCCGGCACCTCACCTGTGACTATCGATGATACAAATATCTCAGCAAGTGGCCCATCAATCACTTCCCTAGCTTCCCACAGCGTTCTAGGGTACACCTGATCAGGTCCTGGGGATTTATTCACCTTTTATGCATTTCAAGACATCCAGCACTTCCTCCTCTGTAATATGGACGTTTTGCAAGGTGTCACCATCTATTTTGCTACTTTCTATATCTTCCATATCCTTTTCCACAGTAAATGCTGATGCAAAATACCCGTTTAGTATCTCCCCCATTTTCTGTGGCTCCACACAAAGGCTGCCTTGCTGATCTTTGAGGGGCCCTATTTTCTCCCTAGTTACCCTTTTGTCCTTAATATATTTGTAAAACCCTTTGGATTCTCCTTAACTCTATTTGCCAAAACTATTTCATATCCCCTTTTTGTCCTCCTGATTTCCCTCTTAAGTATACTCCTGCCTTTTACTCTTCTAAGGATTCACTCGATCTATCCTGTCTATACCTGACATATGCTTCCTTCTTTTTCTTAACCAAACCTTCAATTTCTTTCTTCATCCAGCATTCCCTATACCTACCAGCCTTTCCTTTCACCCTAACAGGAATATACTTTCTCTGGATTCTCGTTATCTCATTTCTGAAGACTTCCCATTTTCCAGCCGTCCCTTTACCTGCAAACATCTGCCCCCAATCAGCTTTTAAAAGTTCTTGCCTAATACCGTCAAATGTGGACTTTCTCCAATTTAGAACTTCAACTTTTAGATCTGGTCTATCCTTTTCCATCATTATTTTAAATCTAATAGAATTATGGTCGCTGGCCCCAAAGTGCTCCCCCACTGACACCTCAGTCACCTGTCCTGCCTTGTTTCCCAAGTGTAGGTCAAGTTTTGCACCTTCTCTAGTAGGTACATCCACATACTGAATCAGAAAAATATCTTGTACACACTTAACAAATTCCTCTCCATCTAAACCAGACAGATGACACTTGAAGAAGCCTTTAAAACAGCTGCCTGCCATAGTGCTGAAGCTGTATATATTTCAGTTTCCCCAAATCTTTTTCTTGGAATTTTTAAAAATGGAAATAAAATGTTGTTGAATATTTATGGTCGATGTATTTCATTTAACAGTACACTATAAATGTGTGGTAGTATTTCTAAACTTTATTTATCCCGCTCAGTGTGAGTATTCATACATTTTTGCTGCAGTACAGTATTTAGTTTGATTACGGGTTGCTGTCCTGCACCCTATGGGGGCGCTACATTAGTTCCAATAGCCGCAAAATTCTGATTTCCGCAAAGCAGCAGGTCCTGAGCATTTTGGATAAAGGGATATTTACCTGTACTTGTAAAGTCAAACTTAATGCAAAAGTCCAGTTCTGATTCAACTACTTCATGTAGCACCACATCACTTTAAACAAACCTAATGGGTATTGACGACCCTCCATTTAGCCGTAATAAGCTAGATTTTAAAAATAGGATTAGTGCACCTCACTATTTTAATTGCTGGTGTAATTGCTTTTGTTAACCCCCTCCATGACAGATGCTTTAAAATTTTAAGACATGGAACATGTCACCATTGCCCTGATTTGGCACCTACTACCAATTGTACAACAGCTGGTTTCATGTCAGGCAAGTGTCTTGCCCTCGAATCAGACCATTATCTCTGCTAAAATGCAGTTTTTAATAGTAATCTTGAGAGGGGAGTAACTCAGACCGATAAATGGGTATAGGAGTACAAAATGTACTCATTATAAAATTCAATTCATTTGTGCAAAATCTAATTTCATGTCATGGGTTATGTAATACTTTACTGAAATTATGATTTTGCTCCTTTAGATTCAGTGAGGAGGGTATGGAAGTCATGGAACGACTAATCTACCTCTTTAGAAAGTTTCAACAACTGAAGGTCAGCAATGAGGAGTATGTGTGCATGAAAGCCATCAACTTTCTGAATCAAGGTATAATGATTTTCTGTGATACTATTTTTGGTGACCTTTCAAGCTTTGTTTTTCTTTCCGATTCTTAAATTTTAAACTTCTGTAGGCCATAAATATAGTGGAGCCAGTTTTAACTGTTCCTACCAGTCGATAGTGGAAACAAGATTTCAGTGGACTTTGGCTGCCAGTTTCAAAATCTGCTGCTTTCCATTTCTCACTGAGCAGCAGCAACTAAAGTCGACTCCCCTGTTTTTCTAGCTTGGGATACTAGTGTTGCCTAATGAAACACTCCTGATGAAGAATATTGGTCAGAAAATCAGGGAGACCGAGCTTGCAATTTCTCAGCCAGCATCTCCTTCAAAATGAGCATTGGTTCAACAATTTTTTTTAAATTAAGTATAGAATCTGCAAAGCTGAATTTTGACTGTTTAGGAAAAAAAGGTAATATATTTAGTGTTTCAAAGAAAATGAAAGCCCAGTTCTGTTTGTGTCCCTGCTATCTGTGAATTTTAATGGTTTCTCCTATTAGGAATGTGGGCATGAATCAAAGGAAAAGAATTTGCCTGTAATTTCACTGTTCTTCCTGATTAATTCACAGGCCTTTGGTTGATACTGCATATTTGTTATGCACTTAGTTGACTACAAAAAGGACTTGTAGCAACTCGACTCCAACAACTGAGCTGCAACAAGAAAATGCTTTTGTTGTCTCCGATCCTTCCTTGATTGTAAAAATGTATTTAATGCCCTGTTTTAAAGACCTGACCAGCACTATTGGTATCTGGATTCCATATTAATATCATACAGGAAATTCTGTAAACATACAGAAAGTCAGGAAGCATCTGTGATGTGAGAAACAGCTGCCATCTGAGATTATGACTTTTCCTCATTTATTTCAGATTTCCAGCATCTGCATTATTTTACTTTATCCTAAGGAGATGCTTAGTGTTGTTGTATTTTTGGGATGCAGTGGATTCATCTAATTCTACTTTCTTAGATGGTATCTGTAATTAATCTGTTTAGTGTTCATGCACAGGAGATCTAATCAATTTTTTTTATTAAACTGTAATTGTAGCTGTGCTATTGGTATCTATTTTGGAGTAGAAATTGAATAGTCAACTGTACCTGACGTTATAATAAGTTAAAACATATCATTCAATGTAACGCAAATTGAAAAAGTTACAATAAACTTGCCAAATGGCAGAATTCTACATTAATGCCTCCAGCAATTGAAAAAATTGAGAAGTTTAGAAGTTGCATGATTTTCTCCTTAGCAGAGTGCTTCAATATTACTCGCACAACAAAATCATGATGAGTCAAATTTAAATAAAGTAAAACTCCAGTTGTGGAGAAGTTGACAGCCATTCCCATCAGCAAAATAAGAAATCCAATAGTAGGCTGCCCATGATGAGCCAAAGTTCTGGACTGGTATTTAAAGATTAGTAGAACTTGTTCATTCTTGAATAATGACTCTGTCAACCTATCAAAGCAGTGTTAGACCATGCTAGAGCATGTTGTCATAAGCAAAACTGCAGCAGTGGCTACAAAGTGGTCTCACCCATAAAATGTAGAAGAATTAGGCCATTTGACCCATTGGGTCTGCTCCATCATTCAATCATTGTTGATCTGTTTCTTAACTGGATTCTCCTGCCTTCTCCTAGTAATCACTGATCCCTTACTCATCAAGAACTTATTTATCTCTGTCTTAAATGCACTCAGTGACTTGGCCTTCATAGCCTTGTGTGGGAATGAGTTACAGATTCACCACCCTCTGGCAGAAGAAATTCCACCTCATTTCAGTTGTAAAGAATCACCTCTTCAGTCTGAGGCTGTGCTCTTGGGTGCTTTTCTCTCTGACAATGGAAACATCTTCTCCACATGCACTCCACACAGGCTGTAAGTTTTAAACAGATACCCCCCTCCAGCCTTTTAAACGCCACTGAGTACAGACCTAAAGTTCATAATGACTCCTCATGATAAGCCTTTCATCCCTCAACATTCTTGTCAAGTTCATCTGAATCTTCTCCAATGCCAGCACATCATTCCTTTGGATATGGGGTCCAAACACACTCAATATTCCAAATGCTGTCTGTCCAGACCTTATATGACCTCAATGGTACATCTCTACTCTGGTATTAAAACCCTCTTGGAATGAATACTAATCTCTTAACTGTCAACTGAACCTGCATGTTAGCTTTATGAAAATCCTGAAGGAGCACTCCTAAGTCGCTTTGTGCTTCGGGTTTCTGAAGCTTTTCCCCATTTAGAATATAGGCAATGCCTCTATTCTTCCTATCAAAGTGCATAACCTCACATTTTTCCACATTGTATTCCATCTGATACTACTTTGCCCATTCTACTAACCTGTCCAAGTCCTTCTCCAGCCTCCCCTCTTCCTTAACACTACCTGCCTTTCCACCTATTTTTGTCATCTACAATCTTAGCAGCAATGACCTCAGATCCTTCTTCTAGAACAAGAGGGCACCACGATAAGTTTTTAATACAGATGAAGCTGAACTGTTCTAATGTCTTCCTCCAGATGGAGGATTTCTCAGAATACATCATGCTATGTATAAAAAAAATTAGTTTTTTCAGAGCTAACATTTTTAATGCCCTTTAATGTGGAAGATCAGGCCATAGTAAGGTGTAGACAAATTGAAAAATAAAGACATTTTTCCGTGTTTACTGTGCCAACTGTGCTCTTATTTTTCTTGGCGTAGAGCACAATTTAGGGAAATCAGGTTGCATAGAGGCTTGCTCACTAACATGAAGCTCTACTTGGGTTTGTGGGCAGGCTCCTTGTGATTCAACTTACTGCAATTTTACTGTACTTCTGTTTAATCTACTTTTCCTTTGCATTCTGTCAATGTATTTTAAGCATTTCTGTTCATACAAACTTGTTTTGGCAATGATCTAATTTTTGAATTTCGCTTTGTTTGTCGTTAAGAAATTGTTCTCAGATTAAAAAATTCGCAAACATAATGTTACATTATTGAATAAAATATTCTGTTCCTTTTTAACCTTTGAGGTTTATACCAAATTAAATTTCCAGCCAAATTTATTGCCATGTGCTTCCTCGAAGTAAAGGTCATTTTATCTTGTTCATTCCTAATACTTAGCTGTTATTAGCTTGGTTATAATTTATATTCTGAGTTGAATTGTGTTTGTTGTAAGCAGTTGATGCTGGAAAATATATTGTAGGATAAGTTTGGTTTTGCCATCTAGTAATATCTAACATTTATCTATCCTGTGGGCAGAAATCCATTATAAGAAAATCTATTCATGTTCAATTCTACGAATAGATTAACTGATTGTAAATAGTGTGATAAATGAATTTAATTTGCTGTATAGCCTGAAAAGGCAGATGTTTATTTGTATCCTGATGTGGTCATTATCTTTGAACTGCTTGCTAGTCAGTTATAATTATACTGGCATGGAAGTAAGGAGTACTTTTAAATCACTGGTGATGATCATGGCCCCTTGTGAACTGAAGTCCCTATGACAATCGCAACCCAAATATCAGTAGACCACACATGAGTTGTACTCTGGATAAAAGGTCATGGCTGAGACATTCCAGTTTTCAAAACAGGTGGCTTATGCATAACTTAATTGCATCGGTATTACAAAGTTCAGCAATTACAGGAACAATTTTTGCATAGGAGGGTAATTTAGGGTAAATTTACTTCAAAATCATATATATCCTTATGGCACACTTTGCACCAACATGTGATAAAAATATGTACTAAAAAACTTATGCTTTTATCCCAAAGATATATGAATAGAATATTAGTAAGTTTTGCTACTTTTTAGGAGGCATACACCAAGTGACTGCAAAAATATCTTTGACTGACTCAGTAGCTGTTAACCGTATGAAAGATACTGAGCAATACATACAAGAATTAATCCAAGTCTTGATTATCTGGTCTGTGCTGAGGAACTAACTTAACATTAATTTTAGTTTTAAAATGGAACCATGGGAAAGATCTGTCGGGTTCTTGTTTTTGTGTTTTTTATAGTTCAAAGCAAGATTTCCTTCTCTTTTGAGACTTTTTTCTTTATTACAATTTTCTGCAGCTGAAAGCTACCAAAAGATGCCATTAGTCTTGTGGCCCACCCCATGTGTACTTGTCCTTCTAAAACAACAATAAACTTTTTGTTGGCTTCAAATTGGCAATAATAATCATTATTAACAAGCCATGCATACTTAGTTAATCACTTATTTATTCATTAAATAGAATTGTTAACCTTAGTGTTATTATCTTAAAGGTTGCTTAACAATCTTGGTTAATATTGTTCACTTAGAGATTAGTTATTTCTTAGTAATAGCGTTTCAGAAAAGTACTAAATATTACATAATTATGCAAATAAGATTTGGTACTTTTATTTTTAATCAGTGTTTCTCTTTTTATGAATTTACTAGGAAAGACATTAAAGTTGAGAGTAATGGTTCCTATAAATTCAATGTCTCACTGACCCTAACCTGATGTCTAATGTTGGCATAACCAGAATTCACAGTGCAAATTATTTGTGTCTGTGTTTGGCAATTTGGGTTATAAAGTAACAGGTTATTGCTAAATTACTTGAAATTTACAATAGTGTCAATCTTTTTAACTGTTTGCCTTCCTTAAGTCTGCATTGACTTTTTAAAATTTTGGTTAACTTCCAAAGTCATTTAGGCTGCAATTTTTTTGCAAATGTTAAAGACCCTACCCCTGCTGCTGAAAGTGGGGACAAACTCACTAGGATGAGCTTGTAGCTCAACAGTGACACCACTAGTTTGTGTCATGTTTGGGGCTGCACCTGGAAGCTGTAAACCCATCAATGCATGGTACATTCCTTAAGAGAGTTGCAGTCTGAGGGCCCCAGTCAAATCAGGCCATTACCATTGGGGCTACTTGATGCGTTAAATGGGTTTCATCCCTCCTCAGCCTATTGAGAGGCTTCTAGAGTTTATCTGACAGTCTCCCCATTTCATTATTAGTAAAATACCAGCTGAATTGGAAAGAACCCTAAACCGGCCAATTCAGTTGCTCAGTTGAACTTGGGATAGGTGGGTCTCTTGCTACCTTTCTAGCTTTTCTATGTCTTTTGTACATTTCTAAAAGCCCTGTTAAATTCAGATCATAATTTAGTTTAGCCGGATGACATAGTATTCAGAAATGCATAGATCAAATCTGTTAAGTTGTGGTAACTGCTATGAAGCTTTTTAAAACGTTTTTTAAAATTGACAAAGGGGATATAGTATATATCATTAAAAGCAAAGAGAAAACAAAGTTGCATTTGGTACCTATTCTATAACCCTATATAGAACCATCTAATCTGTTCCATTAGGTGAATAAAATCCAGATAATAGTTGCACATTACAATTGCTTCAGTATTCCCCCATCAAGAAGAGAAATAATGAGCAAAGTTCCCAATATTGATCACTGCCCTTAGCTCCTGCTAGAAAGGAATCACTACAGAGTGAGGACCGGATCAGCTTTGAGTGATTGATTAGCTTGCCCATCTTTACCTGCGCTTGTATAAAGAATGACCATTTAGGGAAGAATGACCATCAAGGTACCCAAAGGGCTGCTTGTATCGGAAATCAGTACAAACAAGAATCTGTTCCTCAAAGTGAACAATTAAGAAAAGATTGGTTTTCACATCAAAATTCTATGAGACAGTATTGCTACTTGGCTTCAAAAAATAAGTTTTTACTTAAATTCCTGAAAGCTGTAACATAGATTATTAACAATATGAAGTCAAAAGTAATGCAGGCAACTAAGTAATTTCGTTTCAATGGTATTTGTGCTGGAATTGCTAATCAAATGGCCATTTGGAAATTTTTGTGCAGATATCGGGGGTCTGACCAATGTGTCTCAATTGGAGCAGTTGAATAAGCGATACTGGTATGTGTGCCAGGATTACACTGAATTCAAGTATCCACACCAGACCAATCGTTTCCCCGAACTTATGATGTGCCTGCCAGAGATACGCTACATTGCAGGTAATGTAAAATACAATATTTTAAACCTAAATTGGCTAGACTTGATTTATTATTGTACAACAAGAAAAATCATTGTGTATGGAATGAGAATCCCTCTTTTCTGCTTGTGTTGACCTTCCTAACAAAATTAATGGCAGTTGTAGAAGCAATAAATATAATATTAGAAGAACAAAATATAGTTTATTAGAAGGAAGATGGTTGTAGGTGAGTATAATAGATATGAAGCAAACAGAAGACTTGTGAAAAGGGTAGTTTGAAGACAAGAGGAGAAGAAAATGCGAGCAAAACTAGGGATCTTAAAAAAAGAAGCTAAGGGGATGAAGTTAATGAATTAAATACAAGTAGAAATACAGTGAAGAAGAAATAATGTAACTTGGCATAGACAGAGGGCTGGTGGCCGGTACCCAAGGAGTTTTAAAATTTCAAATGCATTGCTCTCAATTTTATGAAACTGATTAGATTCAGGAAGTGTCATTGGTTTGGAACATTTGAAATATTGCACCATTATTTAAGAAGGGAGCAAAGGAGACAAAAGTTACTTGTCAATTTAATAGAAATTGTGGGCAAGTTGCTAGAGTCTGCCGTCAGAGAACAGGGGAGCAGTTTTAACAATGGTATCTGATTATACCATCTCAATATTATACTCCACTCACTGCGGTGGAGAGTAAAGTCAGGTAGGTTATAAAACCAGCACTGACTCCATTCAGCAGTTTCCCAACTGTCAGTTTGGTTTGAAATAGCTACCAGGGAGACTAAAGTCTCAGCTGATCACCGTGTTATGCATTTTTAGAAAATGATCATTCCTGCTGTGACCAAAAGCTGTTTATCTAATGGTAGCTGTCAAGGCTTGATCAGAATGAATTTGTTACGAATCAGCATGCAAGTTGTGAACTCATTCATGGCCTTTAGCTATTTTACTTCAGTGTACTGACCCACACAGATTTGGCTAACTTAATTCATGTTAATTAGAGAATCAAACCAAAAGCACTAATTGGAACCAAGAGCTAAATTGGTCACTATAAAATCAGTGCAAGAACATTTCTAACTGTTTACAATGTTGCTAAAGCCATAGAGCCAGCTGATGTCTGCAGTTTTACTAAGCTAAGCAACATAGGATATCTAACTTAAAAACTGAAAGAACTGTGAATGCTGTAAATTAGAAACAAAAACAGAAGTTGCTGGAAAAGCTCAGCAGATCTGGCAGTATCTGTGAAGAGAAATCGGTTAAAGTTTCGAGTCTGGAAGGGTCACTGGACCTGAACATTTAACTCTGATTTCTCTTCTCAGATGCTGCTAGATCTGCTGAATTTTTCCAGCAACTTCTGTTTTTGTTCCTGATAGGATATCTAACTATGTTAAGGGCCAGTTGTTTCTTTCTTTATTAATAGGGCAAGATGTTGTCAGAAAATGCTCCCTGTCTATTGTTACAGTTTGGCTGATGTCATCTGTAAGAAAAAAAATTTTAAAAAGGGCAAGCCACTGGGGGAGTTGATTAAATGCCATCTAACTGTAGCTGACCATAGGACAGAGAATAAATTGGGACAATAAAAGCATGTAAGAAAGACAGTACATTAATCATGGATGGCTTTAATCTTAATATAAATTGGGAAGATCGAGATGGCAAAGATAGCCATGAGGAAGAATAAAAGAGTGTATTCAGGACAATTTCCTAGAATGATATGTTATAAGTTCAGCGAGAAGTCGGCCTGTTTTGGATCTGGTCATGTGTAATGAGGCAGATAGAATATAGAACAGTACAGCACAGTACAGGCCTTTTGGCCCACGATGTTGTGCCGACCTTTTATCCTACTCTCAGATCAAACTAATCGACATGTCCTTCATTGTACTATCTTCAATGTGCCTATCCACGCATCACCTAAATGTCCCTAATGTATCTGACTCTACTACCACTGCTGATGGTGCATTTCATGCACCCACCACTCTCTGTTTAAAGAACCTATCTCTGACATCTCCCCTAAACCTTCTTCCAATCACCTTAAAATTATGCCCCATCGTGATCGCCATTTCCTGGGAAAAAGTCTCTTCACTCTCTCTATGCCTCTCATCATCTTGTGTGCCTCTATCAAGTCACCTCTCATCCTCCTTTGTTCCAATGAGAAAAGCCCTAGCTCCCTCAACCTGTCTTCATAAGACATGCCCTGCAGTCCAGGCAGTATCCTAGTAAATCTCTTCTGCACCCTCTGGAAAGCTTCCATATCCTTTCTATAATGAGGCGACCAGACTAAACACAATATTCCAAGTGTGATCTAACCAGGACTTTATAGAGGTGCAGCCTTACCTTGCAGCTCTTAAACTCGACCCCCTTGCTAATGAAAGCCAATGACCTTAACAACTCTATTAACTTGGGTGGCAACTTTGAGGGATCTGTGGACATGGATCCCAAGATCCCTCTGTTCCTCCACATTGCCATGAATCCTGTCTTTAACCCTGTATTCTGCATTCAAATTCGACCTTCGAAAACAAATCACTTCATATTTTTCAAGATTGAACTCCATCAGCCACTATCAGCTCAGTTCTGCATCCTGTCAGTGTCCTGTTGCAAGGTACAGCAGTCCTCCACACTGTCCACCACTCTTCCAACCTTTGTGTCATCACCAAATTTACTAACCCGCACTTCCACTTCCTCATCCTAGTCACTTATAAAAATCACAAAGAATAGAGGTCCCAGAACTGAACCCTGCGGAATACCACTGGTCACCAAGCTCCAGGCTGAATACTTTCCACCTACTACTGCCTTCTACAATAAATAATATAATAAAGATATAATTAATTATCTGAGTAAAAGATCCTCTAGGGAGCAGTGACAATAATATCATAGAATTTAGTTTGAGAGTGAGAAACTTGAATTGGTTAAACCACATTGCTAAGCTTCTATAAAATTACAGAGACAAGGGCAGATTTGGCTGGAGTGGACTCAAAGATGTTTCGCTGAAAAGATAGTTGAGGAACTAGTTCATGACTCACAGCAAAGATGACCTGCAGTTTGAGTGAGAAAGGAAGGGGTTAAACGAACTGTGGTTAACAACAGAAGTTAAAGATACAATTAAATAAAAACTTATAAATTGGCAAATATAAGTGATGAATCAGAAGATTGGGAATGTTTTAGAAGCCAACAAAAGATTATCAAAAAAGGATGAAAATAAACAGAGAGCAAACTAGCAAGTGATATAAAAATGAAGAGTAAGCTTATTTAAATATATATAAAGTAAGAGCTCAACCAAAGTGAACATTCATACCTTGAATAACAAAGCTGGTGAAATAATAATGGAGAACCAAAAAATGGCGAGAACTTGTATAAAAACTACACTTCATGATCAAGGACACGAATAGCATTTCAAAAATACTATATAATCGAGGTATGTGTCTGTGTGGTTGGATGGTGTGGAGAAACACAATAGCTATGACTAGAGAAACAGTGCTTACAGGGGCTGAAGACTACCTTTGTGTCTTTTTTTTTAAATAAGGTTGCTATAGAGATAGTGAAGGCCTGGTAGTAATCTTCCAAGAATCCTTAAATTCTGGATAAGTCCAAAAGATTGAACAAATGACAGTGCAGTACTCTTATCAAAAACAGAAGGAAATAAAAAGCACATAACTATAGGTCAGTTAGTTTAACATTTGTCATTGGGAAAATGTTAGAATTGATTATAAAGATTGTAATAGCAGAGCATTTACAAATGCATAATCTAACCAAGTGGAATCAACATGTTTTCATGAAGAGGAAATCGTGCCTAATAAGTTTTTTAGGGAGATAATAAGCAGGCTATATAAAGGGGAACCAGTAGATGCAATTTATTTGGAATTTCCAAAAGGTGTTCAGTGTGTTACTATGTAAAAGGTTATTAAACAAGTGCTCATGTTGTTGGAACTCGTATATTAGCATAGATCGAGGATTGGGCTAATGAATTGAAGACCAAGAGTTGGGATAAAAAGGGCATTTTCAAAATAAGAGCCTGTAACAAGTAGAGTGCCATAGGGATCAATGTCTGGGCCACAATTATTTACAAATATTAATGACTTGGATGAAGGAAGTGAATGTACTATTCCCAACTTTGTGGATGACACAAAGGAAAAAGTGGAAAGTAGTGAGGATGACAGTCTGTAGAGGAATGTAGACAATTTTAAGTGAGTGGGCACCCCAGTTGTCAGAATATAATATGGGAAAATGTAAGATTATGCACTTTTGGTAAGAAGCATAGAAAAACTGAATATTATTTCAGTGAGGTAAAACTGCAGAAAGTTGCAGCAGAGAGGGATATGGGTACTCATGCATGAGTCACAAAAAGCTAGTATCCGATAAGTTGATTCTGGTTATGGGTGGAATTTCTTTGAGCTTAGATGAGTAACTTGGGCTTGCATTCAATGAAGTTAAAAAGAATGACCAGTGAAGCATATAGAGAGGAATCTTATTGCAATCTGAATAACTTGGGCTTTGGCAAGATTTTTAGGAGAATCAAATGAGAGTTCTATCAAGTCCTATCTTTATACTTCCTTCTGGATTAGTGGTGCTGGAAGAGCACAGCAGTTCAGGCAGCATCAAAGGAGCTTCGAAATCGACGTTTCAGGCAAAAGCCCTTCATCAGGAATAAAGGCTGATGAAGGGCTTTTGCCCGAAACGTCGATTTCGAAGCTCCTTGGATGCTGCCTGAACTGCTGTGCTCTTCCAGCACCACTAATCCAGAATCTGGTTTCCAGCATCTGCAGTCATTGTTTTTACCTTGTTTATACTTCCACCAAGCAGCATGGTGATTTTCTTGCTAGGCATGGTGAGTTTCCAATTAAAGGGATTACAGCTTGTAAAAGGCCTTACCCATAGGAGATAGAACTGCAGATGCTGGAAAGTCAGAGCCAATAAAGTGTGGATCTGGAAAAAGCACAGCAGGTCAAGCAGCATGAGGGGAGAGCAAGGGGAGTGACATTTCAGGTCAGATCCTTTCATTAGGACTGACCCATGTCACCTCAGTAATATTTGGCGTCCTATCTTATCAAATGTTCCAAGCAAGGTAGATATTGATGATTCTTGATATGGAAATCAGAGTCCGTATCTGGTAACTTCAGCTGACTGGCTAAGAGCAGCCACCATGTTGACTAGCACCAAAAAGCACCTCTGAGCACTATCAGTGGGCATAAAATCACTTTCACTCCTTGTCAACAGACATTGGTATCTGACACTTTGCAATCCCTCACAGCCTTCATAGATCCCTCCTTGATACCCTTGCAGTCACATAGAAACAGAGACTTGCATTGTGAGATGCAGTGACAACTAGCATTAAAAGGTCACAGCAGAATCACTTTGTGCCCATAGACAGGCATCCAGTTCATCAGTTGGACAAGGCTGCATCGCTGGGCTGCTCAGTTTGATCTCTTCGTGCCAACTGCACACTTGCAGCATCTATGCCTTGCCTCGATTGCCTTGTCACAGAGACCAGAGGGCTTGGCTGCTATAAGTTGTCAGGTTGAAACAGTTATCAGGCGATCTGTGTGATTGCTATCTGGGGAATGGGTAAAGCTCCATCGTTGGGGCCAGCAGTAGGGGAATTAGAAAGGTGGTGTATGGGGTCTAGTCAATCATGATTCTAGGTTGCTCATCGAAAGTTGGTCAGAGTTCTAGGGCAAATACAGCCTTGGATGTTTGTCCATTGATGAAAGGTACTGTAGGGCAGTGGGAGATTGCTGGTGGAAGGGGTGAGTTTTGTGGCAGGGGAAGGGAAAGCAGAGGCTTTTGTGGAGTTGGAAACAACAATGGTGATGAGCACAATGGTGGAGAGGCAGTTATTGTTAGCGAACAGCACAGTAGCATCAAGAGGCACATTGGGCGTCATTAAAGTGTAATGTTGGGGTTCAGGCCACTTATAAGTGAAGTGCGATGAGGTGGGGAATGAATGGAATTAGGCTTTTGGGATATCGTGAGGCTAAAGGGTTAGAATAGAATAGAATAGAATAGAATCCCTATAGTGTGGAAATGGGCCCTTCGACCCAGCAAGTCCACACCAGCCCTCTGAAGAGTAATCCAACCAGACCTATTCCTCTACCCAATATTTACCTTTGACCAATGCACCTAACCTACACACCCCTGAATACCTATGGGGCAATTTAACATGGCGAATTCACCTAACCTGCATGTTTTTGGAGTGTGGGAGGAAACTGGAGCACCGAGGAAACCCACACAGACATGGGGAGAATGTGCAAACTCCACACAGACAATCGCCCGAGGCTGGATTCGAATCTGGGTCCCTGGCGCTGTGAGGCAGCAGTGCTAACCACTGAGCCACAGTGCTGCTTACTTCATGGGAGCTTTATGGGATGACAACGACCAGGCAGGACCCAATCCTATAATCACAGGGAGCTGTGAGCCATCTCTTGCCACTATCTTGATGTGAAATGCAACTGGAAAATGGCTCAGGCAATGCCCACAAATGAGCATAGTCACTGTCACTTTCATAGGCAAAAGTGTAGGATCCAGATCTGCTGGCAGTTAGGCATTGAAAGGGCAAATAAATGAAGCATGAGTTTGCAAACTGTAGCTACATTTTATGTGCAAACATGCCTCTGCATCAAATGGTGGTCAAAAGTGGATGCACCATGCAATTGATACTAGCTAAGCTACCACTATCATCTCCGTGTACAGAAGTTAATAGCAATTTAAAATCCGATGCATGCTGGGCAAAAGTGGCCCATCATTTGTGGTACTTTCAAGAGTCCTCGGAGGCAAGGGGAATGAAGCTGATTATAACTCAAATGAATGCAGGAGAAAATTGAATGATTTAGTCTGCAATGGGAAAGGGATCAGAAGCAGCAGCTATTCCCTTTTGGATGTAATGTCTTGGCTTCTCAACCAGTTTGACCAAGTCAATGTACATGCTGCAACCAAGGCATTGGTGGAACAGATGTTAGGGCTGCTAAAATGTCTTGTTCCACAGATTACTGGGGTGGCAGGCAAGGGTATGCTTTCCATTACAGGCTTTGGAGCAAGCCATGAGGCAGTGAGACAGATACCGAGAAGTCAGCGGAATGGGAACAGTTGTCCGAGGAGAAGGATGAGAATGTTGAGCTACCAAATCACTCCTCCTGGATGCATTCAGCACTACAATGCAAACAGCACCTGCGACCAGTAGATGCTAGCTGGTTATGGAAGACCAGCATGAACTGTCGAGGTTAAGGTGCCAGCATATGTGGGTCCAAGCTGCAGTCTGTATGCATTTCTTTTGTGTCCTACATTACTGGCTGTCAATAAAAACTCATGTTTATATTTGTCCAAATGTTTGTGTGTGTATGATTTTCCTCAACTTTACAATGACAAAATGCAGGTGACCACTCGGCAAACAACTGTGTGCTCTCTGAGGGCCTTCAGACAGGATGTTTCTCAAGACAGGTAAAATGTGTGGCATGGTGGTTAACAGTGATTAGAGATTAGGTATTGCATGTGTAAGCGACTGCCAACTGAGCTGCCCATGTGCCATGAACTACATGCAGTGCTGGCAAAGGGTGACACCAGATTGCAATGCTTGTCATAGCATAGAAGCAAAGAATGCCAGTCTTTTGGTGGATATCTACTAAGTGGAAAATTGTCTTTGGAGCTGCACATAGTAAGATGGGGATGGAAGCAGATGTGTGTGATCCATGGGGATGGAGTTAATGAGGCATATTTGGTAAGATATACCTGTAGTGAGAAATCTCGCTCGGCTTCACGGTGGGAAGACCTCTGTAAAATATTTGATGCAACTCGCACTTGCCAAAAAAAAAGTGGCCCTTACAGTTACTTCTAGAACGAAGCATGATAAAGTTGCAATTATTTGTCTGGAATAAATTGAGATAAGCAATGAATTGGGTTTAATGTGATATAAATAATTGAACAAGATCAGTTGCTTGTGAATCATAAAATAACTAATTCATACTGAATCATTTGTTTTATTGCAGGTAAACTGGTCAATATTCCTTTGGAACAACTGCCTTTGCTTTTCAAAGCAGTCCTGCACTCATGTAAAGCCAGTGCAAGTAAAGAATGAGCCATCGACGAGTGGCTTTTGAATTTGCCATGCCTTACTTTGGTGCCTCAGGTGGAGAGGAATTTGGAGGGGAAAAGTTGGCCAAGATTCGGAGAGCAGGGAAAATCCTCAGGTGGAGAGTGAAACCCTGTGATTCTGACAGCAGCTATATTTTACTTTATCTATTTATTTCACGACAGAGTTGAATGTATGATCTTCAACACAGTGCACATGCTTCTGTACAATGCAGTTAATGCATTTTCCTTGCAGTTTACGGTGTGTAGGGTGTTAATGTTACAGTATTGCCATTTTAGTTCTAGTTGAATTTTTTTTATATTTTTGGGTGAGGGGCTGAGCAAAATGTTTTATTAAGACTACCTCAATAATGAGATGACATTAGTTAGGTGTCTCTCTTTTCATTTTCAAATGCCTTAAGGCTGTCACTAAAGTGGTCCATTCTGGCAAGCTGCTGCCTTGTTGCAACAAATCGGTACTAATTGTAAGCATATCGATTGCAAATTTTAGTTGCTTCTTCATTTCCAGTCTTTGCAAGAGCTTTTATTTTTAACACTTTCTATATTTTTTATGTGGATGTCGTTTTTTTTTACACAAACTCAGTGGGGATCCTACAGAAGGATTTAAATGTGGATGGTGCAATAAAACGCATCCAGGTGCTCTAACCGTGCTACTTTCAAACACATATTCCTACTGATGAGACTGTCACAGTTGACTTCTAATTGGAAAATGTAATTGATTTTCTTTATATAGCCTTTTTTAAAACTAACAATACATTTGGAAATGATGTAGATGATTTAAAGAAGCAATGCCATCTTGGATATTCTTTATTGTAAACCAAAATGTCCTGATGATAATACTAGAATATTAATGATGTCATTAAGTTTTTGAGTTTCTCCATGCAGGTCATTACTACAGCAACAACAGGATGTTTAGCTGTATATTTCTAAAATAAGAGCCAAAGATATTGAAAATTCAAAATGATAAATATATTTCCCATTCACTGTACATTGCATTTTTAAAATGTCAACCAGTAGTATAGTGTATGTAAATCCTTGACTAAGAATAACAGCTTAAGGACTTAAATGGGAGTTTTAAAATTTTATTCTCACATGCATCATTTAAAAGGAAGTGATTTAACTTGATGCTTTATTTCGAATTTTAGAATGTTGAACTACAAGGCAGCATTGCTTTCCAAGGTGCATGCACCTATTTATCTTCCCCGTCAACACCACTCTTTTGTGAGTGCTGCTGTCTTTAAATAACCTACCTCTGCTAACAGAAAGTAAAATTGGGTTTTAAATATAAAAATTCTATGATTGATCAAGTAGACTGCACTCATAATGGTTTTCTAATTAAATAACACCAACTGTGGAATATCCTGGATCTAGTTGAAATGACACTGTCTTCAGGAAAAACTGTGGCAAATGTTTTCATTTGGAAACACAATGGTGCTGTTAATTGCATTGCATTGCATCATTTGGTTGTCAATGTGCTCAAAGTGATGCATGCTGTCTCACCTCATTTCATAAAACTAAAAAAGGTTGCTAAACATTTTGTCACAAAGATGTCCTTATGATTTATGTAGCTTCTGCTAAATCGTTTTAGATATAAGGAAACTGAAACTGTCCAGTGATTTTTAACCCGTTTTGAAATATAATGCTGCAGACTGGCTTGGATCTTGTAGCAGTAATGTCAGCAAAAATGTTTGCTATTATTACTCCATTATTACTGGCAGCAAGTTCTAAAATATGCATATGTGCAGAAGTACGTGGAAATCCAAAAGTTGCTGACGGTGATTCCATGCTTCTCCAAGAGTATGGTGTTGAGGTCCTCTCCATCTGAATTTAATACCAATCAGTTAAATTGATGAGAACCTTCACAATCTCACCATTAGTTTTGCAGTTTCAAAAACCCCTTTAAAGAGTAGCACCTTGTTGAATGAGGCATAATTTTTTTTAATTAGACCATCTTTAAATAATATTTAACTCACACACTGACCCTGGAAAGCTAATTTTATATTCATACAATATCAAATTTCTCTGGTAAATTTCCATATCTCTTAAAACAAAATTCTTTAAAAGCTTGTTTATCTTTGGATTAAGCTAGAAGCTAAAACAATCAAATATTTATTTCACTACCTGAAAACTTTAAATTAAAAATTTTGAATATTAACTGGTTTAACTTCCTGTTTTTCTGTGTGTGAATACTTAAATTAGCTGCTTACCCGCTTGATGTCATCACTGCTGCAGAACACCAAGCTATTCCCCAGATTTAAGCTACCATTTGGCAAAGAGAAAACTATGACAGGAAGGTAGCTGATCTTTGTGGGTGCCTTTCTTCACAGTTAGAGGCTAGTGCCTTTGCTTTGCTGACCACAAAATGTGGATAGTTGGGTTTTGCCTGTAAGTAAACAGAGTATAACTATTTGTACAAGTCAAAAACACACTGAAGTCAGTCGACATTGGTAAATCAGCTGCAATTCAGTGGCTTGATTCAATATCATCTCAGTAAGCTACATATTTAAATCATTTCAGTAACACACATTTGAGATCACCAATTCGCCATTCTTATCCTCACACACTTTTCAGGGTAGTTTAGACTCTGGAAAATATGATACATCAATGCTACAGCATGCTACACCTATGGTTTAGATCAGAGTGGTGCTGGAAAAGCACAGCAGGTCAGGCAGCATCCGAGAAGCAGGAAAATCGACGTTTCGGGCAAAAGCCCTTCATTAGGAATAGAGGCAGGAAGCCTCCAGAGTGGAAAGATGCTAACCCATTACCTATTAATTCTCTTACATGTAGCTCATCTAATTTTATTAGTACATAGGCAATAGCTACACTCTGAGATGGCACATTTTTTGCAGTTACTCCATTCTCTATCTATCTCTTTTGAAGGATTCCCTCTGAAGTTACATGATTGTTCCCTGTTATCTGACAAAGTAACTAAGTACTTCCTGAAATTTTGCTGCCCATTCACCAAAATAATGACATTTTGGGAGATAGCAGACAAATGTGTGATTTCAAAATTAATGTGTTAATCAAATTAAACAGAAAATTGCTTAGTGCATTTTATATACATGCAGTGGATGAGGATTTTAAGTGTTGGTTAAGTTTTGGATTTTTAGTGTGCAGTGAACTGTTTAAAATAGCTACAGAACTTGTTTGCTGAAACCAACACCAGCCCCTGCCATGCCCCCAACCTTGACCTACTACATAGAGTTCTATGTGAAATCAGTTCTAGATGACACGTCTTACCACAATGTTCACAGGGAAGATTTGTAGGTGCCTTTTGTACCACTAAATTGTTTTTATATTTGTTTTCATTAACTATATCATAAGCACGAAAACCTTTTTATGTGAGGTCTTCTTTTAGCTCCCTGTCCTTTCTGATCTCATTAATTCAATCATTCCTGCAGTCAGACTCCAGATATGCTCATTTTAAGGCAAAAGATTCATTGGTTGATTAATGGTTCTTTGTTTCAAATTTCTGGACTAGTTTCCAATGGAGAATATTTAAGATTGTTTAAAAGTATTGACTTGTTTTGCATAAGTTCCTGCCTGTGTAATCAGTTTGCAAAAGAATTGTCTAAAATGTTCATGCGTTGATATGGAGATGACGACTAAATCAAAAATCTAACAATTATTTTAAGAATGGCTATAATTCTTTTTGGCATAATGTGCTCAAAATAAGCATACCTGAATTCTTATATGCAGGTGTCTTCATCTTATTCGCCACCAAGTCTTTTAAGACTTGTTTTAAAACAGGGTAAAGTGAATGTGTTGTTTGCATACGAAAATTACTCAGGTATTATGATGAAAGTAGATGAACTAGTTTTAGAAGTAGAAATTTTGAACCACTAAGTATCTTTTTCTTTAACATTGCAATTGAGGGGAATAATTGAAGGCTGGATTTTTTTCAGGGAATCGATGGTCTAAATTACATAGATTTTAAAAAGTGTTCACATTTTTGCTTATTTACACACATTAAAAAATGCAAGATGAACATTGCTGGGAAATTGGAAATATGATAATGTGGGAAACATTTGCCAAGTAAAATAGTGGATAGTTGTTTTCTGGTACTTCTCAGCAGAGTGCTGGCTTTGTACCCTGACTCGAATGGCACGTCAATTTTGTTAGACTTTAATTCTTAGCTGCAAAGGAAACATTTGTATGGGATTTTCTCTGTATTGATTCATAGCCTTTAATCATAAGTGTAGAGCCAAATTAGCAGGCTGCTGTGTTAATACAGATAAAATTGTGAGCCCAGTCTAGAAAGCATGGTGATCTAATTCATGAACAATAAATTTGGAGCAGTCAACAAATATTTAAATGATATGGAGCCCCTTTACTGCCAACCAATGTAAAGTGCAGCATTGGCACTAAAAACAAAAAAATCTATGACCTACTTAATTTGGAGAATCTGTTTCATTTTGAGGAATAAATAATATATACAGACAAATCATAGAATTTTTTAGCTTTTGCTTTTCAACCAGAATGTTATGAATGAGTATCACTGAGAACTAAGCATTTGACTTTATGGTTAATTTTAACACTTTAAAATTGATAATTGTGGAACATGTTGTAGTGGGTACCACATCTGAAGCAGAAGACTGAAAACCTGCAATATCTGTTTATCATTTCTACATCACACATTCTGGTAAATCGCAGAATGCAATCGCTGATGGTCATAGAACTGTTTTTTTGACAAATTGTTCCACCTTCCCTGATAAATTTGTGCCATGAAAGCCATTGATGAAAGAGATTTGTGCATTAATTTATCATTAATACAAACACGTAACTGTTTTACTAAGAAACATAACAATTAGTTGTGACCATTCTCAAAACTCTACTTGGTAAATGTGAAACACAGAAAACAATAAGTTAACAAGCGAAAATGAAGAAACTGAAATGCATTACAAATATCAAGTGTACGGAACTAAAATTTTGCATTACTGTGCATGTGTTTTGGAATGTATATAGAGAGGCATGACAGTTAGTTCCATATATTAATCAACTTGCTTCAAATATAGCATTAATCCAGACCTTCAAAGCAGAATCCCTCTTTAAACTTGAATTTCATTTCTACCTTTGTTTTAATTATCTTTTACAAGTTTTTTTGTGAATGTGGGTGAAAGTAAACCACAAATTAATTATTTACTTTTTTAATTGCGTTAAATTTTCAAGTTAGATGTTTGTGAAAATGTATCTCTTTCTCAGGATGATAAGCGGCAATCAGTCCTGCTATGTATCCTAGAGCAGGAAGGGGGGAAAGATGGTGTATAGTGAAACTAAAGAAACAAGTAGTGTTTCTAGAAGATGTTTGATCCTAAATGACAACTACATTATATGGCAACATAAAGTCTGGGTTTTTCCAAGGGTCAACACTGCCTTGCACGCAATGCAGTTTATAGCTCAGGGATCTATATTTAAATTTGTGACCCACTGGAAAAACTAACTTTATGCTGAAAGTTTTTTTTTGTGGACAAATTTAGGGCTAAGAAGTCAAATGCAAGTTATTTTTTTAAAAAATCAGCAATATTCATTTAGTTTGAGCCTGAATGTTATTTCTTATCATTCTTGGCAGTACAAATCTTATAAATAACATTCAACCTTGACTGCTAATTGTAAAAGCACATTTATGACAATTTTTCAGACTTTTGCTTCAGAATAAATAGTCATTTACTCCACCACTCCAGAAGATCTTTTGTTATTACACCAAAGATTTGCCATTTCCATGTTGTCCTTAATTTTTGTCAAAATATTTCTTCAACATCAAATCATTATAAACTGAAATCAAGTTTCAGATTAATTTAAATTTAGCTTCCTCTTTCATTGATACCAAAAAATTATTTTAAATATTCTTAGTAATGTGAATGCCCAGGCACACTTTACTTTTGCACAAAAGCTAATTAAGCTGATGGTTTATCACTCTGAGACATGGCAAATCTTTCTAATGACTATTTAATATGATGCAAGAGTTAACTTTGTATTTTTTTTAAGGGACCATTGCTGCAGAAGCTCTATTTTTCATTCATTCTTGGCATATGTACATGCTATACAAGCCAGCATTTATCATCCATCCCTAGTTGCCCTTGAGAAAGTAGCAGTAAGCTTTCTTGAACTGCTAATGAAGTATTCTCAGTGCTATTCAATCTGTAATTGTAAATCCAGTGTATTTGAAACATAAATTTTGCGAAATCTTATAAACCTCATGCACATATACTAATACTGTCAAAAATACTGAGCAAAAGACCATGAGTCAGGAGTAGCAATAGCCTTATCAGCTGGATCCGTACCAGAGATCTGTCTCCATGTTCTGTTCTATGAATAAAGCTCCAGCGTTAGTCTTGCAAAATGAAAGAATTTCAGTTTATTACAATATTTGTTTAAAACAGTTCACTGGTACTAGAGTTCTTGATAATGTGCACAGTACTTTTTACATGCTTAATATCAATCTAATCATACATTGTATTTTGACTTCTATCTTTTAAAAAACTTGATAATACGAGCTAACAAAGAATATGAACAAAATGTAAATATTACAAAATCAATATGGTTTAGCATGAAAAGAATTGAAAATTATTGTGCTACTTAGCAAAACATTTTTGGCACCCAAAACATAATACATAACATGTAACTACAAACTGAACAAATGGATTGTGATAGAATGCTACACAAGTGTCCTGATGTTTCATTGTTTATAAATAATTTTAACACTTACGTAGAAGAATGTTCTGATATCCCAAATATGTCCATGAGAAAAGCACAATGTCTCTGGAAAGCGCCAGTCAATGGCACAAGGTACCAGATTATCTGAGTATCAGTTTCATATTGCTTATTGTGAATTGTGTTTTTGTTGAATTGTGGAATGTGTCTTGTAATAGTTGATGCATAATTTACACAAATGACAGTTTGGAAAAACTACCTCGTGACATCCTGTTGTTTAAAGTCATAAAGGGATAATGTGGAAATATTTTTTGCTGTTTACATAAATTTGGACATCTTAATTAAGCACTCTGCTGTTTGAATGTATCAGCATTTTCTTAACAATTCTGCATAGCTACTGATTATGTTTTAAACTCATAATTCTGGTGAAACTTAATTGTGTGTTGGCTGAAGCACACTAACTCAGTTTACTATGTAAATGCTGTCTTAACACTGACTGAGAAAAGGAGCTATTGTTGGTGCTATTGTATGCTTAGTACACCTTCATTTATTGCTGGACTATAAGATGATCTTGGCTTATAAGATACTACTTTTAAATAAATGAAAAGAGCAGGGTTAAATGTATTAATTTACAAAGTTAGGGCTGTGACAAACACTTCCATTCTTTTGGATTAGTTGACTGTTGGTGTGTGTAAAAAGATTATTTACATAATAAGGGCTTTCTGAGGAACACTCACCTACAGTAGAATTATTATATTGTTCTTGGCTATTTCCAAAAACATCAATGAACACAACTTCGTCATCACAGGGAGAATCCACTGCCAGAGCTCAGTTGTTTAGAAATCTGATGTTGCAGCTTAATTTTCCAAGGGTGGGGGGGGATTCCCTGGTAGGCATCTTAAGGGTCAGTGATTAAATGGTAATTTAAATGAGCTGAATTTGTCACCATTATAATTGAAAAATCAATACCATTTACCTTATTTACACACATTCCATCGCTCCCTACTCTAAGCATTATCGGTGGAGGTGAAAGCTATTATACCTTTCAGTTTGTGTGAAGTTAACTATTTTTGACTTTTGAAGCCACAGATCATATTTGCCAGTTAAATCTGTAGATCACATTTTCTTGTTTGGCTCTCGGAATATTGCTACCTCATTTAAATTGAATCAACAGTTATTAATGAAAATAAATGTGCTAATTTAGCTGTAATAATTTAAGTAAATCATGCAGCATTCTGCAGTTGCACCCTCAAAAGTGAGTAATTTTCAGTTTGAAATGTAAGCGTTACATATATAGGAATGTGAAATTATCAGCACATAAGTGAATGATGAACAATAATAAATTTGGCACTTTTTAAAGATGCTCATTATGGCCCTTTATGGTCTGCAACATATGCAGCAACTTGGGGGCAGTACCAAATGAAGCATCGCTGCCCTGAACCAGCTCGCCAATTGTAACTCTTCACAATCCTAACCTTTCTGCACAACTGCTCACTGATTTACCGTGTTTCACCTTTAACTAGTATCTTGACTCTTAAACACAGTTGTGTTGGTATCACATTCAAACAGGCTGATGGTACTGGTGCTTTGTTGAACAATGCTCATCTAATTCAGCTTAAGTCACTGGACATACTTATTTTACAAAGAACATAAAGTGTACAGACTAAAACTATTTAGAAAAGCATTTTCACATGCATTGATATGAACTCATGTGCAATTACTATATTTTAGAAATTGTAAAGTTTTTTTATATATTATATCATGAGTTCTGCAGTGTCTTCCCATCTGAAAAGAAGTTGCATCTTCCAGCTTACAACTTCAACAATTTGACCACTCTTTTGTTACGAGGGTTAAGGTGTTTCATAGACTCCATCACCAGTCTGTGTGCAACCTTAGCAAAAAAAAAGCAGAAAGATCTAGTAGTTTGTATATTTCTTCCAGAAACTCTTAAATGAGTTATTCATGCTAGCGTTCAAAGAATCTGACAGCCCAGGAGGAAATTATTTGACCATAATGCCTTTGAAGTTAATAAATTAGTGCCTTGGTCCTTTAACCCTAGCAAGAAGTCATCCAATCCATTTTTAAAACCACATATTGAATTAGATTTCACCACTTTGGTAAAGCACACTTTTATAATTTGGTAGATATCTACTTCAAACAAAAATTGAATACTTTGTTCATTAAACAAACATTGCAGCATGTATACTAGTTCACTATTAATTATCTACTTGAAATTAAAAGGATCATTTTTTAAATGCCCAGTATAAATAAATCACATTGATTGTCGCTCATCCCTAAACTTCCATCCTGTAGTTTAATTAATATGACATGTATTTTGAGAATATACAGTAGTTTTCCATTTTTTCAATGAAGAAAATATGACTTAGCAGCAGGAAATTCTGTAATTTCAAAATATGCCCCTGAATCCACACACAAGTATAAAACTAGCATCAGCACATTTTGATTATTACTTTGGTTCTCTTGTTTTGTAACAAACGGACACACGAATAGCCATTTCCCATTATAGTTTGATTTGTTTCACAAAATTACATCACTTTTTACAGTCACTTGAGTTGTTGAGGTGCAAGCAAACTTGTCATTCCCCAGTGCATTGTGGAATATAGGATCAATGAAGGCAGGAAAAACATTTTAAGCTGTGGTTAAAAATGTTGCTGATGATTTGCTGCTCAGTGAGCTTGAAATACTATATGTCTTAAAATTACAATTTATTTTAAACAATCTGGATGCATTGTTCCTTGATATAAATTGCATCAAGTACTGCTGGTTCCCACTTGCAACAATATAACCAATGAGCTACCTTTTCTTTGTCAGAAATAGTTAAACATGTAAACTGAAGCTGATTGTATCTTCAAAAAAAATTAATTATACAACAACCTAGGTTATCTGAACAAGATTTCGAGGTTCCCGTAAAAACTTTATCCGTTATCCAAACATAATACTCCCCACCTGTCTTGTTTGGATAGTCGAGGTTGTTCTGTACCACAAAATATGGTCAGCTTACACAGTTTTTAAAAATTCTAGCTTTTCCCAAGATCCCTTGAATATATCAGGGAGACATGATGTCACTTCAGTTTAACCTTTTGATAGCGAACATTTCTCTTTCAGCTATAAAAGGATCTCTGCTTATTTACATCGAGTACAGGGCAACAGAATCAAACTTCAGGTCTTTTGTTGTTTTTTAAAAAGGTGTACAACATTTTTTCCCATGTATTGGAAATTGTGAAATGTCATTATGGCTTCTTTACAGATTTTTGTTTGCTCCACTCTATAACTTGACTACCTTTTGAGAAATATGTGACCAATAAGTGTTAAAGCATGTTTAGAATGTTAGAAATTTGAAAAATAAATGTGAATCAACTTATCAAGGTAATCCATTTTGTGGATTGTGTTAGTGTTTATGATTTGCGAATTGCATATTATCTTGCCAGTAATTGAAGCACTGTTCTGACCACAATACGAACATTACATTTCACCTTGCATAGGATCTTATGGCACAATGGTAATGTCCCTGAGTTTGAGCCAGAAGGTGTAGTTCAAGATCACCTTCCAATGAAGATGTGTCATACCATGTCCAAACAGTGGTTAAAAATACACTTTAAATACGCTCAGTATAGATGCACTGGAAGATAAGAAATGAGAAGACATGATTAAAACAGGTGTAATCTTTATACGACACTAAAGTATTTCACAGGAACACTATCAAACAATTTGAAACAGATCCACAAAAGGATAACCAAATCTTGATTGGAAGTTTTATGGATAGTTTTATTATCTGTACATGAAAATAGGATAATTTGATTGGATTAATTGATTACTTCATCAGCATTTAATGGTATTTGAAATAAATTGGTTTCAAATGTTGCCAAATATGCAGAAGGAAACCACTCAGCAGGTCACACAGCATCTGTGGTTAGAAACAGTTGAATTTCAGGTCAATAACTTTTCATTAGAAGTCAAAATTAAATAAATTATGATTGGTAATGAGTATTGTGACTGTTCATAATTCACTCCTTCATTTTACCTTGAATCATCTCACTTTAAGGGAAGGAAATGTAGAAATATGGGCCAAGACAGGCACAGTCTCAGGTTTCCTGATGAAGGACATCTCCTTCCATCCGATGGCAATGGGATGCTAGATCCTGTAGTCATTTACTTTGGCCTTAATCCTTCCATTTGTGAAAGATAATGCATGTGCAGTAAACAATCCATTTAGATGTTGTGTCTTCATATGGTGTACCTTTAGTAATAGTTGAAGCAGTCCTATGAATTGAGTATGCCATTCAACCAACTGAACCTGCTAAATATAATTATGGCCATAACTTCACATTCCTTCCTAATCATGAAAACTCTTGATTGATTCCCTTGTTAAATCGAAAATTAACATGTGCCTTAAAAATATTTCGTGACCCTGATCTCTAATACTCACTGTAGAAGACTGATCCAGACACAACTGTCCTGATTTTTTTTAAAAAAAGTTCACATCCTCTGCCTTACTTGAAAAACCTGTTATTTTTAAACTATGTCCCAAGGTCTAGACTCTTTTACAAGGGGAACGTCAACATTCACCCTGTCAAATCCTCTTGAGATTATATGCTTCAATTATATATGTAATCAACATGGTGGGGTTACCGACATTTCAGGCAAAAGCCCTTCCTCAGCACCTGCTGTGCTTTTCCAGCACCACTCTAACCTTGACTCTGATTTCCAGCATCTATAGTCCTCATTTTCGCCATGTTGGGGTTACTGTTGACCAGAGGTTGAACTAAACTAGCCATATATACACTATGGCTACAACAGCAGATCAGAAACTGGGAATCCTGCAGCAAAACACACTTCCTGCCCCCCCCACCCCTGCAAAGCCTGTCCACCAACTACAATGCAGAAGTCCGGTGTGTGATCAAATATTTCCCCAGTTGCCTGGATGAGTGCAGCTCAAACAACGTTTGAGAAACTGAATTACATGCAGGACAAAACATTGGCTGTACATCCACAAGCATTCATTCTTCTTGTCATTGATCTGCCATTGCAGTAGTGTGTACCATCTGCAGGATGCATTTCAGAAGGCTCCTTACATCCTTCTAAACCTACATCCACTAATATCTAAAAGGATTAAGTCAATCAGCAGATAGACAAGACAACTTCAGCTATAAGTTTCAAGCCATTCAGCATCTTGACTTTGAAATATATCATTGTTCATCACTGCCACTGCATCAAAATGTTGGAGCTCCCTCACCACCAGTATTGTGGGTGTACATACAGACGATAGCAATTCAAGAAAACATCTCATCCCCATCTTCACAATTACAATTAGGAATGGTCAATAAATGCTGATCTTAACAGTGAAAGTCATATTCCCCAAATTATATATTTTTAAAAATCACATCACTCTTCTAAACTCCAATAAACACAGGCCAAGCCTGTCCTATCGCTTCTCTTCTGACTTATCTCATCACCTCATTTCTCAGTTCATTTTGGCCAGTTCTGTCTTCATGTCCTCATAATTGCCCATTATTTGATTTAAAACACCAACCTTGCATCCATTCTTCTCTCCCTCCAATTGAATTTCCTATGGGATCAGATGATCCTTGCTAGCTAGCGGTGCTTTTACAATGAGAAAATCAACCTTGTCTCATTACAGACTCCACTAGATTTGGCAACATGCATTCTGATCAGTTTCTAAGAAACTGCTCTGTGAAACTATTCCAATAACAATCTCATCGTTCAGGCTACCTTTACCAAGCTGGTTCATCCAGTCTATTGATAAATTAAAACCACCCATTTTTCTCACCATACCTTTCTCTCAAGTCTCCATTATTTCTTCTTGTACCACTTCCATCCTAAATGTGATTACTATTAGGTAGACGACACGTCATTCCCACAAGCAACATCTTATACCCAATGACATTCTTATTTAATAACGCTAGCACTTTTTCCTGGCTTCACTTCCTTCCTAACTGTTGTATTGTGTCCTTTAACGTCTACATCGTTTTACAGTCATATCTCTAATGGTTATCAGATCATACATATTTATTTCTATTTGTGTGTACAATTCATTTGTTTTGCTATTTTGTCTTTGTAACTACTATATTTTTATCTGTTACTTTCTTAGCTTTGCACATATTTATCCATTCCTGCCGTGCTCAGATCATATTTTCCTTGTACATATTTTCTTGCCTTCTACTTAAATCTTCTTGTCTCGTCTCTTCTCTCTCCCTTCTCTCCCCCCCCCCCCCCCCCACCCCAGCTCATACTTTCCCTAGTAGTAATGCCAGTGCTGCATAAATTGTAACCCATTCTCCCACATCAACCTTCAGCTTGCTGTTATCTGCCAATTTGTTCCTAGCTCAGGTATTCCCAAAATTATTTACATTTGAGGTTCTAGAAGATGGTAAAAGAGGGGGAGGTGTGGCATTGTTGATTAGGGACAATATTACAGTTGTAGAAAGGACGGTTGGGGACTCATTAACTGAGGTAGTATGGGCTGAGGTTAGAAACAGGAAAGGAGAAGTCACCATGCTGGGAGTTTTCTATAGGCCTCTGAATAAGTCCCAGAGATGTAGAGGAAAGGATAGCAAAGATGATTCTCGATAGGAGTGAGAGAGGCAGGGTAGTTGTCATGGGGGACTTCAACTGTCCAAATATTGACTGGGATCACTACAGTGCGAGTGCTATAGATGGGTCAGTTTTTGTCCAGTGTGTGCAGGAGGGCTTCCTGACACAGTATGTAGACAGGCCTACAAGGGGCGAAGCCACATTAGATTTAGTACTGGGTAATGAGCCTGGCCAGGTGTTAGACTTGGAAGTAGGTGAGCACGTTGGAGACAGCGATCCCAATTCTGTCAGGTTTACTTTAGTGGTGGAAAGGGATAGGTGTACTCCACTGGGCAAGAGTTACAGCTGGAGGAAGGGAAATTACGATGCAATTAGGAAAGATTTAGGAAGCGTAGAATGGGGAAGGAAACTGCAGGGGGTGAGCACATTAAAAATGTGGAGCTTATTCAAGGAAAAGCTCCTGTGTGTCCTAGATAAGTATGTACCTGTCAGGCAGGGAGGAAGATATAGAACGCGTGAGCCGTGGTTTACTAAGGAAGTGGAATCCCTGGTCAAGAAAAAGAAGAAGGCTTATGTTAGGACAAAATGTGAAAACTCCGGGCACTTGAGGGTTACAAGGAAGTCAGGAAAGACCTAAAAAGAGAGCTCAGAAGGGCCAGGAGGAGACATGAGAAGTTGTTGGTGGATAGGATCAGGGTTAACCCTAAGGCTTTCCATAGGTATGTCAGGAATAAAAGAATGACGAGAGTTAAATTAGGGCCAATCAAGGATAATAGTGGAAAGTTGTGTGTGGAGTCAGAGGAGATGGGGGAAGCACTAAATAAATATTTTTCAACAGTGTTCACTATAGAAAATGAAAATGTTGGCGAGGAAGATACAGAGATACTTGCATCTAGACAAGAAGAGATTGAGGCTCACAAGGAAGAGGTATTAGAAATCCTGCAGAGTGAGAAAATAGACAAGTCTCCTGGACCGGATGGGATCTATCCTAGGATCCTCTGGGAAGCAAGGGGAAGGATTTCCAAGCCTTTGGCATTGATCTTCAAATCATCATTGTCTGTCTACAGGAATAGTGCCTGAGGACTGGAGGATAGCAAATGTGGTTCCCTTGTTCAAAAAGGGTAGTAGAGACAACCCTGGTAATTACAGACCAGTGAGTCTCACTTCAGTTGTTGGTAAAGTTTTGGAAAAGGTTATAAGAGATAGGATTTATAACCATCTAGAAAAGAATAACCTGATCTGGGACAGTCAGCACGGTTTTGTGACGGGTAGGTCGTACCTAACGAATCTTATTGACTTTTTTGATAAAGTGACCAAACAGGTAGATGAGAGTAAACCGGTTGATGTGGTGTATATGGATATCAGCAAGGCGTTCGATAAGGTTCCCCACAGTAAGCTATTATACAAAACGTGGAGGAATGGGATTGTGGGAGACATAGCAGTTTGGATCAGTAATTGGCTTGCTGAAAGAAAACAGAGGGTTGTAGTTGATGGAACATGTTCATCTTAGTGTCCAGTTACTAGCGGCGTACCGCAAGGGTCGGTATTGGGTCCACTGCTGTTTGTCATTTTTATAAACGACCTGGATGAGGGCTTAGAAGGGAGGGTTAGTAAATTTGCAGACGACACTAAGGTCAGTGGAGTTGTGGACAGTGACGAAGGATGCAGAGAGACATAGATAAGTTGCAGAGCTGGGCTGAGAGGTGGCAAATGGAGTTTAATGTGGATAAGTGTGAGGCGATACACTTTGGCCGGAATAATCGGAATGCAAAGTACTGAGCTAATGGTAGGATTCTTGGGAGTGCAGATGAGCAGAGAGATCTCTGTGTCCATATACACAGATCCCTGAAAGTTGCCACACAGATTGACAGGGTAGTTAAGAAGGCATACAGTGTTTTGGCCTTTATTAATAGAGGGATTGAGTTCCGGAACCAGGGGGTTATGCTGCAGCTGTACAAAGCTCTGGTGCGGCCACACTTGGAGTATTGTGTGCACTTCTGTTCACCGCATTATAAGAAGGATGTGGAAGCTTTGGAAAGGGTGCAGAGGAGATTTACTGGGATGTTGCCTGGTATGGAGGGAATGTCTTATGAGGAAAGGCTGAGGGCCTTGAGGCTGTTCTCGTTCGAGAGAAGGAGGTTGAGAGGTGACTTAATAGAGACATACAAGATAATCTGAGGGTTAGATAGGCTCTCCCTATCCACCCTTTTTCCAAGTATGGGAACGGCAAACACGAGGGGACATAACTTTAAAGTGAGGGGAGATTGGTATAAGACAGATGTCAGAGGTAGTTTCTTGACTCAGAGAGTAGTAAGAGTATGAAATGCTTTGCCTGCAACAGTAGTAGATTCGCCAAGTTTAAGTGCATTTAAGTCATCATTGGACAAGCAAATGGACGTACATGGAATAGTGTAGGTGGGATGGACTTCAGATTAGTATGACAGGGCGGTGCAACATCGAGGGCCAAAGGGCCTGTACTGCACTGTTATGTTCTATGTTCTACTTTATAATTTAGCCCCTAGCCTTCAAAACTCAGCTAGAAGTAGGAAAAATGTTCTTCTATGTGATAAGTACAAAAAAACTACTGAATTTACCCAGAGCCTGAGGAAGGGGTCACATTAGATATCTCCGGACTCTACAGGACCTACAGTACTCAGGTCAGGGGCTGGGCTGCTGTGCCCAGTTTGAGAGTTTGGGCCAGGAGTAGTAGTGGGGTCTGAGATTTTAATCTGTGCTCCGGGGTCCAACACCTCTGACTTAAAGATGTCTGCTCTGGGCTGAAGAGGAATTTAAGTCTAGCACTTGACAAGCCATCAATCCATGGAACCAAACCTTATTAAATGAAGAATGCAGAAGGGCATGCCCGGAGCAGCACCAGGCATTGTAAAGAAAAAAATCTCAATTTGGTGCAACTACGAAGGAGGACTACCTGTACACCAAATAGCATTAGAAGCAAGCAATACATAGAGCTCAGTGATTCCACAACCAACAGGCCAACAGGCTTTGCAGTCTTGTCATATCTTAGTCATGAATCATGGTGGACAATTAGACAACCCACTGGAGATGGTAGCTCCATAAATATTCCCATCCTCAATAATGGGGAGCCTAGCACATCAGTGCAAAGCACATCAGACTAAAAGTCAACATTGTGTATTGAACAACTTTAACTTTTCAGTGTTGTATACTGATGTATGGTAGAATGAGTCAATTTCAAATGATCAGGTGGTCAGTACAAAATATACTTTCTTAGCAAATTCTTTTGCTGCATCCTTCAATCTGTCATTATATTTCCCTTCTTTGCAAAACATTTTTGTAAAATAATCATCACTGTTCCACTAACAGAATCTGTCATCTTCCCTCCCCCAACTGCATTTTGTTTCTTGAATTTTGATAATCTGAAACCATTACTGCTGATATAACATTGTCGAAAGATAAAGTTTAATTAACATTAGTTAATGTCATCAAAGAAATCAGCAACATTATGTTGTGTTTCCCAGAGTTTTGCAATTTTAATACTTGTTCTGTGCAACTTTTGTCTTCCAGGCAATGCCAAGATGTTTTAGGAATCTAAACAAGGGAAGTTCCTGACTTTAAGGTGAGGATTGGACCATGACTCTTCATACTATTGCCAATCTTTGCTGGATTTCAGTGCCTTCAGCTGTTCCTTGACATGAAGTGGAGTGAATCGAATTGGCCGAAGATGGGTACTGTGATGTAGGGACCTCAGGAAGAGGATCGTCCTCTTGGCTCTTCTGGCTGAATATAAATGCAACTCCTTCAAGACTGTAAATTGCACCGATGTGTTCTGATGGTTTTTGGCGTTAGTTCATAACAGTGCCAGGATATCAGTACATGACGTCCTCAGGGCAGTGTCCTCGCCCAGGCATGTTCAGCTGTCTCACCAAAAACCACCTCTCCAACATTAAGTCAGAAATAGGAATGTTCCACAATGTTCAGCACCATTCACAACACAGTGCCTTCGATACGGAACAATTTACATATGTATGCAGTAAGAGCTATACAATATTCAGGCTTGGGTTGATAAGTTGCAAGTAATATTCACACCACAAAAGTATCAGGAAATGACCATCTCAGACAAGAAAAAAATCTAATAATTTCCCCTTGACCTTCAATAAGCATCACCATTACTGAACTTCCCCTACCATCAACAAACTGAGGGCTCACCATCGCCTGGAACTTTAACTGGATCAGCTATATATAAACATTTCATCTGTTTCTAGTCAAGCAGCTTCTTGGATTTGCAAATTCCCTTATTTTAAATCCCACCATGAATCACTCCTTACTGTTCCAATAATGCCCCTAGTCTCACAATTGTAATGATTCTGTCTTCTGAAGCACTCTGTTTTAATTAATCAGAGAAGTTAATTGTTGTTTTAAGTCTGTCCAAGAGAAAGGCTGCTATAGTGAGTATAGTGGATTCTTTGATTATATGTTTTTGGAGAGAAGTCTCTTGATTAAACTTAAAATATAAGCCATAGCTATTAATTTTACTTGGGGCAGTGTTTGTAGAGGAATAAGACGGTGTTATTTTCTGAGTCTGTAGATTGTGAAGGAGCAAAAATGGCCTTTGCAGTGATATGTATTTCTTGTCAGATGTGGGAGTTTAAAGAGAGTTTAAGGGTTACTGCAGATTATATCTGTCATAAATGCTGTTGGATGCGAATCTTATCAGATCAAGTGGATCGGTTGGAGAGACAGTTAGAAGCAATGAGGAATTTGCAACAGCAACAGTATGTGATGGATGGCAGTTATAGGAAGGGGGGAAAGTCTCAAATGCAGTCACATAGATGGGTTAACTCCAGGAAGGGTAAGAGAGGTAGGCAGCTAGTGCAGGAGTCTTTTGTGGATATACCCATTTCAAACAGGTATGCTGTTTTGGAAAATGTAGGGGGTAATGGATTCTCAGGGGAATGTAGCACAAACAGCCAAGTTTCTGGTATTGAGACTGGCTCTAATGCAACGAGGGGTACGTTGGCTTCCAAGAGATCAATTGTGTTAGGGGATTCTGTAGTCAGAGGTACAGACAGACGTTTCTGTGGCCAGCAGAGAAAAAGCAGAATGGTGTGTTGTTTCCCTGGTGCCAGGATCAAGGATGCCTCAGAGAGGGTGCAGGGTGTTCTCACGGGGGAGAGGGGCCAGCAGGAGGTCATTGTCCACATTGGAACCAACAACATTGGAAGCGAAAAGGTTGAAATTCTGAAGGGAGATTACAGAGAGTTAGGCAGAAATTTAAAAAGGAGGTCCTCAAGGGTAGTGATATCTGGATTACTCCCAGTGCTACGAGCTAGTGAGGGCAGGAATAGGAGGATAGAACAGATGAATGCATGGCTGAGGAGCTGGTGTATGGGAGAAGGATTCACATTTTTGGATCATTGGAATCTCTTCTGGGGTAGAACTGACCTGTACAAGAAGGACGGATTGCACCTAAATTGGAAGGGGACTAATATACTGGCAGAGAAATTTGCTAGAACTGCTTCAGAGGATTTAAACTAATAAGGTGGTGGTGGTGGGGGGGGGTGGGGGGGGGGGGGGGGGAGGGTGGGACCCAGGGAGATAGTGAGGAAAGAGATCAATCTGAGACGGGTACAGCTGAGAACAGAAGTGAGTCAAACGGGGCAGGCAGGGACAAGGTAGGACTAATAAATTAAACTGCATTTATTTCAATGCAAGGGGCCTAACAGGGAAGGCAGATGAACTCAGGGCATGGTTAGGAACATGGGACTGGGATATCATAGCAATTACCGAAACATGGCTCAGGGATGGGCAGGACTGGCAGCTGAATGTTCCAGGATACAAATGCTAGAGGAAGGACAGAAAGGGAGGCAAGAGAGAAGGGGGAGTGGCATTTTTGATAAGGGATAGCATTACAGCTGTGCTGAGGGAGGATATTCCCGGAAATACATCCAGGGAAGTTACTTGGGTGGAACTGAGAAATAAGAGAGGGATGATCACATTATTGAGATTGTATTATAGACCCCCCAATAGTCAGAGGGAAATTGAGAAACAAACTTGTAAGGAGAGCTCAGCTATCTGTAAGAATAATAGGGTAGTTATGGTAGGGGATTTTAACTTTCTAAACATAGACTGGGACTGCCATAGTGTTAAAGGTTTAGATGGAGAGCAATTTCTTAAGTGTGCACAAGACAATTTTCTGATTCAGGATGTGGATGTACCTACTAGAGAAGGTGCTAAACTTGACCTACTCTTGGGGAAATAAGGCAGGACAGGTGACTGAGGTGTCAGTGGGGGAGCACTTTGGGGCCAGTGACCATAATTCTATTCGTTTTAAAATAGTGATGGAAAAGGATAGACCAGATCTAAAAGTTGAAGTTCTAAATTGGAGAAAGGCCAATTTTGACGGTATTAGGTAAGAACCTTTGAAAGCTGATTGGAGGCAGATGTTTGCAGGTAAAGGGACGGCTGGAAAATGGGAAGTCTTCAGAAATGCGATAACAAGAATCCAGAGAAAGTATATTCCTGTCAGGGTGAAAGGAAAGGCCGGTAGGTATAGGGAATGCTGGATGACTAAAGAAATTGAAGGTTTGGTTAAGAAAAAGAATGAAGCATATGTCAGATCAAGCAAGGCGGCCTTTGTGCGGAGCCACAGAAAATGGGGGAAGATACTAAATGAATATTTTACATCAGTATTTACTGTGGAAAAGGATATGGAAGATATAGACTGTAGGGAAATAGATGGTGACATCTTGCAAAATGTCCACATTACAGAGCAGGAAGTGCTGGATGTCTTGAAACGGTTAAAGGTGGATAAATTCCCAGGACCTGATCAGGTGTACCCGAGAACTCTGTGGGAAGCTAGAGAAGTGATTGCTGGGCCTCTTGCTGAGGTATTTGTATCATCTATAGTCACAGGTGAGGTGCTGGAAGACTGGAGGTTGGCAAATGTGGTGCCACTGTTTAAGAAGGGCGGTAAAGACGAGCCAGAGAACTATAGACCAGTGAGCCTGGCGTCGGTGGAGGGCAAGTTGTTGGAGGGAATCCTGAGGGACAGGATGTACATGTATTTGGAAAGGCAAGGACTGATTTGGGAAAGTCAACATGGCTTTGTGCGTGTGAAATCATGTCTCTCAAACTTGATTGAGTTTTTTGAAGAAGTAACAAAGAAGATTGATGAGGGCAGAGCAGTAGATGTGATCTATATGGACTTCAGTAAGGCGTTCGACAAGGTTCCCCACGGGAGACTGATTAGCAAGGTTAGATCTCATGGAATACAGGGAGAACTAGCCATTTGGATACAGAACTGGCTCAAAGGTAGAAGACAGAGGGTGGTGGTGTAGGGTTGTTTTTCAGACTGGAGGCCTGTGACCAGTGGAGTGCCACAAGGATCGGTGCTGGGTCCTCTACTTTTTGTCATTTACATAAATTATTTGGATGCAAGCATAGGTGGTACAGTTAGTAAGTTTGCAGATGACACCAAAATTGGAGGTGTAGTGGACAGCGAAGAGGGTTACCTCAGATTACAACAGGATCTGGACCAGATGGGCCAATGGGCCGAGAAGTGGCAGATGGAGTTTAATTCAGATAAATGAGAGGTGCTGCATTTTGGGAAAGCAAACCTTAGCAGGACTTATACTCTTAATGGTAAGGTCCTAGGGAGTGTTGCTGAACAAAGAGACCTTGGAGTGCAGGTTCATAGCTCCTTGAAAGTGGAGTCGCAGGTAGATAGGATAGTGAAGAAGGCTTTTTGGTATGCTTTCCTTTATTGGTCAGAGTATTGAGTACAGGAGTTGGGAGGTCATGTTGCGGCTGTACAGGACATTGGTTAGGCCACTGTTAGAATATTGCAAGCAATTCTGGTCTCTTTCCTATCGGAAAGATGTTGTGAAACTTGAAAGGGTTCAGAAAAAATTTACAAGGATTTTGCGGGGTTGGAGGATCTAGCTACAGGGAGAGGCTGAACAGGCTGGGACTGTTTTCCCTGGAGCATCGGAGGCTGAGGGGTGACCTTATAGAGGTTTACAAAATCATGAGGGGCATGGATAGGGTAAATAAATAAAGTCTTTTCCCTGGGGTCAGGGAGTCCAGAACTAGAGGGCATAGGTTTAGGGTGAGAGGGGAAAGATATAAAAGAGTTCTAAGGGGCAGCTTTTTCACACAGAGGGTGGTACGTGTCTGGAATGAGCTGCCAGAAGAAGTGGTGGAGGCTGGTACAATTGCAAAATTTAAGAGGCATTTGGATGGGTATATGAATAGGAAGGGTTTGGAGGGATATGGGGCAGGTGCTGGCAGGTGGGACTAGATTGGGTTGGGATATCTGGTCGGCATGGATGGGTTGGACCGAAGGGTCTGTTTCCATACTGTACATCTCTATGACACTATGACTCTAATTGCTCCAGCAGTGGTGGCAGTGTCTTCAGCAATTAAAGTCATAAACTCTGGAATTCCTTCCCTAGATTCTTTCCTCCTTTAAAACAGTCCCTAATATTCATCTCTTTGACCAAATGTTACTGTCATATATTGTTTTGTAGCAATCCTGTGAAATACCTTTGGATAATTTATGAACTGTTTCAAAGGTATAAATAGTTGTGACTTCCTATCATTACTAAATGCAATGAATGGAGCTCACCTCTTGTGATGATGCCAAGACCAGATAGTACCCAATGTTTATGTGTTGATTACCACAAAGTCAATGCAGTTATTACTACAGTTGTTAAGGGGGATTTTAACATGCAGGTAGACTGGGAGAATCAGGATGGTACTGGACCCCAACAAAGGGAGCCTCAGAGATGGATTCTTAGAACAGCTGGTGCTGGAGCCGACCAGGGAGAAAGAAATTCTGGATCTGGTGTTATGCAACGAACCGGATTTGATCAGGGACCTCGAAGTGAAGGAGCCATTAGGAAGTAGTGACCACAATACAATAAGCTTTAATCTGCAGTTTGAAAGGGAGAGGGTAGAATCGGAAGTGACAATATTTAAGTTGAATAAGGGGAACTATGGAGCTATGAGGGAAGGAGCTGGCCAAAGTTCAATGGTGCAATACCCTAGCAGGGATGGCAGTGGAACAACAATGGCAGGTATTTCTGGGTATAATGCAGAAGATGCAGGATCAGTTCATTCCAAAAAGAAAGATCGATCTTAAGGGGAGGCAGGGGTGGCCATGCTGACGAGGGAAGTTAAGGACCATATAAAGACAAAACGGAAAAAGTATAACATAGCAAAGATGAGTGGGAAATCGGAGGGCTGGGAAGCTTTTAAAGAACAACAGAGGATAACTAAAAAGGAAATATGCAAAGAAAAAATAAGGTACGAAGGTACAGTAGCCAAAAATATAAAAGGAGGATAGTAAAGGCTTTTTTAGATATGTGAAAAGAAAAAAAAATGGTTAAGGCTAACATTGGGCCCTTGAAGACAGAAACAGGTGAATTTATTACAGGGAACAAAGAAATGGCAGAAGAGTTGAATTGATACTTTAGATCTGTCTTCACTGGGGAAGTCATGAGCAATCTCCCAGATGTAATAGTGGCTGAAGGACCTGAACTGAAGGGAAGTTATATTAGGCAGGAAATAGTGTTGGAGAGACTGTTAGGTCTGAAGGCTGATAAGTCCCAGAGACCTGATGGTCTACATCCCAGGGTACTTAAAGAGGTGGCTCTAGAAATCGTGGATTCATTGGTGATCATTTTCCAATGTTCTATAGATTCAGGATCAGTTCCTGCAGATTGGAGAGTGGCTAATGTTGTCCCACTTTTTAAGAAAGGAGGGATAGAGAAAACAGAATTATAGACCAGTTAGTCTGATCTCAGTGGTGGGAAAAATGCTGGAGTCAATTATAAAGGACGAAATTACAACCCATCTGGATAGCAGTAACAGGATAGGTCAGAGTCAGCATGGATTTATGAAGGAGAAATCAAACTTGACTAATCTTCTGGAATTTTTTGAGGATGTAATTCTGAAGATGGACGAGAGAGATCCAGTGGATGTAGTGTACCTGAACTTTCAGAAAGCCTTTGATAAAGTAGGAGGTTAGTGAGCAAAATTAGGGCACATAGTATTAGGGGCAAAATACTGACATGGATTGAAAATTGGTTGGCTGACAGGAAACAAAGAGTAGTGATAAACAGCTCCCTTTCGGAATGGCAGGTGGTGACCAGTGGGGTACCGCAGGGATCAGTACTGGGACCACAGCTTTTTACAATGTACATTAATGATTTAGATGAATGCATTAAAAGTAATATTAGCAATTTTGCTGATGACACAAAGCTGGGTGGCAGGGTGAAATGTGAGGAGAATACAGGGTGACCTGGACAGATTAGGTGAGTGGTCAGATGCATGGCAGATGCAGTTTAATGTGGATAAATGTGTGGTTATCCACTTTGGTGGCAAGAACAGGAAGGCAGATTACTACCTAAATGAAGTCAAGTTAGGTAAAGGGGCAATACAACGAGATCTAGGTGTTCTTGTACATCAGTCAATGAAGGTAAGCATTCAGGTACAGCAGGCAGTGAAGAAAACTAATAGCCTGCTGGCCTTCGTAACAGGAATTGAGTATAGAAGCAAAGAGGTCCTTCTGCAGCTGTATAGGGCCCTGGTGAAACCGCACCTGGAATATTGTGCGCAGTTTTGGTCTCCAAATTTGAGGAGAGACATTCTGGCTATTGAGGGAGTGCAGCGTAAGTTCACGAGGTCAATTCTCGGAATGGCAGGACTATCTTATGGTGAAAGATTGGAGCGACTGGGCTTGTATACCTTTGAGTTTAGAAGGCTGAGAGGGGATCTGATTGAGATTTAAGATTATTAAAGGATTGGATACTTTGGAGGCAGGAAGCATGTTTCCGCTGATGGCTGAGTCCCGAACCAGAGGACACAGTTTAAAAATAAGGGGTAGGCCACTTAGAACAGAGTTGAGGAGAAACTTCTTCACCCAGAGAGTGGTGGGTGTATGAAATGCTCTGCCCCAGAAGGTTGGAGAGGCCAAGTCTCTGGATACTTTCAAGAAAGAGTTGGATAGAGCTCTTAAGGATAGTGGAATCAAGGGTTATGGGGAGAAGGCAGAAACAGGATACTGATTGAGGTTGATCAGCCATGATCATAATGAATAATGGTGCTGGTTCAAAGGGCAGAATGGCCTACTCCTGCACCTATTGTCTATTGTTATAAAATCTAATTCTTATCCTATTCCACGACTGGAAGATTATATTGAGAAGGTGGACAAGCAAGTTATATTTCAATGGTGAACTTACTCAAAGGATTCTAGCAGGTACCTTCATCTGAGAGAATGAATAAACTTTACCAGTTTAAAGTTTTGCCCTTTGGTATGAAAAATGCTTGTGCTACATTTCAAAGACACCAACATGGTGGCACAGTGGTTAGCACTGTTGTCTCACAGCGCCAGAGACCCGGGTTCACTTCCCGTCTCAGGCGACTGACTGTGTGGAGTTTGCACATTCTCCCTGTGTCTGCGTGGGTTTCCTCCAGGTGCTCCGGTTTCCTCCCACAGTCCAAAAATGTGCAGGTTAGGTGGATTGGCCACGCTAAATTACCCGTAGTGTTAGGTGAAGGGGTAAAATGTATGGGAATTGCGCTTCGGCGAGTTGGTGTGGACTTGTTGGGCCGAAGGGCCGGTTTCTACACTGTAAGTAATCTAATTACATGGCAGCAGGTTTGTATTCTAGGTGTATTTGTTCACATTGCCCATATTGAGAGCGATAACAGTATTGGCATACCGATGGAGCAATCAATTATCTGGTATTTCATACCATTCAGTCAATAATATGACCTTAGCGTGTGCTCACTGACCTCCATACTTGCTTTCTCTTCATTTCTCTGACATAGGATTCTTGAAATCTTCAATCTAGTATAATGTGCCAAATTAATAACACTGTGCTGCAAGTACCGAGGTTTGTCTTAGTGCTTGTTGTGATAGCAACAATGCTCATCCTCTCCTGTTCGCAGTTCAATTCCAAACAGTCCACACCCAAAATATGGAAAGAAAAATTCAACTAGTTCTGAGTCAAAGCACCTTCACAACTATATCATCATCAGACAGAAATGTTTTTGTTTCACATGAAGTCAAATGTAAAGTAACTTTTATTTAATCTTTTACAAAAACATGATTTTGTTTTTGCCAAAGACACTTGTGCTTTTCAAAGGCATTGAAACAAACATGGATTCTTCACTTTGCATCTCATCACTATTTTCCAGCTGAATTACTGTGACCTATTTCTTTCTGTTGTTCCAATCCTGTTTGGGAATGTTAACATCTACAAACAAATCTGAACATTCCATGATTAACTGACAGAATAATACCATAAGACTTCATGTTCTACACAAAAGGAAACTTGGTTGTATATAAGAAATATGAAGAAAGGCAGATGTCACGTTTGCCAGTCAGAGAGTCATAGAGTCATACAGCATGGAAATAGTCCCTTTGACCCAGCTATTCAACACCAGCCATGTTCCCAAACTAAACTAGTCCCATCTTCTTGTATTTGGCCCATATTCCCTCCAAATCATTCATGCGTTTATCCAAATATCTTTTAAATGTTGTAACTGTATCTGCATCCACCACTTCCTGTAGCAGTTCATTCCACACAGTAACCACTGTGGAAAAAAGTTGCCCCTTAAGACTTTCTCCTCTCACCTTAAAAATAATAGTCCTGAACTTCCCCATCATAGGGAAAAAACCTTTGCTCTATTACCTTATCTATGACCCTCATGATTTTATAAACCTCTATTAAAGTCACCCCCTCAATCTCCTACACTCCAGTGAAACAGAACCAGGCTATTCAGCCTATTTTTATAACTCAAACATTCCATTTCCTGCAACATTCTTGTAAATGCTTTCTGAACCCTCTCCAGTTTAATAATACCCTTCCTATGTCAGGGCAACCAGAACTGGACACAGTACTCCACAACAGGCCTCACCACCATCCTGTGCAACTTCAACATAACATCATAACGCCTGTACTCAAAGTCCTGTGCAATGAAGGCAAGCGTACCAAACACCAGCTCAACCACCCTGTTTACCTGTGATGGAAATTTTAAAAGAATTATGTACCCGAATCCTTTGGTATCTATGTTCCACAACATTACCCAGAACCCTACCATTAATTGTTTATGTCCTTCCTTGTTTGTATTGCCAAAATGTATTTAGCCAAATTAAATTCTATTTGCCATTCCTCAGTTATTGACCTAATTGAGTAAAATTTATTTGTAATCTTTGATGCTGCTTTTACTGTTAAGGTAGAACTACAGAGGGGCACGGCCAAAGTTCCAATGGATGGTCGATCAAAAAATTACATTGACAAGATTTCCAGAGATGAAAAATACGTTGCTGAAAAAGCACAGCAGGTCAGGCAGCATCCAAGGAGCAGGAGAATCGATGGGCCGAATGGCCTTACTTCCACTCCTATGTCTTATGGTCTTATTTCGGGCATAAGCCCTTCTTCAGGAATGAGGAGGGTGTGCCAAGCAGGCTAAGATAAAAGGTAGGGAGGAGGGACTTGGGGGAGGGGCGTAGGGAATGCAATAGGTGGAAGGAGGTTAAGGTGAAGGTGATAGGCCAGAGAGGGGGTGGGGGCGGAGAGGTCAGGAAGAAGATTGCAGGTCAAGAAGGTGGTGCTGAGTCCGAGGTTGGGACTGAGATAAGGTAAGGGGAGGGGAAATGAGGAAGCTGGAGAAATCAATTATCTGGTATTTCATACCATTCAATCAATAATATGACCTTAGCGTGTGCTCACTGACCTCCATACTTGCTTTCTCTTCATTTCTCTGACATTTCTCTCCCTTGTAGTTGGAGGGTTCCTAGGCCTTAAAGATTTCCAGAGATGCAGATTGATAGTAAAGGAGAGAAGTAGTTATAAAACTGATGATAAATCTATGATATGCTTACCTGGGCTGACAGGTAACATTTTTTTTCGATTAGATTAGATTACTTACAGTGTGGAAACAGGCCCTTTGGCCCAACAAGTCCACACCGACCCTCCAAAGAGCAACCCACCCAGACCCATTCCCCTACACCTAACACTAGCATGGCCAATTCACCTCAACTGCACATTTTTGGACTGTGGGTGGAAACCGGAGCACCCGGAGGAAACCCACGCAGATACGGGGAGAACATGCAAACTCCACTCAGTTACCTGAGGCGGGAATTGAACCCGGGTCTCTGCCGCTGTGAGGCAGCAGTGCTAACCTCTGTGCCACCGTGCTGCCCATTTGTACCACACAAATGCCAGGCTATGACCATTACAAATAAGAAATAATCTAGTCCGCTCCCTTTGACATTCAATGGTGTTATCATCCCTGAGTCCCCCACTATCAACATCCTGGGAGTTCCTTATTCATCAGAAAAATCAATAGACTCACCACAAATGCAGTAGAAGCTAACTATACTGCAATGAGTAACGCACCTCCTGACTCCTAAAGCCAAACTACCATCTACAAGGCACAAGTCAGGAGTGTGATAGAACACTACCCACTCCTCAACAACACAAGGTGTTTGACACATCCAGGACAAAGCAGCCCACATGATTGGCACTACATCTACAATATCCACTCCCTCCACTCATTGACGCTCAGCAGCAGCAGTGTCAAGGCTGCTGAGATGCACTTCAGAAATTCACCACAGATCCTCAGACAGCACCTTCCAAATCCACAACCACTTCCATTTAGAAGGACAAGGGCAGCAGATACATGGGAACACCACCACCTTCAAGTTACCCTCCAAGCCCCTCACCATCCTGACTTGGAAATATACCACCATTCCTTTACAGTCGCTGGGTCCAAATCCAGGAATTTCCTCCCTAATGGCATTATGGGTCAACCTAAAGCAGGTGGACTGCAGCGGTTGAAGGCGGCAGCTCACCATCACCTTCTCAAGGGCAACTAGGGATGGGCAATAAATGCTGGCCCAGCCAGTGATGCCCACATCCCATAAAAATAAATTAATACAAAAACTCCACTGTCGTGTACACTGACTGACAAAAAGTGTGCCAACAGCTTAAGTGTAGGCCTGGCTCAATGTAAAGAACAATTAAACAGAGCAATCATTGCTTACTGGTAATGAATTCAAATACTACTGAAAAGAGAGATATGTTGCCAAAGTATTTCATCTAGAATTCATCAGGACAAATGCAAGAATGCCAGATTTCAAATAATCACCTAATTTCAACTGTATCAATTGTGATTTGTTGTCAATGTTGATTGGTCAAAGTGAGAAAGCAATGGGGAACTATAGGCTCCCCACGCCTCTGGGAAATTTTAAAAAGATCCAAGACTTGGGAATGTAATTTCTTTGGTGAGAATGGTTCTATATGTACGGATGTATATTGCTTCTAGCAAGTGTAAATAAGCCATATTACAATCTCAACTAATTATCTTAAATCGATTATTTGTGTATCTATTAGCATACGCACAATTGTTCAATAACATTGCCTGATCACTACTAACAGCAGACATTTTGGTTTCAGTTTTGTGAGCACAGGCTGTTGAATTTATGAATTGTCTTCTGTATATTACAGAACAGTCAGAAAAACATGTTGTTTGATTCAGTCGGGTTACAGCCTACATGCCTGACAATGCATCAAAAAATAAATTCATACATGACATTGTTCAGTTCTGCAGTAATTTATTTCCCCTGCCTGTTCCAGCTGACTGACTGCTATCTACTTGTTTCTGTAAACAAATATTGACACGAATAAATTAAACAAGGGAACCGTGTCATTATCCCCACAGACTATCTCCATCACAGCATATGCTATAGGATGACTTCAAAAAGAATGCAAACCAATTATTTTATCTTCAACTTTACTCTTTGATTGGCAATAATTATTCACGAGTCACAATCTGTTTTACTATCTTTCATCGTATTGCTAGCTTTTAGCTCCTTCTATGAACGTAATATAGATACCCTGACACTACCAAAAGATTCAGAAATGGATCATCTATTGTTCAGTGTTTACACTTCAAACACTGACCTTGATGATGAACATTGGTTAGCTCTTAATTGTACAGATTGTTCTGCTATAATGCAGTGTTTCTCTGCAACCTTGCACTATAGAAGATCACTAATAGAAAATCACTATATCCATTCAGTAGAAAGTTCGCTTTATCCAAACAAAATCTACAATTCATCAATTGCGTTATAGCCAATTCGCCGTGACTAAACTCACATTAAAGCAGAATGATCTGTAATGAATATCTGGCTTTTTTGTGGTGCATTTCTGTCAAAATTGTTTTACCAGTTTCTCAACCAGATGCCCCCATTTTCCTATTGCTAAACCTTAATTCCTAACATTAAAAATCACATTCCAAAGCATATGTATTATGAGGAGAAAGTGAGGACTGCAGATGCTGGAGATCAGAGCTGAAAATGTGTTGCTGGAAAAGCGCAGCAGGTCAGGCAGCATCCAAGGAGCAGGAGAATCGACGTTTCGGGCATGAGCCCTTCTTCAGGAAACATCGATTCTCCTGTTCCTTGGATGCTGCCTGACCTGCTGTGCTTTTCCAGCAACACATTTTCAGCATACGTATTATGACCAAGGTATTCAAACACCGTCGAAATGAGGTGCTGTGTGTATGTGACCTTAGCTGCATAGTCTTAATGTAAGAGATGTTCATGTGTTTTATTTTGAGGCATTGCAATCAACTTAACAATCTTTTACAATATCTTGGCTATATATGGGGAAATGGACTTGACTTTTCATTCCAAATAAAATTGAAGGATTATTAATAGTGACTCAAGATTTGATGGCTTACATTACAGGCAGATGAAATCTTTGATACCCCAGATTGGAAAATAAAGTTTTTGGACTTGGCAGTTACTTTGCCTCCACGTTCACAAGTGTAATATTCACTTCCCAAAATTCTAGAACACAAACATTACAGGAACTTGCATAGATCATAAATATTTTAAACAAGCTTTAGCATCCGATAAAACCATGAAACCAATGCTGGAAATCAGAAACAGAAACAGAAATTGCTGGAAAAGCTCAGCAGGTCCAGCAGCATCTGTGAAGAGAAATCAGAGTTAATGTTTTGGGTCCAGTGACCTTTCTTCAGAATTCTTAGTTAACGAAACATTAACTGATTTCTCTCCACAGACGCTGCCAGACCTGCTTTGCTTTTCCAACAATTTTCATTTTTCCTTAGCATTTGATGCTTTCTTTAAATTAAATTACACATACACAAAAATTGATAAAATTTCAGCTGAATATAAAGTTTTTTTACTAAAAGTGGTTGACATTTTTACATTGTGTTAGTATAATCTGCTGGTTATAAATCTTGGAAAAAGTGTAAACAAGATATTTTAGGGACAGGAAAATGCTGTGATTTAGGAACAACAGCAACATAGGCCTGCTCTACTATTCAGTTGGAACAAGGTGAACCTCATCTCAATTTTCCACTTTCGATTGCATTTCCCTTGCTGAACATTACCAAAGGGAACACTGTTGATATGAAGCTAATCATTTTTAATATTTGAAAACTTGTGTATTTAAGAATTGTGGAAAACAATGGATTTATCACGTGTTATATGTGGACATTTCAAAGATGTGCAGGTTAGGTGGGTTAGCTGTGGGAAATGCAAGGTTACAGTGATGGAGTAGGGAGTGGGTCTGGGTGGGATGATCTTCAAAGGGTCAGAGTGGACTCGATAGGCCAAATGGCTTGCTTCCACACTGTAGGGTTCTATGATCTCGATAAGGTTTAAAAATAACAAAATCACTTAAAACCCTTTGGGACATTGAAACCTTTTTTTTAAATAAGGGTGGTTTCTTGGAAACTTGTCAACTTCAGATAATTGTATGGTCTCAATTCTCAGAGGCCACCTGCCTGAGTTTTATAACAATTTTGTTTTAATATAGTGTGGCTTGGAGAATTGTTTGTGTCTGGAATCAGTTCGGTGAAAGCCTGCTAAAAAAAAATAAGCTGCCCAGTTCGTGTCCGGTTTCAAAAGCACTTCAGTGAGCAATTTGGGGTGACAGATTTACAAACTTCCAAAACTTCCCAGCGTTATTATAAGGCTTATGACTTCAGTTATAATGGATATAGAGTGAATTTCAGGGGAAGGGGGTTAAGGGACACAATTTATCTTTAAAATTGGTCAAGCCTGACATTGGTGTGGAGCAAGTTATTGGAGGGAATTCTGAGGGACAGGGTTTACATGTATGTGGAAAGGCGAGGACCGATTATGATTTGGAGGACTGATTATGGATAGTCAGCACGGTTTTGTATGTGGGAAATGATGTCTCACTAAATTAATTGAGTTTTTTGAAAAAGTAATGAAGAAGATTGATGAGGGCAATGCAGTGGACATGATCTATATGAATATCAATAAGGTGTTTGATAAGGTTCCACATTGTACACTGGTTAGCAAGGTTAGATCACATGGAATACAGGGCAATCTAGCCACTTGGATACAGAACTAGCTCCAAGGTAGAAGACAGAGAGTGGTGGTGGAGGGTTGCTTTTCAGACTGGAGCCCTGTGACCAGCGGTGTGCCCCAAGGATCGGTGCTGGAGACACTGCTTTTCATTGTTTGAATAAAATGATTTGGATGTGAACAATGGAGGAATGGTTAGCAAGTTTGTAGGTGATACCAAAATTGGAGGTGTAGTGGACAGTAAAGAGGTTACCTTAGAGTACAATGGGATCTTGATCGTGTGGGCCAATGGGCTGTTGGGAGTTTTATTTAGATAAATGTGATGTGCTGCATTTTGGAAAGGCAAATCAGTGTAGGGTGTATACACTTTAATGGTAAGGTCCTGGGGAGTGTTGGTGAACAAAGAGACCTTGGAGTGCAGGTTCATAGTTCCTTGAAAATGGAAATACAGGTAGACAGGATCATGAAGGCGGTATTTGGTACACTTGCCTTTATTGGTCAGTGTTGAGTATAGAAGTTGAAAGGTCATATTGTGGTTGTACAGGACATTGGTTAGGCCACTTTTGGAATGCTGTGTTCAATTCTGGTCTCCCTGCCATAGGAAGGATGTTGTGAAACTTGAAAGAGTTCAGAAAAGATATACAAGGATGTTGCCAGGGTTGGAGAATTTGAGCTATAGGGAGAGGTTGAATACGCTGAAGCTATTTTCCCTGAAGTCTCGGAGGCTAAGGGGTGACCTTACAGAGGTTTATAAAATCATGAGGGGTATGGATAGGATAAATAGAGAAAATCTTTTCCCTCCTGAGGTGGGATTGAGTCCAAAACTAGAAGGCATTGGTTTCATATGAGAGGGGAAAGATTTAAAAGGGATCTAAGGGGCATTTTTTTCATGCAGAGGGCTGTGTGCATATGGAATGAACTGCCAGAGGTGATGGAGGCTGGTACAATTACAACATTTAAAAGGCAGCTGGATAGGTGTATGAACGGGAAGGGTTTAAGGGGATATGGGCCAAATGGGACTAGATTTATCTAGAATATTTGGTCAGCATGGACAAGTTAGACCGAAGGTCTGTTCCCATGCTGTACAGTTCTATGACTCTAAGGTGTTCACAGATTGAGACAGACCTTTAAAATCTGGATGTTCCAACCAACCTCCAGCTCCAACACTAACCCATCCCTGATCCATTTTCACGGCAAGTTATCAGTGGGCACCACCAATTAGAGAAGAGGAGACTGAAACCTCAGGAAATCTCCAACTCCTAATTTCTGCTTTCAGGATAAAAATTGAGACCACCATTTTTCTGTAATTGTTCATAGCTTTAGGTCTCCCCCATGGATGTTCATTGAGATACCACTCAACATGGTAATTCTACGATTCTATAATTTAAGATAGTAGATGTATATAACCGCACATTACTGGTAAGTTGTTGTTGGCTGCTCATGGTACAGTTCGAGGTTGTGGCGAATCTTGTGTTCAGTATCAGCTCATCAGTTTGGGCTGGCCACTTACACTTCCTCTTCTGATTTAACCAACGCACATTCCTGAAACACACTCCCAACTCTTCTCAGTGATACAATGAAGACTGAATCAAATATTTGATTCAATCAGCTGTGATGGAGAAAGACCCATCACGAGTGAGGGGGAAATTCTGAATATTCTCTATCTTGGAAATGTTGCTTCTAAGAAGAAAGGCAAGATTAAAAGACACCATGTGCATCATGCCATTTATATTGCTCTTTTCACTATCTCAGGGCACCCTTCAGAAATTTCCTACCAAATATGAAGTTATTACTGCAATACATGTAATTTACACACAGCAAGCTCTCAGCAATAATAACCAGATTACATTTTTTTTAGAAATGAAGTTCATTGAGGAACTCTCCTTCTCTTCAACAGCAGGTCAAAGGATCTCTGACATAAACAATAACCTCCAATAGTAAAGCACTCCTTTAAGACTGGAAGGTCAGCCCAGCTTTGGACACTCAAATGCCTGTAATAGCCTTCTGATTTTGAGTTTTACCAATTCCACCACAGCTGCCTATTTCCTCCTACATTTATTTAAAAAAAAGGGTTTAATGTTTCTTCATAGAATAGTGTGTTCATTAGATTGATTTCAGTTCTGTAAACTTGTCCATTTTGAAGTTAAATCTTAAGTACAATTAAAGCTTATGATATTTTTCTGTAGATGACATTTGAATAGATAATGATCAAGATCAATTTCAACAGCAAATTATCCAAAAAACACACTAAACTTGAGATAGTTACATCAAGTTTGAGAGTTGCAGTCTTTTATTTGTAAGAAGAAACTTCAGACAAAAGTGACTTGTGGAACATTGAACAATCAGGATACCTGAAGCAATTCTCTGTTTGTTGGAAAATAGTTAACCCTGTCAGAATCAAGGTAGAAACAGCCTTTGAATAAAACTTAGGGTCAGACTGTATTAATTCACCAAGGAAGGTTTGTTATTGCTTCAGTTCTCAGTTTAGATGTTTCTGTGAGTTAGTTTCCTGTACCAAATGGCTCCTATATTTTTACAGCGAATGTTGTAAATAGTGTTTGTCGGTGGGGGTAATTGAAAAATGATAATTGTGTAACTTGTATTAAGTATATTTTATGAAGTAAAGTTCAGCCACAAATAAAACTTTTGGCTACAGTCAAATATAAAAATAAGTTGTGTCCACTAACATGCATAACTTGATTTACCACTCACCAACAGCATTGATGGATGGTGGCTTGATACATAAAGCAGGCACTGTTTGTTCTATGTTTTATAAATAATCTTCAGCACAGACTTAGTATAATAAAACAATTCTATAATTTCATTCCCAGTACATTCCCAAGTTAGTGTTGCCATTTTTATGCTCAGCAATGAAAGAGAAATTGCCTCCTGCAGTGTAGATAAGTTCAAAGGTTATCCCACCCAGTATTTTGGATATTAAAATTTCCACAGAAATAAAGACACCCAAATGGCCTCAAGGATTCTTGTTCTGTCAAGGACAAAAGGCATTCCTTTCTCTTTTATAAAAAGTTTGGTGGTTTAGCTATTAATAGCAGCCACGGTCACTGCCATGATGCATTATCTTTTTATTCTTCCTTTGCTGAAGTAGGATAGGGTACAATTACATAAACATACAACAAACTTTTATTGTGGTTGTTCACAATGTTTATGACGGATTGGATGAACATCATTTCTGAATGTTGAAGTGGATATGAACAGTGGGTTATGCACAGCTTCCTGCACTATTTGACATTTCTTCTCATTTGAAAGAGCTAAATGCTATTGCAAAACCCAAAACACTTGGATTAAGGGCTAGTCTCAATCCAATCTGCATCATCATAATAATCAGTATAATCATGTTCAAGACCAGTACAAACAGATTTGCACAGGCATGAGGAAGATTATTCCAGGCACTATCCTCTCCTAAATACAAATAGGCATGGACAGCCTATGTAACCATTCACAGCTAAAGGTGAATGCAATGGTACGAGGGAACCTCCTCCATCCCCAGCTGACAAGTGTTCTCTGAAGAACGTATCATACAACATGCTGACGAGGAGATGCTTTTGACAGACTACTGCATTGACCACTGTTGTTTTATCCGTACACTCAATCTGCTGTGCTCCCATGAAACTAGATTGATTCTGCTTGCTTGCCTTAATAATTTCTAAATATCCTTTTCCTATTTCCTTAGAAATGGATTCTGACATTTTACCAATGACAAAATGTTAGATGATCTGGCCTATTGTTTTCTGGTTTCAGTCTCCCTCTTTCCATAAATAGGTGCATTATATTTGCAAACATCAAATCTACTGCAACATTTATTGTCATTGGAGTCCACTCAACCCGATATTCTCTCAAATACAATTCAAATAATGAAAAATATAAGTAAATTCTCCATATCCTTGGTGAAAGATTTGGACGATTGAATACCATATTACAAGCCGGTGAGGAGGTTCCTGACCTGTCTGATGCTAACGCACACTAATTTCCCTCTCACACAATGGGGTGAGGCGCACCTGGGTAAATAAAATTCCTGCAGAATTTTGGACTATCTTCAGCTCATCACCCAGGCAACATCAGCCACATCGATAGCGAGTGATGAAATGAGGGTATGAATATGAAATATTGCTAAAGTAGGGATGAAAATTTTAAAAACTTGACGTGACATTTTAGCAAAATGCAAAACCAAAACCATTCTAGCTTCTAAAATTCTTTCCGAGCAGGAACATTTTGAAAATGTCCAAAGAGTTATGACAAATTGTAAAATTGTTGTGTATTTGGTGAGTTCTGCCATAGCTAGTGGCTCAAAAGGTTTCTGGCCCATTACAGTACACAGTTACTGGGATTAGACGACCCTTACTGAACACAACTGAGATTAGACGGCCCATTACAGTACACGATTACTTGGGATAAAATGACCCTTACTGAACACGATTACTGGGATTAGACGGCTCTTACATAACACAGTTACTAGGATTAGACGGCCCTTACTGAACACGAAAACTTAGTTTAGTCGTCCCATTACAGTACACGATTACTGGGATTAAACGGCCCTTACTGAACACGATTATTGGGATTAGACGACCCTTTACTGAACACGGTTACTTGGGATTAGAAGACCCTTACTGAACATGATTACAGGGATTAGACGGCTCATTCCAGCACACAGTTACTGTAATTAGACGGCCCTTACTGAACACTGTTACTGTAATTAGACGGCCCTTACTGAACACGGTAACTGGGATGAGACGACCTTGCTGAACATGGTTACTGGGATTAGACAGCCCTTAACATTGCACAGTAACTGGGATTTGACGGCCCTCACTGAACACGGTTACTGGGATTAGACGACCCATTACAGTACATGATTTCTGAGATTAGACGACCCTTAATGAACACTATTAGTTGGGATTAGACGACCCTTAATGAACACTATTAGTTGGGATTAGACGGCTCATTCCAGTACACAATTACTGGGATTAGACGACCGTTACAGAACTCGGTTACTGGGATTAGACGGCCCATTACTGTAGACGGTAACTGGGATTAGAAGACCCTTACTGAACATGATTACAGGGATTAGACGTCCCATTACAGTACACAATTACAGGGATTAGACGTTCCATTACAGTACACAGTTACAGGGATTAGACGTTCCATTACAGTACACAGTTACAGGGATTAGACGTCCCATTACAGTACACAGTTACAGGGATTAGACGGCCCTTACTGAACACGGTTACTAGGATTGGACGTCCCTTAGTGAACATGGTTACTAGGATTAGATGGCCCATTAAAGTACACAATTACTGGGATTAGACGTCCCTCACTGTACACGGTTACTGGGATTAGACGGCCCATTACAGTACACGGTTACTAGGATTGGACGTCCCTTACTGAACACGGTTACTGGGATTAGATGTCCCTTTAAAGCACACGATTACTAGGATTAGAGGGCCCTTCCTGAACACTGTTACCGGGATTAGACGGCCCTTACTGAACATGACTATTGGGATTAGACGGCCCATTACAGTACACAGTTACCGGGATTAAACAACCCTTACTGAACACGATTACTGGGATTAGACAGCCCTTACTGAACACAACACGGTTACTGGGATTAGACAGCCCATTACAGTACATGGTTACTGGGATTAGACGGCCCATTACAGTTGACGATAACTGGGATTAGACGGCCCTTACTGAACATGATTACTGGGATTAGACGGCCCATTACAGTACACAGTTACTGGGTTTATGCGGCCCTTACAGAACATGATTACTGGGATTAGACGGTCCATTACAGTTGACGATAACTGGGATTAGACGGCCCTTACTGAACACGGCTACTGGGATTAGACGGCTCATTCCAGTACACAGTTACTGGGATTATGCGGCCTTTACAGAACATGATTACTGGGATTAGACGGTCCATTACAGTAGACGATAACTGGGATTAGATGACCCTTAGTGAACACGGTTACTGGGATTAGATGACCCTTAGTGAACACGATTACTGGGATTAGACGACCCTTACTGAACACGATTACTGGGATTAGACGGCCCATTACAGTACAAATTACTGGGATTAGACGGCCCTTCCTGAACACTGTTACCGGGATTAGACGGCCCTTACTGAACATGACTATTGGGATTAGACGGCCCATTACATTACACGGTAACTGGGATTTGACGGCCTTTACTGAACACGGTTACTGGGATTAGACGGCCCTTACTGAACACGGTTACTGGGATTAGACGGCCCTTACTGAACACGGTTACTGGGATTAGACGGCCCTTACTGAACACGGTTACTAGATTTAGACGGCCCTTACTGAACATTGTTACTGGGATTAGACATCCCATTACAGTACACAGTTACCGGGATTAGACGGCCCTTACTGAACACGGTTACTAGATTTAGACGGCCCTTACTGAACATTGTTACTGGGATTAGACATCCCATTACAGTACACAGTTACAGGGATTAGACGGCCCTTACTGAACACGATTACTAGGATTAGACGCCCCTTAACAGTACAAATTAGTGGGATTAGACGGCCCTTCCTGAACACTGTTACCAGGATTAGACGGCCCTTACTGAACACGATTACTGGGATTAAACGGCCGTTACTGAACACGATTATTGGGATTAGACGACCCTTTACTGAACACGGTTACTTGGGATTAGAAGACCCTTACTGAACATGATTACAGGGATTAGACGGCTCATTCCAGCACACAGTTACTGTAATTAGACGGCCCTTACTGAACACTGTTACTGTAATTAGACGGCCCTTACTGAACACAGTTACTGTAATTAGACGGCCCTTACTGAACATGGTAACTGGGATGAGACGACCTTGCTGAACATGGTTACTGGGATTAGACAGCCCTTAACATTGCACAGTAACTGGGATTTGACGGCCCTCACTGAACACGGTTACTGGGATTAGACGACCCATTACAGTACATGATTTCTGAGATTAGACGACCCTTAATGAACACTATTAGTTGGGATTAGACGACCCTTAATGAACACTATTAGTTGGGATTAGACGGCTCATTCCAGTACACAATTACTGGGATTAGACGACCGTTACAGAACTCGGTTACTGGGATTAGACGGCCCATTACTGTAGACGGTAACTGGGATTAGACGGCCCTTATTGAACATGGTTACTTGGGATTAGAAGACCCTTACTGAACATGATTACAGGGATTAGACATCCCATTACAGTACACAGTTACAGGGATTAGATGGCCTTTACTGAACAGGGTTACTGGGATTAGACGGCCCTCAGTGAACACGGTTACTAGGATTGGACGTCCCTCACTGTACACGGTTACTGGGATTAGATGGCCCTTACAGAACACGGTTACTGGGATTAGATGGCCCTTACAGAACACGGTTACTGGGATTAGATGGCCCTTACAGAACACGGTTACTGGGATTAGATGGCCCTTACAGAACACGGTTACTGGGATTAGATGGCCCTTACAGAACACGGTTACTGGGAATAGACGACCCTTAGTGAACATGATTACTGGGATTAGACGGCCTTTACTGAACATGATTACTGGGATTAGACGGCCCTTACTGAACACGATTACTGGGATTAGACAGTCCTTACTCAACATGGTTACTGGGATTATTTGGCCTTTACAGAACACGATTACTGGGATTAGACGACCCTTACTGAACATGGTTACTGGGAGTAGATGGCCCTTAGTGAACACGGTTACTGGGATTAGATGACCCTGACTGAACGCGATAACTGGGATTAGACGGCTCATTCCAGTACACAGTTACTGAGATTAGACGGCCCATTACAGTACACGGTAACTGGGAATAGACAACTCTTAGTGAACACGATTACTTGGGATAAGATGACACTTACTGAACACGATTACTCGATTTAGACGACCCTTATTGAACACAATTCCTGGGATTAGACTGCACATTACAGTACACCATTATTGGGATTAGACGGCCCTTACTGAACACAATTATTGGGATTAAACGGCCCTTACTGAACACTGTTCCTGGGATTAGACGGCATTTACATAACACAGTTACTAGGATTAGACGGCCCTTACTGATCACGAAAACCTGGTTTAGTCGTCTCATTACAGTACACGATTACTGGGATAAAACGGCTCTTACTGAACCCAGTTACTGGGATTAGACGTCTCTTAGTGAACACGGTTACTGGGAATAGACGTCCCTCACTGTACACGGGTACTGGGATTAGACGGCCCATTACAGTACACGGTTACTGGGATTAGACGGCCCATTACAGTACACGGTTACTGGGATTAGACGGCCCATTACAGTACACGGTTACTGGGATTAGACGGCCCATTACAGTACAAATTACTGGGATTAGACGGCCCTTCCTGAACACTGTTACCGGGATTAGACGGCCCTTCCTGAACACTGTTACCGGGATTAGACGGCCCTTACTGAACATGACTATTGGGATTAGACGGCCCATTACAGTACACGGTTACTGGGATTAGACGGCCCATTACAGTACACGGTTACTGGGATTAGACGGCCCATTACAGTACACGGTTACTGGGATTAGACGGCCCATTACAGTACACGGTTACTGGGATTAGACGGCCCATTACAGTACACGGTTACTGGGATTAGACGGCCCATTACAGTACAAATTACTGGGATTAGACGGCCCTTCCTGAACACTGTTACCGGGATTAGACGGCCCTTCCTGAACACTGTTACCGGGATTAGACGGCCCTTACTGAACACGATTATTGGGATTAGACGGCCCTTACTGAACACGGTTACCGGGATTAGACGGCCCTTACTGAACATGACTATTGGGATTAGACGGCCCATTACATTACACGGTAACTGGGATTAGACGGCCCATTACAGTACACGGTTACTGGGATTAGACGGCCCATTACAGTACACGGTAACTGGGATTAGACAACCCTGAGTGAACACGATTACTTGGGATAAAATGACCCTTACTGAACACGATTACTGGATTTAGATGACCCTTACTGAACACGATTACTGGGATTAGCCTGCACATTACAGTACACAGTTACTGGGATTAGCCTGCACATTACAGTACACAGTTACTGGGATTAGACGACCCTTATTGAACACGATTACTCGAAATAGACAGCTCTTACTGAACACAGTTACTAGGATTAGACGGCTCTACAGAACACAGTGACTAGGATTAGACGGCCTTTACTGAACACGACTACTGAGATTAGACGGCCCATTACAGTACACGATTACTTGGGATAAGTGACCCTTACTGAACACGGTTACTGGATTTAGACGACCCTTACTGAACACAATTCCTGGGATTAGACTGCACATTACAGTACACAGTTACTGGGATTAGACGGCCCATTACAGTACACGGTTACTGGGATTAGACGACCCATTACAGTACACGGTTACTGGGATTAGACGACCCATTACAGTACACGGTTACTGGGAATAGACGGCCCTTACTGAACACGATTACTGGGATTAGACGGCTCTTACTGAACACAGTTACTGGGATTAGACGGCCCTTACTGAACACGATTACTGGGATTAGACGGCTCTTACTGAACACAGTTACTGGGATTAGACGGCTCTTACATAACACAGTTACTAGGATTAGACGGCTCTACAGAACACAGTGACTGGGATTAGATGGCCCTTACTGAACACGAAAACTTGGTTTAGTCGTCCCATTACAGTACACGGTAACTGGGATTAGACAGCCCTTACTGAACATGATTACTGGAATTATTTGGCCCTTACAGAACACGATTACTGGGAATAGATGGCCCTTACTGAACACGAAAACTTGGCTTAGTCGTCCCATTACAGTACACGATTCCTGGGATTAGACAGCCCTTATTGAACACGGTTACTGGGATTAGACGGCCCTTACTGAACACAATTATTGGGATTAGACGGCCCTTACTAAACACGATTAGTGGGATTAGACGGCCCTTACTAAACACGATTAGTGGGATTAGACGGCCCTTACTGAACACAATTATTGGGATTAGACGGCCCTTACTAAACACGATTAGTGGGATTAGACGGCCCTTACTAAACACGATTAGTGGGATTAGACGGCCCTTACTAAACACGATTAGTGGGATTAGACGGCCCTTACTAAACACGATTAGTGGGATTAGACGGCCCTTACTAAACACGATTAGTGGGATTAGACGGCCCTTACTAAACACGATTAGTGGGATTAGACGGCCCTTACTAAACACGATTAGTGGGATTAGACGGCCCTTACTAAACACGATTAGTGGGATTAGACAGCCCTTACTAAACACGATTCCTGGGATTAGACAGCCCTTACTGAACACGGTTACTGGGATTAGACAGCCCTTACTAAACACGATTAGTGGGATTAGACGGCCCTTACTGAACACGGCTACTGGGATTAGACGGCTCATTCCAGTACACAGTTACTGGGATTAGACAGCCCTTACTGATCATGGTTACTGGGATTAGACGACCCTCACTGAACACGATTATTGGGATTAGACTGCCCATTACAGTGCACGGTGACTGGGATTAGACTGCCCTTACTAAACACCATTACTGGGATTAGACGGACTTTACTGAACACAGTAACCCGGATCTGACAACACTTCCTGTACACGGTAACTGGGATTAGTTGGCCTTTAGTGAACACGGTTACTGGGATTAGACAGCCCTTACAGTATAAAGTAACCAGGATTAAACGACCCTGTCCTAAGAGGTCATGCCTGGAGCCCAGCTGAGAAGTGACGAAGCTCACTTGAAGTAATGCTTAACAAAGTTAACTATTGGGTTCTTTAAAAACTAAACCTTTGGTCAAAGTGATGTAAATCATAAAAGTCTTACTGAATACAGTTTAAGATAAAACCTTTTTCTTTTAGAATCATACAGCATAGGAACAGAATCTTTGGCATACCATTTCTATGCTGACCAACAAACGCAAAACTAAAGTAATCCTGTTTACCTCCACTTGGTTAATACACTGCTATGCTTTGACATTTTAATTGCTCACTTACCCCACCCTTTCAGACAGCAATTTCCATATTTCTACCATCCTCTGGGTCAAATCTCCTATCAACCACTTGCTCTTCACTTTGAAAACTTATGCCCTCTGGTCATAAACACATCTGCCATGGGGAAAATACTCTCATGATCTACTCTATGCCTTTCACAATTTTGTATACCGCAAATCAGATTCCGACTCAGCTGCCTCTGCTCCAAGGAAAACAAACCCAGCTTATCCAGTCTCTTCTCATTTTAATATTTTCATCCCAGGTAACATCCTGGTGAATCCCCTCTGCACTCTCTCCAGAGCCTTCCTTCCAATAACGTGGCAACCAGAACTGCACTCAACACTTCACCTGTGGCCTAACAAATGTTTTATAAAGTTGTAACAAGACTTCCTTGCTCCTACGTTCTATGCTCTGACTAATGAAGGCAAGCATCCTGTATGGCTACTTCACCACCCTGTCTGCCTCTGCTGACAACTTTAGGTATCTATGGGCTTGTACATCAAGGTCAATTTGTTTCTCTATACTCCCTAAGGACCTATCATTTTGATGCGACTTTCAATAGATTTCCTGGTTCAAACATAATTACATGTAGTGCAAGTTAGGTATCATGAAGGACTCTAAGCATTCTCCCAAAAATCCTTCAAGAAAGTTGCCACAGCCCCAGCAGACCATATAGAGCTGTTCTCTCATCACAGAAAGAGACAACTGGTGGTGAATGTAACCTGGAGGTTACCATGCCTCAGATGAGGAAAACGATTGAAAAAGGTGGGACCTTCGTGGTGGCATCGGAGGGTGTGGGAATTGATCCCACTCTGTTGGTGTGACTCTCAGTCGCAAACCGGACTTCAAGTAAAACCTCTGCAGAACCATAGAGACGTACAGGATGGAAACAGACCCTTCGGCCCACCTTGTACACACCAATCAGATATCCCAACCCAAACTAGCCCTACCTGCCAGCATTCCACATTCTACTGGTTACATGAGTGCGAACTTTCTGATTAAAGTTATGAACATAAGCGGAATACTCCCCACATGCTGATAATCGAGAAACCCACAGCATCTAGACTGAAATGACTTTTACTTGGCCCTTTCATAACTTTCAGCAAAGGAGTTTTGTTTTAAAAACACTCGGTGGAGCTAGATACAAATGTACTCTCAAAACCTTAAAGCATTGTAAAACATGCTGTGAGTAGAGCTGCCTCATTACTTACTAACTTTAGTATGTACAAAGAGACAAATGCAATACCAGATCAATTAGCAACTTGAGATAGCAAAATGGACAGTTATAAATCACAAGTCATTTTTTAATACAAATCAGTAAGAGGGCTAATCTCAAGGGAGGACAATTTGAATGTTTTGTAGAGTTTATTCCAAGGAAAGCAGCTGGCTTGAACATTATTTTCAGGAAATCCTTCTGTGCTTATTTTTTCCAAGCATTCAGAAGGGCTGTAGCTGTTTCAGTAAGGATGACGAATCACCAGGATTGGGGGCTTTGGCTGAAGACCTCAGGAACTGCTCTCGTTGGCCCCCATCCTTTGTAGTAAGGATGCAGTTCCATCAGTTTCCTTGAATAAAGTGGCCAGCTAAACAGGAAATGCTTGGTTGTACTCAATGTGGCTTTAGACAGCAATTTTCAGAGGAGCTGCTGTTTTTAGCCAGTGAAGGTTGAGTAAAGTTAACTTTATTATGTACAGTAAGTGACCATGTGATTGATAGATGTTAAAAATATACTTCAGTGAGCCAATGTCATACAGGGCCAACCTGGATCACAATCAACATTTCAGCAAGAACTTATAAAAACTCAGAAGTCTTCTATGAAGTAACATAATTACATGGTCTTTATTTTTAGGCAGTAAATATACATATTCCTTCATTTGCACTGAATGGAATGAAATATGAAGGTCTGAAGAAGACACGGGGGGAATGTGCAAACTCCACACATAGTCGCCCGAGGTTGGAACTGAACACAGGTCCCTGGCACTATGAGGCAGCATTGCTAACCACTGAGCCACTGTGCCTTGCAAATATTGGCACCGTTTCCTTACATACTCAAAAAAGTGCCATTCCCAGTTTATTTCTTCTTCCATCTTCATTTCTGTCCCATTTCTTTTCCCTTTTATTTGCTCATCTTCACTGCCATTAACTTCAATTTTTTTTTAACCAAAACTCATTCCACACTTGATGAATTTCTCCATGTCACATATTCTCTCATTCCATACCCCTTAGTCACATTTTGATCCTTTCCATATAGCTGGACTGATATCTCTATATACTGAATAAGAGATGTCCTGGCTTTTGAATGTTCCTGAACCTTGTGCAATGGAATTTGTGTGAAAAGGAGCCTGGAGTGCTGTCTGGACCATTAACCACAGATGTAGAAGAAATGGGAGCAAGCATTGACAGTCAGCATGAAACACTTAGGTAAAAACAATGACTGCAGATGCTTGAAACCAGATTCTGGATCAGTGGTGCTGGAAGAGCACAGCAGTTCAGGCAGCATCCAAGGAGCTGCTCCTTGGATACTGCCTGAACTGCTGTGCTCTTCCAGCACCACTGACCCAGAGCATGAAACACTTGATACAGGATAATGCAATTTACACCTTTCGGTATAAAAAGGTAAAAGCTATTCACCTACTACATCCCATTTTCTCTTCTGATTTTTTTAAAAAAATAAACTACCATGGCCTTTCAGAACATGGGAAAAGCAGATAACTAGTTGGCCTTTATTAAATGAGATCATGGCTGACGTGACCTAATTTCATATATCCATATTTCTTCAGATTCCCTAATACCTTATTTTAATATAAAGTCTATTAATCTCAAATTCAAAAGTAACAATTGATTTAGAATCACTGTTTTCAGAAAACACCTCAAATTCTACTCCGTTATTCATATAGAAGTGTTTTCGAATTTCATTCCTTACTTTTTGCTTTAAGTTTTAGACTATCCCAACCAGTAGGAATGGTTTTTCTTCATCTGTCCTCTTAAATAACCTTGATACTCTTAATGACATTAATGGGCCATTTTATTATTTACTGCAACTTCTAATCCCTAGTGAGTAGAAACTGAGTAAAACGTTTTTTTTAATTAATGTGCTTCATTATGCAACTAATAACTTTTGAAATAATTTAAGCACCATATTACACTGTTGACTAGAAAATCAATTGGATCACCTGCATAAATGTCCCAACTATGACAGTAAGTCAAATCCTCCGAATTAATAAAGCTCCACGACCACTTCAAATCGCAACTAAAGAATAGGTGGGATTTTTCAACTTGCTTCAATGGGTGTAGTGGCAATAACATTCAAGATGTTCAATAGCATTCAGCACAGGCAAACTGCTTAATCAAAACTTCATCCACCAACCTGGAAAATAATCATCTTCCCTGGTGACACTGCATGAGTGAGCAATAAGTACCAATCTTGCCAGCAACACCAGCATCCATCAAATTATTATTTTTTTTTCAAAATGACCCACCATTAAATTGTACCATACCACTGTTCTTGCATGCTGTATGGAATTTTATACACAAGTCTAATTATCTTTACAGTGGCAGTAATAAAACTTGCATTATGAAACTGTATTTTCTTTGGACATTCTACTTCACATAAAAGTTTGGTTTTCCAAGTGTGATTGAGTGCCTTTATTTTTAAGATTTAATGTTTGGATAGTGCAAATCTGCCCTGCGTGCCAACGATTAGTAAAGCTGCAATACAGAAAAGACGTAAAAATCTAAAGTGTAAAAAGTAAATGCATTTCAATTGATTTAATTTCACATGAAATATATGGTTAGCAATTAGATATGACCAGCTAAATAGTTCTAGCATCGCACTGAGTAAATAAATATTAAAAAGGAATCAAAAAATAATTGCACTTCAATTACCTATTAGCAGCTGTTGTCAACACAAATAATAGATCCAGTTCAGTCCATCAGCGCTGATAGCACTGTCAATGAATGATATACATAGTGAGTGTTACTATCTTATCTCAGATGTTAATTTTGTGTGTTATTTTTACATTAATTCAGAAGTTAGTGCATTTCTGTTCATGTATTTTATGTAATGGTATACATTCAGAATGCGAACTGGCTCCACCTATGAAAAGCCTTTTGTGGCAATTTAGCTTCTTTAATTTTTACAAATATGTCGGACTTTTTTTCTCCAGTTGAAATACTTTCTAGTGAATCACGATAGATTTGACAGTGTGTGTCATGGTTTAGCATCGAAGGCCAACATTCCATGATTTCTGATTGGGATTTGAACAAATAAACATTTTGAATAACGTCACAGTTGTTAACCTGATCTTTGGTGGATCACCAGTGTCATCATTAGATAGAACATACATTATCGGCCCCAAGGCCCTTGCAAGATGTATTTGGCAGGTTATTCTGTTACAGCACTGGATTCTGACCTTCATACAATAAACTCCAAGGCTAAGATGGGTGTCTCTAGTATTGAAATTGTTTTCAGTCAGGAAAAGCAAGACCATTTTTTACTCTGAATGAGTGACAAGCCTGCAAACCATAAAGTGAACTTGTGTCAGCAAAACGTCTACTTAATCTGAACAACTGCTATCGAGTTCATCTCAAACATAAATTGTTCATGGAAGAGAAAATGGAAAACGTGAACTAGTTCTTTGACCTTTTATTTTATAACTTTCCATGGTTGCAAGCTGGGAGAAGAATCTGCTTACCATGCCAATTTTAGAAACACAATCCATGCAAACATTTAACTTTAAATTAAATTTTTGGCTTTAAAGTGATGCAGATTTGAGGATGTCATCATGAGGTTCATTTCAAGAATTAAAATGTCACAATCCACTCTGTTTAAGCAAGCATCATGTATTTGTTTCTGATTGATACATTTAAACTTTCATCAGGATGGTATTTTTAGTGGTTAGTGGAAATCTGGCTGTAACTTATGAGTCAGATATTTTCAAGATTGATTGATAGATTTTTGTAATTGGGAATATCAAAAGGATATGAAAAAAATTGTGGGTAAATGGTCAGTGATACTAATTAGCCAATGATCTGGATGAATAAAAGGTATGACTGAATATCCTAGTCGTTTTATCTTCTTTCACATGAGAATGGAACACTACCAGGTTTGAAATTTAATTTGAAAATTTTGTAATATCTAAATGCTCAATATGTAAAATGACAACCGGAAACAGCAGATTCAAAGCACTACAAATGCTAGAGGAAAGATCACAGAAGCGCTTCACAGGAGGCTCCCAAGCACTGAGGGTGTCACCTAGACAGGGGACGAAACGTCTGCAACATAAATTCCCAGCTCGGCGAACAGAACCACAACAACGAGCACCCGAGCTACAAATCTTCTCACAAGCTCAATATCTCCCCTCAAGTATTTTTTTAAATGAAGGTGTTTACATGTTTTACCATGTTAAAAATTCCATTTAAAAATTCCTGAAAGAGGAATTTGATGCAAATATCTTAAGCATATTCATACTGATAGCTTGGAAATAATGCAGTGATTCTATGGGCTGGAACTTTTCCAAGCCCACCCAGAGCTTGTAGAAAGGTGGGCAAGGAAGCTTAAATTGGGCAAGAGGCAAAATATCAGTTTTCCAATGTCATCTTAAAGTTTTGTGATGAAGCTTTTGGATTGGAAATTTTCAGTTTAAGTTTACCCAAGCTTCGTGGTTGGGAATCCCTTTTGTGTTAACTAGGGCATCACAAATACTCAGTAAAACATTAATCAACTGAAATTATGTTCACAGTTGCAATCTCGTTAGCCAAAAACTGGAAATACATGTGTTCACAAACCCAGATTACATATACACACACATTTCCTGGTGAGGTGATCTTCTTTCTCCAGACTTCAGTGGATTTAATTTTCTTCAGTGACTTCGATCCTTCATATCCAAGGTGTTTCTTTATGCAGTATGCACAGTGTAAGAGGAGAAGCATGACCAGATGAACAAACCTGACAAAGCGAAGCAGCTACAGTAACTGACACCAGCTTATCTGATCAGGGCAAATAAGTGGAGTTTTACTCAAAAGGTGGTTCAATTCAAAAAGCCATGCTCTGTGGTGTGCCCTTGTCCCATGCAAGTCCTTCGTGAAAAAGGTTAACAGATGTATACATTTCCCTAGCTTTGATGAAAAGGTCAGTTGTCTGATGGTTCAGGAGCTGCTGAATGCTATAGTTTATTTTATGTTTTAAATGTGAACCCTGACAGATCTGAGAGAAATAGTATCACTTTTTTGTATCACAAGTTGTAACAGAAATAAAGTGTTAGCTACTGATTGTGTATCCATCATTTGATTGGGATACCAGGTAGTAATCCTCTTGTGTGTGACAATCCCCTGACATGACAATCTCAAATTCTAGCTCACACTCAAGAGAGTGTGAAGTAAAGAGTAGGCAGTGCTACAATGGCAGAGGGTAGCAGATTATTTATCCTCTTGCATCACTGGAGCAGTGTTCTCTTGAGGCAAGTATGGCCTCCTGCCATCCACAGGGAAAAGAACGTCCTTTTGTCTTACACAGCCTCAGGAGAACACCCAGAGAGGTATCTCCTGAAGCATGGCCTGGGGTCTCGTATCTCCAAGGTTAGATGGTGATGATGAGCAGAGGTGGAGTGATGGTCTTAGGATTCAGAGTGCTGTTTGGTGGCCTTTTCAATACAATGGCAGTTCAGAATGGTCCAGCTGGGGACTGTACATGAAGATGTAAGGTAAAATGCCCAATTTTATGGGCAGGATTTTATGAACTGAGTATAATATATTTGCATCAGAAAACCTGACATTCACCCCTGCAGGAGTCCATCCTGCTGTTGGGTCCATGTCCACATCTCAGAAGAAAAAAACTCATGTAGATTTACTTTCACGTTGGGTTTAGCACAGGTGTGGAGGACCATAAATACCTCAGAACTTCAAGCCAGCCTCAACCTCACAAAAGCACTGCCTCATAAAATTAGTTTCCAAACCCTTGTTCATGATTATTTCTTGGATGAAGTCTATCAGTCAACCAATTACAGCTAGTTCACTGCTAATTGTGGGGGTGGGGGTGGGGGGCAGAGGAGGCGTGCAAGGGGGGGCTGATAGATAAATGGGAGAGAGGTGGGCCTGTGCTTTTTCAGCACCACGCATTTTGACTCTGATCTCCAGTCCTTACTTTATCCTATTTTAAAAAATATTGAATGACTAAACATTTTATCAGTATTGTATGAGAAAGGTAAGTGGCGAAGAGAAATAGGTAACTGTAATAGAAGACTCAGGTGTGCTGTTAGCCCTCTATTTAAATATTGCCCATCTCGCTGAAACCTGTAGGCTGGGGCATTTTTGTACTAAGTAACTTAGCATGATCCCTCCTGCCTTTCCATTGCACTATGACATTAACCCACTCACTTTAACAAGGGAGCAGGCCATGCACACGTGGTCATATTTTAAAACATGGAAACTGCAGAAAGTTATGTCTTTGGGAGCCAATTGAAATTTTATTTGGAGACTCAAGTGGGGAATCACAAGCTTTCCCATCAGGGCTAACCTGACATGGATCATGGACCAAGAGAAACTCAAGCAGGGAGGTTTTTAAAAACAGTTGTGACTCTTTTTATATATAAAAAATATATTATATATGATATACAAAAAGAAAACCTAGATGGAAAATGAATGTACTGCATTCCCTGCTATTAAAAATATTGAAAAGCTTGTAATACTTTAGCGCATGTTGTGCATTTTTAGAAATTCCAATAAAAGGTGATCTTGAACTGGATCGCTCTGTCGTGTTACTGCATTACTGCCATAACAAACTAGACAAATTCCTCAACTCTCTAAAGTACCTCTAAAACATTAGCCGACATTTACATAGCTAGGTGCACCTTGACAGATTCTACACAGACCCCACATTTGCTTGAAGGGGTCTGGTAGCATTGATATTGTGTGCTGTTGTCATAGTCCATTGATGCTGACCATGGAGTCAAAATGCCGTCACCTGCAAGGTCCTTACAAAGAAGCTGATATGCCAAGCTCTCCATTGACAACACCATTTTAGAAGTTTACAAACTAGCAAGCCAGTATTCACCAGGCTGAGATATACCTAATCCATAGAAGACTGCACTCTCTAAAGTAGTGATTATCATCACACACATCAAACTAAAGTCCTTACAATTACTTAAAAATTGGATTGACCTCACCCAAAAAGGTCTGGTTGAGTCAATGTTTCAGTGCTAAACCCAAGTTTGAATAGTCAGTGGTGAAGTCCAGTTTTTCTATTTCGTTCATTCACAGGATTAAGACACCATTGGCAATTGATTGTCCATTCCTAATTGCCCAGAGGGCAGCTAGAAGTCAACCATATTGCTGTGGGTCTGGAGTCACATATAAACCAGATATGGCTGACTGTTTAGTGAGTTTTTCTGCAACAATCAGCAATGGATTCATAGTGTCATTAGACTCATAATTACAGATTATTGATTTAATTCAAATTCCACCATCTACCATGGGGAGGTTTGAATCAGGTCCTCGGAACATTACCGAAGCCTTTGAATTTACAGTCCAGCAACAATGCCACTAGGCCATCACCTCTCCCTAAATCAACCAGAAGCTATTAGTGCTCTCTCCTGAAAAGATGCTTTATTGCGAATGAAAAATCTTTACTGGTCAGAAATACAGCAAGGATATTCAAAGAAATTCTGAGAATGTGCACCACAATTTATTACAATATATTTAGTTAATGAATAATAACTAATTTAAAATGAAATGTTGTTTGATTCTCTTACTAATAAAATAAATGCAGCAATGCTGTGCCTGAAATCTTTTCTGAAAGCACAAGTTACATTTATTTTGTTTCATGTAATAATGAATAAAAACATTTCAGTACACCCAAATTTTGTGAAAACATCAAATTGTGCAAACAACAGAATTCGAACAGTTCAGCATTATCAAGATGGCTTTCACACATTTGCTTATCACTTTTTTTCATTAATAGTTCCATTTTAAATCCGTACTCATTGAACTCATAGATAATATGCATATATCATTTTTATATTTGCTGACTCATTTTGGAGGACATGTCATGCAGGTTGCTCCAATCTCATCTACTTTGAGGCAGGTGCAAACAGCTATCACTTTGTGAGATGAACTCCATCCAAAGTTTTCAGTGCATTTACAGAATGGGATGCCTAGTGCACATATGAAGCAAGGCTACAGCACATACAATCATAAACAGAGGTTTGGTAAGTCAGGGACATCTTGCAGAACAAGAGATAAAATGATGAACATACAGTAGTGAGACCACACCTATTGCAGGCACACTTTATTAATTATGCAGTAACTAGAAGGAATAGATCCAGCCAGTATTAGATAAACTGTAGTGGAAAATGATAAGGATATCATTCAATATGCAATACCAAGGTTATAGAAAACCACTTGAGATTTGGAATTTCTAAAGTATTAACTCTCCCAGCACCAGCTGCCTTTGCGTCCAGTATAGTTTTTTCTGTTTTGCAGGGAGGGGGCCAAACATAGTATATATTCTACAGTTTTGAACATTGCCTAACATATTACAGCTAGGCAACTCTGTGATATTGCCCAGAATTTGCAGTAAAACTGATGATTGCAAGTAATAGCACTCACCGTTATTCAACTGAAAAGTCACATTGGACATCTGCAATTACCATAGGTTGCAATGAGAAAATTGCTGTCCAGTTATTGTATTCCTCAAGCTGAGCTACACCAGTAAATGACCAAAAAGATGAAACGCATAAATGGGGACCAAGTTACAATACTCACATTATTACATACTGACCTAGCTCACCAGAACTAGAATAGTTCAAAACTTGGTCAAAACTTATAAATTAACTTTTAGAAGTGTAGTCATCCATTCTTTTAGTTTTTAAGTCAGAAGGTTTTAAAAAGGTTAAAAATACATAAATAATTAGATTAGATTCCCTACAGTATGGAAACAGGCCCTTTGGCCCCACCAGTCCACACTGACCCTCCGAAGAGTAACCCACCCAGACCCAATTCCCTGACTAATGCACCTAACACTATGGGCAATTTAGAATGGCCAATTCACCTGACCTGCACATCTTTGCGACTATGGCAGGAAACTGAAGCACACCTAAGCAGACACAGGGAGAATGTGCAAACTCCACACAGACAGACACCTAAGTCTGGAATCGAACCTGAGGCCCTGGTGCTGTGGGGCAGCAGTGCTAACCACTGTGCCACCCCAATATTCACCACTGCCTTTTCTTTTATTTCTCATACTCCTTCATAATCCTATTTTTCTTTCTGTAACTAACTTGATATTGAATTAAATATTCTTAACTGACACTATCTAGTTTGCACTCTGCAAGCCTAGCAGATACATATTTGTTTGTCCTATTGCAATCTCAGGTCTCCAGTTGAGAGTGCTGTGCCAAAACAGGTTTGAATCACAGTTCCTTTGTTGCTGAAACCAAAATCCTTGTCAATACCCATCCCTTTAATGGCACTTTGGAATGGAACTGAAAAACTGTTAGATCAAAAGGAGGAGACATACAATGTTGCCAAAAATAAAAATAGGCCCAAGGATCAGAAGCACTTTAGAATTCAGCAGACGGAGCACCAAGTAAGTAATGACGAAATGAGAATAAAAATAACTTCTAACAAGGAACAGAAAACAGAAAACGTAAAAGTGTCTATTCACATGCAAAACGGAAATGTCAGCAAAACAAACGTGGGTCCACTTCAAGCAGAGATAGAAGAACTGATCATGAAAAATATGCTGTACAATGCAGAAGGTGCTGTTTTTATGCTCAATGCCTTCATCTGCTTCTTGAAAGACAGCTTCAGTTCTCCCCGATATTCACAATCCATCAAATCCTCTCTTTGCTGCTCCAGTTTGCAGAGCACATCATGCTTAGCTTATATAATACACTGTCTAGAGTATACTAGAAGGCAGTGCCAGATCAGGCTAAGCAGCAGAATATTGGCTACTCCAGTTTGGCCCTGGTCAATGAATGGGCAGCATTGACTCTGCACTCAGCCTCAGTAAGGAAAACGCTCAATGGTTCCGGACCATGGGGTTCACGGAGATTATGCTTTGTGTGTGTCAGGTCTGCTGCTCCTCGATTGTCCTCCACACGCTTTTACTTGCTGGCAGAAGGCACAGAGAACTTGTTCACACTTGTAAATGTCTCTGACTTATTGGTTGAAATCCAAAGAAATAGAGGAAGAGAAACAAACTGGCTTTCTTCAAGCTCAATGGTTTGTTAAAAAATTTTCAGAGGAAAGGACAACTGCTTCCTTTATGGATAGGTTAAGTGAATGGGCAAGCACCTGGTAGATGAATATACAGATATGTTTGGATAAGTCTGAGGTTATCCAATTTGGAAGGAGAAATGAGTACAGTATTTCTTAATTAGTGAGAGATTGGAAAATGCTGATGTGAAAAGGCACCTTGGTGTCGTTGTTCATATATTACTGAAAGCTAACGTGGGTGCAGCAAGGAAACAAAGGCAAATGATATGTCAGCCTTTCTCACAAGATGATTTGAGTACAAGAGTAGAGATGTCTTGCTTCAGTTGTATAGAACCTTGGTGAGATTAAGTGTATTTACAGTACTATAAGTATTATTTACAGCTTTAGTCCCCACAACTAGATAAGGGTATAGTTTCCAAAAAAGGAGTGTACTGGAGATTCACCAAACTAATTCCTGAGATGGTGGGAATGTCCTGTGAAGATGGTGCTGGGCTTTTATTCTCAAACTTAGAAAACTTTTCATGTTCTAGGTAGGGTAGATCCAGAAAGAATGTTTCCTCGAGCTGACAGAGGGCAGAATCTAAATGCAAGGGACATAGTCTCAGAATAAGAGGCAAACCATTTAAGACAAATTAAGAGGAGTTTCTTCACTCATAATTTAGTACATCTTTGGAATTCTCTATCGCAAAACATTATGGATGATCAGGCAGAGTATGGTCAAGAAAAAGATCGCCATATTTTTGAATACTAATGACATTAAAGGACATGAGACCAGCTGAGAAAATGGTTTTGGTGTAGATGATCAACTATGATCCAGCATAGTCAACAAGCTTAAGGGGTCGAATAGCCTATTCCAGCTCATTAGTTCCTGCAAATGATGAAAACGCCTACTAAGCCCATTCTGGCACTGATACAATCTGTTGGGTTTGAAAACTCAAATTCCTACACAAACCTTCAAGTGCCTGAGAGGGAATTTTGACAGTGTGTCATCTCATGTTCCACAGAGCCTATACCTCTTGAATTTATAGTGCAGTGGCACAATTTTAGACAGAGTTAGAAAAGATGAGCATGAAGTGAAATTCAAATCTAAAGTAGAGTTAAGAAAAATAACTCAACAAAATTAACTTGGGATGGAGTACATGCATCCCTCAGTTGCTGTGACTCTGTTGTTACATTTTCCAAAGTTGTTTTCATTCTCTTTTTATACAGCATATTCTACAGTGGTTATGTATAAGAAAAAATTTAAAGGTGACAGTAGACATTATGTAATTATGGTATGGAAAGGTTCAACAAGTCTGGCAGCATCTGTGGAGAGAAATCAGAGTTAATGTTTCAAATCCAGACCTGCTGAGCTTTTCAAGAATAACATGATATTAGACCATTACTTTGTCTTATGATTATCACCGTCTACCACACAAGTGAGATATTAAATCTCCACATGTTCTATCCTAGTGATCTTTCTGGAGGCAAAACATTAAATGGCATGAACTCTTCCACTAAGCTTTTGTTTAGTGAGCTTACGTTGAGCAGGAACGGAAACACGCCAAATGATATTTCACTCGGCACCCTCAACTGTCATCAGATAGAAGAGAAACCCTTTCTCTCATCGGTGTAGGCTGGATGAGAATCAAGGGTGGAGAGATGAAAGACAAGATTTTTAATCATTTTATTCACTTAAATTTTCCAGGGTATGTTCCTGTGTGAAAGAACTGCTTACAACCCATAAAAGTAGATTTTTCTAGTCCTGGAAAGGATGAACAAGGTAGGGAATAATATGGATTATACCATAAATTGGCTGATAGTATTATTAAAGTCTAATTTCTATGGAACAAGAGACTTGTGGTGACTTGATTGCTCATGATATTATGCAGATGGCTGGCTTTTCCCAAACATCCTGGCACAGCAAGTAACACATCCAGTCATAGACTCCCATGTTAGGCTAAGCATACTTACTCTGATGCTCATTGTGAAAAAGTTGTTGTTCACTCAGCAGCAACTCGGTCATTGGCATTGATGATTCTGTTGCATGGACTTGTGGTAAGTGCATAACGTGTGTGTACTTTGCCAACTCACTGGGCTTTTGGGGCTGATCATCTAACTTAATTGGCTATTCCTGCTTTTCTGAAAATGTGTTGCTGGAAAAGCGCAGCAGGTCAGGCAGCATCCAAGGAACAGGAGAATCGACGTTTCGGGCATGAGCCCTTCTTCAGGATTCCTGAAGAAGGGCTTATGCCCGAAATGTCGATTCTCCTGTTCCTTGGATGCTGCCTGACCTGCTGCACTTTTCCAGCAACACATTTTCAGCTCTGATCTCAGCATCTGCAGTCCTCACTTTCTCCTATTCCTGCTTTTCCCCCATATCTCTTGATCTCTTTAGCTATGAGTACTATATCCATTGAAATCACTATGTGTTGGCCATGAATGCTTGTTGTGATGTTGAATTCCACAGGTTCACCATTCTCTGGGGGAGAAAAATCCTCTCAGCTCTTATATGATTTACCCCATATCCTTAAACTGTGACCTTGGCTCTGAACTTGCCCCTCCCCCACAATCAGGGTCAACCTGCGTCTCTACCTGCTCCTGCCCCACCAAACGTATCTCTGCATACCTTGACACTGTCCTGTCTTCCTTGGTCTAGGATCTCCCCACATACACATCACGCCCTCCACCTCCTCCATGACTTTCGGTTCTCAGACCCCAAAGCCTCACCTTCACCACGGACATTCATCCACCATGACGAAGGCCTCCAAGCCCTCCATTTCTTCATCTCCTGTCGACCCAACCAATACCCTTCCACTGACGCACTCATCCAGTTGGCTGAACTGGTCCTCTCCCTCAACAATTTCTCCTTCGAATCCTCCCACTTCCTCCAGACCAACGGGGACCCACAGGGGTCCCAGCTATGCCTGCCTCTTCATCAGGTACCTGAAACAGTCCACCTTCCGCAGCTACACCAATGCCATTCCTTACTTTTTCCTCCCCTCCATTGACTGTATCAGCATCAAATCGTGCTCCTGTGAGGAGATTGAACAGTTCATCAACTTGACCAACACCTTCCACCCTGACCTCAAGTTCACCTGGACCATCTCAGACAACCCCCTCCCCTTCCTGGACCTCTCCATTTCCATTTCCAGTGACCGACTCCACACTACTTCAAACCCACCGATTCCCACAGTTACCTGGGCTACACCTCCTCCCGCCCTGCCTCCTGTAAAGACACTATCCCTTACTCCCAATTCCTCCACCTCAGCCGCATCTGCTCCCAGGAGGACCAATTCCATCACAGAACATCCCAGGTGGCCTCCTTCTTCAAGGACTGCAATTTCCCTCCCCACGTGGTCAACAATGCCCCTCAACACATCTCCTTAACTTCCCTTGAACCCCACCCCTCCAATCACAACAAGGACAGAACCCCCCGGTCCTCACCTTCTACCCCACCAACCTCTGGATGCAACGCATCATCCTCTACCATTTCCACCACCTACAAACAGACCCCACCACCAGGAATATATTTCCTTCCCTACCGCTATCTGCATTCTTCAGAGACCATTCTCTCCGCAAATCCCTTGTTAGGTCCATAACCTCCCCACCAACCCACCCTCCACTCCCAGCACTTTTCCCTGCCTCGCATGAAGTGCAAAACCTGCACCCACACCTCCATACTCACCACCGTCCAAGATCCCAAAGGATCCTTCCACATCCGACAGAGATTGATCTGTACTTCCACACACATCGTCTACTGTGTTCTTTGCTTTTGGTGTGGTCCCCATAGGGGAGACAGGACGCCAACTTGTGGAATGTTTCAGAGAACAATCCCTAGGACACGCATTAAAAAAAACCCACCGCCCTGTGGCCAAACACTAATGCCCCCTCCCACTCTGCCAAGGACATGCAAGTCCTGGGCCTCCTCCACCACCAAACCCTAGCCACCCGATGCCTAGAGGAAGAAAGCCTCACCTTTAACCGCACAGGATCAATGTAGATTTCAGCAGTTTCTTCATTTCGCCTCTCTCCACCCTACCCCAGAGCCAACCCTCCAACTTGGCACTGCCCCCATGACCTGTCCATCTTCCTTCCCAACCTATCATCATATCCCCACCTCTATCTACCTATCTCATTCACAGCTACCTTTCCCCAGCCCCACTCCCCTCTCCCATTTATCCCTCCGCCCCCTTGGGCCACCTCCTCATTCCTGATGAGGAGCTTATGCTCGAAACGTCAATCCTCCTGCTCCTCAGATGCTGCCTGACTGACTGTGCTTTTCCAGCACCACACTTTTCGACTCTGATCTTCAGTATCTGCAGTCCTCACTTTCTCCTGCCTTCCCAAGAGTCAGTCTGGTAAAACTTTACTGCACTCACTCTGTAGCAAAAGTATCCTTCCTCAGAAAAGAAGGCCAAAACTCCACATGATGATATTCAAACGGTTGTCTCACCAAGGTCCTGTATAATTGCAGCAAGACATTCCTGCCCCTGTACTTTAATCCACTCACTCTGAAGGCCATCTTCATTACCACCTTTTGTTCTTGTTGACTTTGATTATGCCTCCCTTGGCTGGCCACCATTTCTCCTCAGCCTTGTGAAATATTTTTCTTTATGGCATCACATGCAATCTCAAAAAATAATATATTCTTTATGTTGTGGTTCTGTTCGCCGAGCTGGGAATTTGTGTTGCAGACGTTTCGTCCCCTGTCTAGGTGACATCCTCACTGCTTGGGAGCCTCCGGTGAAGCTCTTCTGTGTTGTTTCCTCCAGCATTTATAGTGGTTTGTCTCTGCCGCTTCTGGCTGTCAGTTCCAGTTGTCAGTTCCAGCTGTCCGCTGCAGTGGCTGGTATATCGGGTCCAGGTCGATGTGTTTGTTGATAGAATCTGTGGATGAGTGCCATGCCTCTAGGAATTCCCTGGCTGTTCTCTGTTTGGCTTGTCCTATAATAGTAGTGTTGTCCCAGTCGAACTCATGTTGCTTGTCATCTGCGTGTGTGGCTACTAAGGATAGCTGGTCGTGTCGTTTCGTGGCTAGTTGGTGTTCATGGATGCGGATCATTAGCTGTCTTCCTGTTTGTCCTATGTAGTGTTTTGTGCAGTCCTTGCATGGGATTTTGTACACTACATTGGTTTTGCTCATGTTGGGTATCGGGTCCTTTATCCTGGTGAGTTGTTGTCTGAGAGTGGCTGTTGGTTTGTGTGCTGTTTTGAGTCCTAATGGTCATAGTAGTCTGGTTGTCAGTTCAGAAATGTTATTGATATATGGTAGTGTGGCTAGTCCTTTGGGTTGCGGCATGTCCTCATTCTGTTGTCTTTCCCTTAGGCATCTGTTGATGAAATTGCGGGTGTATCCGTTTTGTTCATATATTTGATTGTTGAATGTGAAGTGTGTTGTGAGGCATAGCTGGTAACCCACAGATTGATTAGATTACTTACAGTGTGGAAACAGGCCCTTCAGCCCAACAAGTCCACACCGACCCTCTGAAGAGCAACCCACCCAGATCCATTCCCCTACATCTAACACTACAGGCAATTTAGCATGGCCAATTCACTTGACCTGCACATTTTTGGACTGTGGGAGGAAACCAGAGGAAATCCATGCAGACATGGGGAAAATGTGCAAACTCCACACAGACAGTTACCCGAGGCGGGAATTGAACCCGGGTCTCTGGCGCTGTGAGGTAGTAGTGCTAACCACTGTGCCACCGTGCTGTTGTTGGATCAATGTTTTGACAACTGTTTGCTTCTGGACTCGTTGTTCTCTTGGAACTAGCGTGACTCCTTTTGACTTCTTGAGAAAGCTGAGGTTCAAACGTGTATGTTGGCTCAAACATAAAGAGTGTAGATTGTGAATTACACAACATTTTCAACTCGAACATTCTTTGGTTGCAGAGAAACTTGTAGCATATCAGCGTTCTTCAAAGTCATTCCACCTATGCCATGTAGTCTAATATCTGTAGACTGTAGCTCTTTTCTCAGCCATCGTAACTGATCTGAGAGTATAGTGACTTTGGCATTTGTATCAACATTAAATTTAACACGATCTGTATTAGCACAAGTTCTACAAATCTTGGATCACTGGGGTCACCAACTTCCCCACCAAATGCGTTGGTTATCTTGACTAAAAGAAAATTGCTGTACCATTTTTAACGTTCTTTGCACGTGTAAATCCTCTTTTTCCGCAACTTTTCCGCAACGTTGTAACTGTGTGCTACCTCTGCACTTAGCAGCTGATTGAGACAATGCTGTACCTTACAAAACAGTCACCTCCATGCCATCCAATCATGTGTTCTTCACAGTCCATCTCTGACTTTCAATCTGCTAAGATTCAATATGGTCTTTTTCTATTTCTTCTCAATCAAGATTAATCTTATTGTTGTAAACCTGTTTAAAATCTGTATAATTGCCATATTGCTTGTAATCTGCTGGTCCTTAAGCTTATTCTTTTGCTGTTATTCAGCAACACCATTTTAGATTAAATTATTGTAGAGTTTTTGACTTCTATACCAGAACATTGTTGCAGTATTTGTTTGCCAGCTTTTTTTGTAAAACTGTATTTCTCTAATACTATATGGAATTATCCTATCAACCTTTTTAAGCATATTTCTTTATAATACTGTATCTCTGCTCACTGGGTTTTCTCACCTTCATTAACAATTAAATGGGGGCTATCACCAGTCTTAGGGTTTCTCTGAAGCAGGGGTTGAGTTTTCCTACATCTGCCCAGGTAAAACGGTTGGTTTCCCAATTTGCATGGTCTAAAACACCAAACACTTTCTTCTGTATTTCTAAATAAAATCCTCTGGCTGTAGCCTTTATAATATCCGAGCCAGAATCATGGCTCAATTACAGAGTCCTGGTCCTTCAAAATCATTCAGTCTTCCTGAGTTTTCATCTTCTGATAGACGTTTTCACCAAGTTTCTTTAAAATGTCTTGTCTTGAGGTTAAATCAATTCTGAGGCCTTGCTGATTCTGCAGTCCCAGCCTAAATGAAAGCAATATGTACAACTAAATTTGGTCAGGTACAAATTACTTTCGGGAGATGGAATGGATTAGTAGGATTCTGACTGCCATTATGTGTCATCAATAGAATTTGTGCGGCCAATCGACATCAACATAACCCTTTCAAGCCAATTGTCTTAAATAACAGTTTATCCCCACCTTCTCAAGTGAAGGTTGAAATGGACAATACTGCTGAGGTGAACAGCACTAAAATTCAGTGCTGCCTTTTGGAATACACCAGCAGCTATCATTATCTTTGCAGCAGCATTCCACTATGTGTGCAGAAACAGGCAATCTACTGTCATTGGACTAGGCTGCATCTCATTGATGGACACTTAGTTTCTTAGCATTTATTCTTTCAGGGGGCAACAGAGTGAGATGAAAGTGACTGTTAGTGCTGGTGCAAGTGGGGGAAAAATGTGATGAGAACCTGAGTAGTTGGGTAGGCAGGAAGCACAGAGACCGTGAAGTGCTGTGGTGTCGGGGAAACTGGGGGAGTGAGAACAAGTGAGGGAAGATATGGCTCCAATTGAGAGAGAATGGTACAGCATAACCTCTGTGCAGTGGCAGAGATGTAGTGGGTATGTGGTAGCAGAAAAAAAAAAGAAAGATCGTGGCACTTACCATGGCGGAGTGGTGGTGGCCATTGATTTTCTTCCTACACTGCTAAGCAAGCCTCCTCATGCCTGAGGCCACACTAAAATTGGATAGCAATCTCAAGCCCAAGGCAAATATCATGATCTATGTAGGGCAGCTGTGAATGAACTGACAGTGATTCACCAGGCAAACAATGCTGGCAACAGTAATGAGAATGAGAGTACATCCTGGGACATCCCAGCGTGGTGAGTAGGAGAATTGCAATAGCATTGGACAAGACGGCACCATAAGGGATGAGGTAAGTGGTTCATGAAGTCATGAGAAAACTTGAGAAAACTTATGGGCACCAGAGAGGGGAAAACCTCCATGGAACTGAATGAAATAACACTTTGCTAAAATACAATAATTATATGCATACCTGAATCGATTCTTATTTACAAATCATTCCCACACTCATTTGCTGGTTCCACATGCCTCAAATTTACAAGGTGCAATTTTGTGCTTAAATCATCTATGATTTGCTCCTTCACATTTTTGTAACCTCCTGCATGCATGACAATTTACCATAATTCAGAATTCTTGAAAGTCAGACTTCTACATTTCATATTTTCAGCCTTCTCAGCCAAGCTCCATAATTCTTTTCCAAAATGCCTTCCCTCTTTAAGATCCTTCTTAAAACAAAAGTGTTTGACCTAGCTTTGCACACACCTTCCAGTGCTGCTCTTTTATCTCAGCATTTATTATTTGGATTCTGTATGTGTGGAGCATTTAACAGGTACATAAATGTAAAATGCTGTTTATTAAGAGAGGCTTAAATTGTTATTGGGATGAACGTTACTGGGTTTTAGACGTATTTGAATTTAAGACGACCAGAAATTCATAGCTGCCAATTCTTCATACAATTCATATAAGTATATGGACCTGAAGGAAGAACTGTTTCCTATTAATAAAGATGCCCATAAACCAACTTAGCAAACATATCCTTTTGTTACTGGGAAGCAAAATTCATGTATCTTAGAAAATCATTCAAACGAATAATTTTTCTTCTAATGTGCTGTTCATTAGAAAAACTTACTTAGTTTTATATGTTGGCAAAATGAAGGATGGTATATTGCAGCACAGTGATTTCACATCAGGTTTTTTTTAAAAAATGAATTCTTAATATATTTTCCCTCTTATGATATGGACCATTCTCAGAAAGGAGTCTATATGAAAGTCAATGCTAATACTTCTCCAGGATCATTTCTAAAAGAACAGAGCAGTGCAAGTTGATTTGTCTTCCTTTCTCCCCACCCTCCTCCTGATGTGTGAAAGAGCCTTAACTTTACTAGCAACCCAAATGGCTTGCAGAGATCGGGATTTTGCATTGTGAGGTTGAGATGAGAAAAGTCCATAATTTTTCATGTTGCAATTTCCTTCAAAATATATTCCCATTCATTTAGCGTTGGTGCGCCAAAACCTTTTCTCCTAGCACTGTGGGTGGTCCTACACAAAATAGACTGCAGCAGTTCACCCCTACCTTGTCAAGGGCAACTAGAGATGGACAATAAATGTTTGCCCAGCCAGTGACAACCACACCCCATGTGTGACTAAAAACAGGAAAATGATGTACATTCTTTATTTTGACTCAAAAGGAAGTTGGAGTAGGAGCAGGCCATTTGAATCTTTGACCCTGTTCTGCTGTTGTATATAATCATGGCTGGTCTAACTGTGTCTGAACTCTACTTTTCAGTCTGGCCTCCATAACCTTTGAGCTGCAAGGGGCTCAAAAGAAAAAAATAGAACTCTGGCCAACATGATTACTTTGTTGTTTTTTTTTAATTCACAGTGCACAGAAAAGGACTAAGAGCATGATTTTAACTTAAAATAACAAATTAGTTTGATTCGGTGTTGGGGCAGAGATTAAACTCTGAAAAAATTATTTCCCAATTCAAAGTCACGTCCAACCTACCCATTTTCATAAATTGGATGTGTACTGGACAGCAAAGAAGGAGTTCAGGATCTTGATCAGATGGGCCGAGGATTGGCAGATGGAGTTTAGATAAATGTGAGGTGCTTCATTTTGGAAAAGCAAATCAGGGCAGGACTTATACACTTAATGGTAAGGTCCTAGGGAGTGTTGCTGAACAAAGAGACCTTGGAGTGCAGGTTCATAGCTCCTTGAAAGTGGAGTCGCAGGTACATAGGATAGTGAAGGTGGCGTTTGGTATGCTTTCCTCTAATAGTCAGATCATACAGTATAGGAGTTGGGAGGTCATGTTGCGGCTGTACAGGACATTGGTTAGGCCACTGTTGGAATATTGCTTGCAATTCTGGTCTCCTCCTATGGGAAGGATGTTGTGAAACTTGAAGGGGTTCAGAAAAGATTTTACGAGGATGTTGCCAGGGTTAGAGGGTTTGAACTACAGGAAGAGGCTGAATAGCGTCAGGAGCTGAGGGGTGACCTTAGAGCTTTATAAAGTCATGAGGGGCATGGATAGGATAAATAGATAAGGTCTTTTCCCTGGGGTTGGGGGGTGGGGGTGGGGGGGGGGAGCGAAACCAGAATGGAAGGCATAGGTTCAGGGTGAGAGGGGAAAGTTTAAGATGGACCGAAGGGGCTACTTTTTCATGCAAAGGGTGGTGTGTGTATGCCAGAGGAAGTGGTGGAGGCTGATACAATTACAACATTTAAAACGCATCTAGATGGGCATATGAATAAGAAGTGTTCAGAGGGATATGGGCCAAGTGCTGGCAAATAGGACTAGATGAAGTTAGGATATCTGGTCGGCATGGACAAGTTGGACCAAAGGGTCTGTTTCTGTGCTGCACATCTTGATGACTCTAACTACAGTTAAAAAATAGTGAGCAAACTGACGAGAAATTTAGAGCCTCATCAGCTTTCTACTTCAATGTGTGAGGCCTCTTGCGATTCACAATGATGACCCGGAGTTAAGTATGTTCACACACACATTTCATGGATTTTGATGCCTGTCTGAGAAGCCTCCAAGGTCAGAAACCCACATAACTTTCCGGAGACCTCCAATACCACCATATTGCCTCTGACCCACATCCCAACAACTATCACTTAATAGCACTTGAATGCACAGCTCATACTTAAAGACTTTGAGAGCTTTGATGAGAACAGACAGCAAGTGAATGAGAATACTTCATATATTCTATGATTTTTATTTTTAACAGAAGGGATGCATTCTTTTAATTTAATTTTGACAGTGAAGGGAGATATTTTGCAATTTTCCTCACTACTTAATGAGTAGATGTTGAGTTCTCTACCATAAGCACATGAATTAATTAGCAAAAATCTGAATATCAGGCATCCCAGTACCTTTTTTTTGCTTGGCAGCACCACTTAGAGGTTGACTTTAAATATTTATAAGGATTATTATAAATAATTATTTGAACTATTTCAAATTAAACAAAAAAGTTAATGACTGAAAAGAAACAAACATGGTAAGGTGCTAAGTTTATTGCAATGCCTTGGCTTTATACAGATCTTTGACAGCTCATATTCACCCAGAAATATTAGCATCTTTTCAGTTAAAGACCTTTCAACATTTGTTGAGGATGGTTGGTCACATTACACAACGGAGTTATCTAAGGACAAATAGACTTTAGATGAGAGCAGGCTTTTGAGGTCATTAATACCACAACGAACTTTTAAAGAACCTGATAGAGAGCCCGGAGGAACATCAATGCCAATCATATTTATGTTAGTGCAGTAATCTACTCTAAGTAAATCTTTGACACTAACCCATTAGATAAGATTGTCTAATCAAATAATGATGTGAATTACTTCAATTTCTTGTCACAATATGAGAAGTTCTTCACAATGTCAAAGCCTTTTTCAGTAATGAAATATTGCCTCACATGTTATCTTTATCAGTGTTATAAATTTGATGAATAACTTCAAGTGAGCTATACAAGTGACATATCTATTTGAAAGCTTGACACGTTAGCATCATTAAATTTGTGATGTATTTAGTAATGAGGTACAATAACGTTTACAATTCATTAAACTTTGAGATAGTGATTTATATATGTTTTGGATAATACTTGCTGAGCACAGGAAAACAAACTATTTTCTAAATTGAAAGAAGTGGCAGTTTTTAGAAAAACATTGTGAAAGGGGACGCTGATGAAACATATTGACTTTTGGTTTATTTCACTACTGTGGTACGAACTACTTTACTCAGATTGTTACAGCTTATCATAACTTTCTAAATGGATAAAACCATTTTCTCTCAAAAGAAGTGCTGAATTGCAATTACTAAACATTTTTTTAAAAACTTGGGCTACTATCTTATACAAGGAATATAATCAGTCCTAATAAAACAGAAAAATAAAATCAAATGATACAATAAGGAGACATGAGTAGAAAAGCTAAAGATACTTTGATAATAGTTAGCATAGCATTTGTTAACTGGAGTTTCTCTCACTTCCTACTAGAGAAAGCAAAGAATGCAGATTCCCACTTACCAATAAAGGATTAATTTTCACTACCTACTTCAGTCAGGATGTGGCGGTGCTAGTGTTGCACTTGGTGGACACAAGTTTTTTTTTAAAAAAATCACACAACATCAGGTTTTTGGAAGTGGTAGCTACCTGATGAAGTAGCAGTGCTCTGAAAGCACATACTTCCAAATATACCTGTTGGACTATACCCTGGTGCAGTGTGATTTTTAAACTACTTCAGTCAGGAGATAGTGTTATGACCAAAATGGGAAGAGTCCACTGTCTGTCTAGTCCCTCAACTCCAATGCTTACAACAGAAAATGTAATTGTTTTGTCCAGTTCCTGATATTTTTTTTTATCTATATTGAACTTAGAATTAAAAGATCCATAAACCAGACTTCTTTACTAAACACAACAGGCAGAATTTTATTAGCATATGAGCAATGTGGGCTATGGCAGGTTTAGTGGCAGAATTGCAAGAGGGATCCAGCGAGGCCTATGAGAATGTAAGGAGCATCTCATTGCATCTTTTATGCATTTGCTAAGCGGTGAAGAGAGGTTCTCACTAGATAGCAGTGAGTTGCTAACTGACAGATTAAAATTTGCTCAATGCCTCATTAACACTGCAACTCACCTCATTAATATTCAGCTTTCTATCTTACCAAATGTGCTGATAGAAAACTCAACATGAAAGCCAGAGAAGGTAACTGGTGAATTCCTATTGCTGCTCACTGCAACCTGAAGGTACTCAGCACCAAATACCATTTCAGGTCATGATCCATTGCCACCAGCTGCAGGCACCTCTCACCCATGGATACTACATCTGAAATTCTCCAAACTCTCACAACCATCATCAATGCAGACTACATCAGTTCATGGCATTGAAAGGCAGTTGCAAAGACACTTGGATGCAGGGACAGGCACCCACACCTAGCTCACAGGTTGAACCAAGTTGCATCTCAAGGCTGCTTGCTTGCTGTCTTAGCATTAATTCACTTAGTGTCTTCCTGCTCACAGTATCCATGCCTTGTCTGCCAGTTCTTGCCATGCCTTTTAGCTCATTCGTGTGTCAACCACAGTCTGTAGGCTAGCAATACTGATATATTAGTGTGTTCTTTTGTGCAGGAATATGGTAGGTTGCTTGTCAGTATAGATCACTTCAGGGTGGGGGTAGATCTTGAAATATGCACACATACATCAAAATAACACCTACATCACGTTCGAACTGCTTTCACAGAAAACACAGTGCGTTTTTATTCAATGAAACAAGGAGTGCTGTTACCATCAGTCAAGACTTGAAGGTTCCGCCATTGATCAAGATGTATAAAGTTAAAAGTCACACAACACCAAGTTATAAACCAACAGGTTTATTTGGAAGTACTAGCTTTCAGAGCACTGCTCCTTCGTGAAGTAACTAGTGGGGCAGGATCAAAAGATTACACTGTCATGCAACTGAAACGATATATTGGACAAACCTAGATTGTTGTTAAATCTTCCACCTTTTAGAATGGGTTGCAGGTTCCATTCATTAATATGTAAATCCCAGAACTTAAGTCACATTCTTGAGACGACTTGAGGACCATCAGTCAGGAGCATAACCTGCACATTCCAGTGGCTTGGCCATGATCACTTAGGCTGGTCACAGACAGGGAATCTTTCCAATCACAATTCTCAGAAATGCAAACAGGGAATCTTATAAGGCCAACACCAGTAGTCCTAAAATTTCCATATTGCCAGTCGGGGAGCTACGAGGGCAGCAGGCAGGGGTTTGCAAAATCATGTCCAGGAGATCCTGCTCATCAGAGTCTGGAATGAATGCATTCCCATGGGTCTGTCTGCTGGTCATCAAGGAAGAAAGGAAAAAGGGTCCTGAAGAGAAATAAGGAGATCATTTCAAAAAGGATTGGGAAGGGAAAGCAGTGCCATTTGTGGAGGTGGGAACAAATATAAAAGATGAGGAGAAATGATATTGGGGAGATGCAGAACATCAGAGGGCATGGTAGGCTGTAGTGTGGAGGTGGGAATTGGTGGCAATGACTATCACTGTGGCCTCCACCCGGATAGGGGGCAGAGTGGGATGCAGGGGGTTGCATAGAGGAAGAAGGTAAAGATCATTAAATGGAATAATAGGGGCTCAGGGGCAGGGAGACCAGTTGGAGATGGAGATGAAGTTGCATGAGGTGGGTCTCCACATGGAAGAATGAGGTAGAAGTAGGCTGCCAGAGATAGTACAAGGGACAGTGGGACATGGAGATATTCAGGGAAGGGGTAGCAGTGAAACTGGCAACCAGGTAGAGGCCAGTGTTGAAGATGTTAACTACAAGCTATGTTCCCTGCTATCACGTGCCACTCTAACAATGCAAAATACATTTGGAAAATGACTGGGATAACATTTATTTGGGGACATTCAGTATCAGCTGGATAGGCAACAGTGCAGATTGCATGTCTGCTGGGATATATCGGGGCAAATGCACTTGCAAACACCAGCTACATTTTATTTGCAATGAATGCAGTGCCCACATGCAACAGAATGAACAGGATTATGGTTTGAATACTGACTGAAGGCAAATGTCATTGGTAATTTTGAACTGGCATCTCACTGGTGAAGTTTGTATCAAAGACTTAAAAAGAGACGGATGCTGGCCAAAGATGAGGCAGTACTTGTGAGACTTTCAAGGATACTGTGAGATGGAGATCATCGCTTCATCAATCATGTGACTATGGTTTGTGCTGGATGCAATAAGAAGTTGAATGATTGATGAGAGTCTGGGATTGAAAGTGGTTTGGAGCATAGCAGGCACTTCCTTTCTGATATAATGTGTTACTCACTCAGCCAGCACAGCACCTTCAAGCTGGTGCACATGTTGAGGCTGAAGCTGCAAGAATGATGGAGACATGACTCTTGTTATTGGGGTACTGCATGTTTCACTGTGTGAAGGAGTGTGAGCAGCCCTCAACTGGAGGGTATGTCACCACTGACTGTCGTCAGATTTCTTCACCATTTACATTTCCAGCAGAGGTCACTTTCACCAAGAGCCTTGCATCCAACTGCCAGTGGAACTTTAGTCACTGCAGTGTCTAAGATGGCAAAAGAAGGACAACCTTAGATTCTATGGCCAGGCATTGCAGGAGGTCATCATGTAGGCTGAAGGACAACCAGTAATTAGAGGTGGCAACTATAAGGCATTTGAGGATGGTTCAGGGTTGGATGAGGACTAGGGTTTTTCAACCTAGACTCCATTTCCAGCAGATGTATGAGATGCAGTATGGATGTTCCAGGACATTGACAGAACTGTGTCAGATGCTGGAGCATAGCTTCAGAGCTGCCAAATTGGGAGGCCATTCCATCTTGGTGGACATGCAGGTGACTGCTGACCTGAATTGCAATGCAACTGGTTCCTTCCAGGGAGCGACAACTGACCTCTGTGGGATCTCTCATTTGTGCTCCCACAAATGCAGGAGGACAGTGGCCAGTGCCATCTGTGCAAGATCACAATGATGTACTTCCTTTCTCTGTGCTACAGCCTGGCAGTACGATTCAGAAACATAACTGGGATTTCCCCCAGGTATAGGGTGTCATGATTGCACATACCTGGCACTGAAAAAAACTGTTTCACAACAGGTCAAATACATCAGTAGGAAAATTTCCAGGGTTGTCTCTACTCCCCTTTTGATCAAGGGGACAACATTTGCTATCCTCTAGTCTTCTGGCACTATTCCTATAGACAATAACGACATAAAGATCAAAGCCAAAAACTCTGCTATCTCCTCCCTGGCTTCCATGAGAATCTTAGGATAAATCCCATAGGGGACTTACCTATTTTGACACTTTGCAGAATTGCTAACACCTCCTCCTTGCGAATGTCAATCCTGTCTAGTCTTGTCGCCTGTATCTCAGTATTTTCCTCAACAACATTGTCTTTTTCCAGTGTGAATACTGATGAAAAATATTAATTTAGTACTTTCCCATCTCCTCGGACTCCATGCACAACTTCCCACTACTACTCTCGATTGGCCCTAATCTTACTCGTCTATGTTTTATTCCTGATATACCTATAGAAAGCTTTAGGGTTTTTATTGATCCTACCTGTCAATGATTTCTCATGTCCCCTTCTGGCTCTTCTTAGCTCTCTTGTTAGGTCTTTCCTGGCTAACTTGTAACTCTCAAGTGCCCCAATTGAGCCTCACGTCTCATCCTAACATAAACCACTTTCTTCTTCTTGACAAGAGATTCAACTCTTGTACCCAAGCACATTCCGATTTCATTTGATGATATGACACCATTTGAACATATACAACTACAGTTATTATTTAACTAATCATTATGTATCTGCACCATCCATTGATTAAGGAGAGATTTTGTCCAGTAGAATCCTCCTTGCTCTCTGCAGCATCTTCAAAACCACCCAAAATAAATCCCATACAGCTTTAGGAGTTATTGTTTAAATCGAGTTAAGTAAACGTTAAGCCATCACCCTTAGTGTTGTTAAAGTACAAAATACAATCTGTTTGGCAGAGGTTGTGATTTTTCTTTATTTAAAATGGTATGTGAAAGGAAGGCAAATACTCTTGCAATACAGAAAGGCTAGTGTAGTGTAAAAAAAACCTGAAAGATACAGAAAACTGTTCTGAGATTGTTTCAATAAGGTCTTCAGCTTCAAAGATCATATTGATCAAGATGTTGACAAGAAATGTCTGGTATATGCAATAGGGACGCCTTTGCTGAGTGCAAACATTGCTTAAAAATCATTAACTGTTCACAATTTTAACAGACATGCTCCAACATTAAATATATAATCACCTGGATATTTTCATTCACCTAGGCCTTCACACAGAAATATCATACTATATATGGTAAATTAGTTTTCCAGACATTTTCAGCAGGGTGCTCTGAACCTCAAATTACATCAGACTCTTCCTAAATTTGTTAGTTTTCCCAAACGTTTTCAAAAAAATCTTCTTGCACTTGTCTTATTATAGTGTTATCAATAATATTCCCCTTCTTTTATTATTTAAAACATTTAAGATGAGTTTCCTTTAGCTGTAAAATATAATGTATTTCTAATCATATAACTTCTAATAATGCTCAATTATTCTGAGCATTTCTACCTTTCCAATATTATAATGCAACACATTCAAAAAAAAGGTCTAGCCTGAGGCAATGTATAATATATTCCATGGACAGGCAGAAGAGACTAGTTTAATTTGGTGCCACATTCGGCACAGCATTGCGGGGCAAAGGGCTTGTTCCCGTGCTGTACTGTCCCATGTCTCATTGTCTTGTACTGTCTGTGTATGTGGTTATGGAGTCGCTCTGATACTGTGCTATCAGGTGCTGTTACATTTGGAAATCCAGAGTTAAACTAGGTCATTCCTAAAGTCTTTTCTCAATGTAAATCAGGAAATTTCCACTGGCTTAAAAGAGTTTTGAAAATTACAGGTGGCAATACTATTTGGATTTTTCCAACAAGTGAAAAGTGAAATTCCAACAATTTTACTGAAACAAATAACTGATAATCAAGTGTTATTGTTTCACAAGCTTGAAAAGAATGTTATTAGTTTACAGCTTCCTTACTATTTTTACTGATTTTACTTTCTCTGTATTATTTTTGATAATTTTTGTGCATATCTTATTATTTGAGGGTCACTAAGATTTAATGGTAGTGTCTATTTTCTATCTTGGGAATGCATAATGATTGCTTTGTAGCAATTCTCTATTTAGACCCAACCTAATATGGAGCTAATTGACATTTTAAACAGAACATTTGTATTCTCATCAACACAAAGTATTCCTCTGAACAAACATTCAAGGATAATCATTGCAACATTGAAAAAAAAATCAATCTCAGATCTACACAAACGACTGAGATAATTCATGCAAACACTCTGAATCAGCTGTCTTTTATGTATCTCTCACCAGTAACATTTTCACTAAGTAGAAATGCAGTATATTGCCCATTGTACATTAGTACAAAGTCAAAACTATCCCCATATTGTTTAATATACATTTGAACCATCTAGGCTCCCAGAAGGAAAAAAGAAAGATGTGCATTTATATAACATCTTTTAGGATCTCAAGACAGCTCAAATGACCTTACTGTCAGTTAAATCATATAATCATTGAAGTATAGGTAGGTAATATGGCAGCCAATTTGCACAAAGCAAACTCCCACAAACTTTGTATTTTGTGACATTGATTGAGGAATAAATATTGACCCAAATTGTGGGAGGCTGGGGATGGGGAGGAGCAGGGTGCAAATAATTCCCCTGCTTTACTTCAAAATAATGCCACAGGATCTTTAAGATCTACTCAAAGAGAACAGTTAAGGCCCTAGATTAATCTGTCATTTCAAAAGATGACACCTCTGTACTCCAGGCGAAAGTGAAGACTGCAGATGCTGGAGATCAGAGTGGTGCTGGAAAAGTACAGCAGGTCAGGCAGCATCCAAGGATCTGGAAAACAAAATCAATGTTTCGGGCAGGAGCCCATTCCAGATGAAGGGCTTCTGCCCAAAACATCGATTTCCTGCTCCTTGGATGCTGCCTGACCTGCTGTGCTTTTCCAGCACCACTCTAATTTTGTCTCTGTACTCCAACACCTCCTCAGAGCCACATAAGAATGTCAACCTAGATTTTGGTGTTCAAGTCCTCAACTGGCCATAAAAAGAGTTGTAAAAAGGCAAAGCACAATTCTATTACCAGAAAAAACAAATATTGCTGCTTTTAAGTTACATAGCTCTTCCTCGCTTAAGAATAGCTTCAAGGTAAAAGAACATTGCTTCAAGTTCCTCCTTGAAACAAGTCTCAAACATGATGATTAAACCTCACTCATTCAAACCAAACATTGTTAGTTTGGAATAGTTTGGTAAAAGATTAAGATAGCCTTCATTAAAATTAAGAAAATGCGGAAGTTCCACTTGACATCCAAAGCAAGATAGTAAGGCCAAAAATAAACTCTCTTTAAAATAATTAAAATAAAAGGTTATTTGTACTTTATACAAATCAATGTTTACCCTTTCCCCTCCAAAAATAAGCTTCAGAGAATTTAGCCAAAAATTCCTCAAGTTCTTGCCTTGGTTGTAAGTCTAAGGACTCAACTGTCCCGATTAGATTATGGAAATAAAATTTGATGCAATTTAGAGCTTTGCCACTAGGTGTCACATGCACATTTAAAAATCATGAAATCACATCACATTTGCAAAACATGTTAACACATACCTGCTGAGCAAAACATCCCAACATTAACACCCAATCTTACTAGTCTATTTGAAAGAGTCAGAGCAAAGGGTGGTAGTTTTTGAATTGCAATTTTTCATTTTTGATTTCAAAATTGAACTTGATGCTTTTCAGATTTATTTAGCCCCTCAATACCTCAAAACTTTGGTTTTAGGTTTCTGAAGATTGCATTAAATTCATAAGCATTCAATGCTATCAAATATGGTCATCAAATGTTAACAATGGTATCTTAATTCTTCAATAAATGCATTAATATAAAATTAATTCTGATTTTTAAGCACGGAAATTCATTTTATGGCTCCCAATACACAGACATGCCAATCCAAGTACAAAATGTTCCTCAGCATTCCCACTCATTCTTAGTACATAGCTGTCCTGACTCAAGTATGAAATATATTGTCAAAATAGTTTTGTTTTTACTCAGACTTTTAAGAATATTTAAAACAAAGTATAAAAGCATTTTTAAAAAAAGGCTTTTTGCACATATTCAGGCTGCTAAAATTCACAATCTAGTTTTGAACATGTTGGATCCACTTCAATAATCCAAAAGGTCATTGAAAAAGTAGAACTGAAATAAATTCTGATTGTAGAACCAGAAAGTTCCAATGATTTTCAAATGCATATGGCTTTGTTACGCACCTCTGGTCCGAGAGCAGAACACTGATTACATGACACAATCAATATTTCTTCAGGTAAAAGTAATAGTGGAATTGTACATTTGTCTGGGGTAAAGTGTGCATTTTTTGATTGTGCAAAATGTAATAACTCCATAAACGAACAACATTTGTATTGCCACCAGTGTTCACAAAAAGGAATGATGATTTTAATCCCATTCTCTTCATGGAAATCTACAGTTAAAGTCAACCAGGTGACTTCCCTTCTGATCTCACACAAATCCCACTGTTTTATATGTTGACCAACTCTGAGGTGGTGGCAAGGTCACACCCCCACCCCCGCCTCCCCCCGATACCACCAGCAATTTATGAGATTGAGAACTAACAACATAATTAAGATACAGGTCATTCTGGTAAAATGGACGTTTCGTCAATGCAAATTGGCTATAACATGACTGACAAATTGTGGGCAATATTTGGAAAACATACACTTTATACTGAACAGGTACAGTTGTTTTCCATACTGCAATTTTCTATAGTGCGAGGTTGCAGAGGAATGCAATTGTCATGTTATAGCAGAACAACCTGTACAGTTCTAATTTTAACTGGTGGCCTAAGTGGGGAAACCAGGCAGAAAGAGCATGCAGGGTCAAAGCAGACTTGACCAGCTGCATTACTTCATTGGAAAACTCCCCTCAGGCCTTGGCTTTTCCTCAAAGCCATTCCTTCTCGGTTGGAGCACCTAACAGATACCTGGAGACACAAGTACCTGGCCCTCATGCTGCCGAGATCAGGAGGATCTCGCGGACCAATTTGCCGGGGAGGCAGAACAGAGAAGTGTACATTTGACAATGGACCAGATGCCCCCACTGCAGACTTCAGATGATTTTGTTCACCACTCAGGGATCCATGCATAACACCCAAATAAAGTCTGATGATCAGTAAACAAAACCCTGGCATTTCACTTCTCATATATGCGAGTGAATCTCTTCCAGTTGACAGTCCTAAGTGTTATTAATTTGTGCAGCTGTAAGCCAGTTCCCAGTGACCATGAGAACACAGCACACAACTGAGCATAATTCATGTACTACCTCCTTCATTCTCAATTGGCTATTCAATACTCCAGCCAAGTTTTTTCACACCAGGGACTGTATAGATGTAAAAGTAGAAATTCTGTATTAACACTTAAACAACTATTCCATATTACTTCAGGATTTTCATTGACCAAATCCTAAAGTATGAAGAACATTTTCCCAATATTGTCTGATTAAGCTTTAGATTTTTGAGAGTCAACAACAGCACATGTGCAGTTTCCCACACATTGTACATCATGATAGGAGCTGCTCCTATTAAAAAAGGTGCAATAGCCTTAATTTGACCTTTCAGCCTTCAGTAATATGCAGTAGCAAAATCTTTAATAAAACTGTTAGAATTCATCCAAAAGCAATTTACACTTTTTCATGTTTCTTTAATTCTAGACACAAGGAATTTGCTATCAGAATTCCAGCAAGATTGTACAACAATTTTTAAAGCTTTAAAAAAGTTCAAACTATAGCTATTTACTGTAGTTTCATTTTGTAGTGGGTAATATACTTACAAAATGGCAAGTTTAAGAACACTATACTAATGGATGCCATATCATAGTTTGCCCATAATTTTTTAGGCTAACTTAGAAGGTAGAATCAATCTATCACTTGTCACGTGGTTAACGCCACGTAATAAGGTTAATGATGGATAATCCCAACTGCCAGCCTTTCACTCAATTGTTCACCACAACATCACTGCAGCTATTAAACTATTCAACTTTTCCCTCACTTCACGCTTCGATGCTAGCAAAATAATTATTCACTGGTCATTCTTACTGGACTGCAAAGACTTCCCCCTGCTTTTTTTTCCCCCTAAGGCACACTGTCTTCTTAAACCCTACTCCTCTGTCTCCTCCACTTTTATTTCCAGTAAAAAATGTAAGGAGCACATAGAGCTCTTTGTCACTTAAACTGAAGCCACTTGGTCATCTGCCTTTGCTATTCTTTTCCTGTTCCCATACCAACAGGGCCAAAGTTTCCTCCAATGGTCCACATAGCCCTAGTCCTCATCTCTGTTTTTTCTCTTGTCCCTTCCTAAGTCTGAGCTTATGTTCTCCATGGGACCAAACTCCTGCTTCCCCCAGACCTCAACTGTCAGCAATCCAAATTCTCTCCCTGTTCCTCATGCTATATATTATTGTTGACAGTTCTCTTTCATTGCATGCCGTCCTCCTCTCAAGTTTTCTATTATCACCTCTCTCCAACAAAAAACCATAATCTCACCATTTTCGCAAATGACCACCCATTTCCAACTTCATAATCCTCTCCAAAAATCTTTGAACATGTTGTCATCTGACCCCCTTGACCATTTCTCTCAGCACTCTATTTGAATCCTTCCATTTCCCCTCCCATTCTACCACAGTGCTGAAACAACAGCTCCCTTATGTTTTTGGGCTTGCCCACAACCTTTGACATGCTGCTACATCATCCTCCAGCTCTTCTACACTGTTGTCCAGCTAGGTAAGACAGTGCTTGTATCCTTATATATCTAATAATAGCTAAAATATCATCTACAATGACCTTCCTTCCTACACGTGTCTCCGGTGTCTCCCAAGGATCTATGGCTGCCCTCTTCCCATCTATATGCTTCTCCCTTAGTACTATCACCCAAAAAGACTGGTTGTATATATGCTCTCCCTGGGTGCCATCACCCAAGATGCGTCACCTTTCACTAGTAATCTGAATGACAGCAAAGTCAACTTTGCCACTATCAGTCTGCTTATTCAACATTCAGCACTGAATAAGCAAAAAGAAAATTTCCAATTAAATTGGAAAAGAAAGAAAGTGTCTGCTACAAATTTAATTCCCTAACCAACTGGCTCAAAAGGTAGAAGACAAAGGGTGGTAGTGGAGGGTTGCTTTTCAGACTGGAGGCCTGTAACCAGGAGTGTGCCACAAGGATCACTGCTGGGTCCACTGCGTCTCATCATTTGTATAAATGATTTGGAAGTGAGCATAGGAGGTATAGTTAGTAAGTTTGCAGATGACACCAAAATTGGAGGTGTAGTGGACAGCGAAGAAGGCTACCTCAGAGTACAACGGGATCTTGATCAGATGAACCAATGAGCTGAGGAGTGGCAGATGGGGGTCAATTTAGATAAATGCAAGTTGCTACATTTTTTTGGAAAGGCAAATCCGAGCAGGAGCTATACATTTAATGGGAAGGCTCTAGGGAATGTTGTTGAACAAAGACATCTTGGAGTGCAGGTTCATAGCTCCTTGAAATTGGAG